>NC_039274.1:29465552-29776266 GCF_003368295.1 Carassius auratus
TTTTGTTTTTGGCAGCTAAAAAACAAATGTTAATTTTTTTTTAGCATAACATTTACAGGTAACAACTTACTGTTATTTATTTATTTTATTTTTTTGTCATGGTTAAAAAAAATTAATGGATGCAAAAGTACATGGACCATCACAGCTTTACAGTATTGTTCAAAATAATAGCAGTACAATGTGACTAACCAGAATAATCAAGGTTTTTAGTATATTTTTTATTGCTACGTGGCAAACAAGTTACCAGTAGGTTCAGTAGATTGTCAGAAAACAAACAAGACCCAGCATTCATGATATGCACGCTCTTAAGGCTGTGCAATTGGGCAATTAGTTGAAAGGGGTGTGTTCAAAAAAATAGCAGTGTCTACCTTTGACTGTACAAACTCAAAACTATTTTGTACAAACATTTTTTTTTTCTGGGATTTAGCAATCCTGTGAATCACTAAACTAATATTTAGTTGTATGACCACAGTTTTTTAAAACTGCTTGACATCTGTGTGGCATGGAGTCAACCAACTTGTGGCACCTCTCAGCTGTTATTCCACTCCATGATTCTTTAACAACATTCCACAATTCATTCACATTTCTTGGTTTTGCTTCAGAAACAGCATTTTTGATATCACCCCACAAGTTCTCAATTGGATTAAGGTCTGGAGATTGGGCTGGCCACTCCATAACATTAATTTTGTTGGTTTGGAACCAAGACTTTGCCCGTTTACTAGTGTGTTTTGGGTCATTGTCTTGTTGAAACAACCATTTCAAGGGCATGTCCTCTTCAGCATAGGGCAACATGACCTCTTCAAGTATTTTAACATATGCAAACTGATCCATGATCCCTGGTATGCGATAAATAGGCCCAACACCATAGTAGGAGAAACATGCCCATATCATGATGCTTGCACCTCCATGCTTCACTGTCTTCACTGTGTACTGTGGCTTGAATTCAGAGTTTGGGGGTCGTCTCACAAACTGCCTGTGGCCCTTGGACCCAAAAAGAACAATTTTACTCTCATCAGTCCACAAAATGTTCCTCCATTTCTCTTTAGGCCAGTTGATGTGTTCTTTGGCAAATTGTAACCTCTTCTGCACATGCCTTATTTTTAACAGAGGGACTTTGCGGGGGATTCTTGAAAATAGATTAGCTTCACACAGACGTCTTCTAACTGTCACAGTACTTACAGGTAACTCCAGACTGTCTTTGATCATCCTGGAGGTGATCATTGGCTGAGCCTTTGCCATTCTGGTTATTCTTCTATCCATTTTGATGGTTGTCTTCCGTTTTCTTCCACGTCTCTCTGGTTTTGCTCTCCATTTTAAGGCATTGGAGATCATTTTAGCTGAACAGCCTATCATTTTTTGCACCTCTTTATAGGTTTTCCCCTCTCTAATCAACTTTTTAATCAAAGTACGCTGTTCTTCTGAACAATGTCTTGAACGACCCATTTTCCTCAGCTTTCAAATGCATGTTCAACAAGTGTTGGCTTCATCCTTAAATAGGGGCCACCTGATTCACACCTGTTTCTTCACAAAATTGATGACCTCAGTGATTGAATGCCACACTGCTATTTTTTTGAACACACCCCTTTCAACTAATTCAACTAATTGCCCAATTGCACAGCCTTAAGAGCGTGCATATCATGAATGCTGGGTCTCATTTGTTTTCTGAGAATCTACTGAACCTACTGGTAACTTGTTTGCCACGTAGCAATAAAAAAAATACGAAAAACCTTGATTATTCTGGTTAGTCACATTGTACTGCTATTATTTTGAACAATACTGTATATAGAAATATATTTAGAAATCTGAATTTCATATTATTCAAACGAAATCCTTTCATCCTGCCATATCCTTCCTTCCTCTTTCCTCTTGGTCAGTTCAAAGTGTATGAAATCAGGAGAGTTCAGCTTGACAGTAAGATCACAGTGTCTGAGTCTTCGCTATTGCTTCAATGCAAAGGAAACCACTGCGCTGTTATTTGTTGTGTAGTGAGGGGTATGTTCAAGCTAATTAATTTCAAACTCAGGATGTGATATGATATATGAAGAGTTCAGATGCAAAAGCCTCTAAATGCCATCTGAAATTTTCATCTAAAAATAGGATTTTTATCAAATTTATATATTTATGTTCAGTTATTTCACTTTAATAGCCTGGAAAAAAATCTGCATATTGCCATTAGAGTAAAATTTCTCAACCTAAGAATAGGAGCTGGTTAAAAATCGTAATTTTAGATGAAAATTTCAGATGGCACTTAGAGGTTTTTGCATCTGAACTCTTCATATGCTCCCTCAAGTACCCATAATAAATAAAATGTCATTAAAACAAAATGTTTTGGTTATCTAATGGCAAGTCCAGCAGAATTGCTTTCCTCACACTACTTTAGTAAGTAATAACCCTTCTCTGTCTCTTTTTCTGTCTACAGGTAAGGAGAGCACAGGGCTGACAGATTCTGAGTTGCCCCAAAACAGTGATCCTGCAGGGATGGATGGCAGCTACCTCAGCGTAAAGGAGTCAGGAGTGAAAAGCCCTCAGCAGTCAAACTCAGAATTGGCTTCTCCATTGGACAAGGCTGAGGGAGAGAGCAACAAGGGCAAGAAAAGACGCAACCGTACCACCTTCACAAGCTATCAGCTAGAGGAGCTGGAGAAAGTCTTTCAGAAAACACACTATCCCGATGTCTACGCCCGGGAACAACTCGCACTGAGGACTGACCTGACAGAAGCTCGAGTACAGGTGTGAACTCCCGTTAACTCCACATATCCACTACCAAATCAAATCCTGTTTTAAATAACTTTTAACGTTGAGCCTAGATGAACACGAGTCTTGAGTTGAGTTTTTTGTATTCCAAAATGAGGGAGGATCTTGCAAAGGGATATTGGACTCAGCGCCATGATTATAACATATAAATAGAGAATGCAGGGCAAAAGTGGAAAGGTTGGTCATCACAAGAGATAATAAAAGGAAAAAGGGCTTACAGATTAGACATGTCCAGAGTCTGGTTTTATCTCAAGCCTCTACCTGAACCTCGGAGCCCAGCTGCTTTAAACTCAGCCTAGCTCTGGAAAACCAGAACCTTTATGTGACCCGACCCAACCCAACACCCACTCCTACATTTGCATATAATCCCTGCAACCCCACTGCTGCATTCCTGCACCAACAGACAGACCGGGAGATCCCTTTACCCGACCCCAAATGTGCGCTTTACTTAGAAGCCCTGGATTTACACTGTTTTTCTTTCATTAATGTCCCACTCAAGAAAGAATGTGTCCCTCCCTGCTCTCAAGGTTAGGTGAGCGAACCTGGCCTGAAGCTCCTTCATGTGGTGAGGGTTGCTTATGACCTACATACGTGCAAACAACTTTGACTATAACTAAAGAAAGAAGGGAAACATTCAAGGAACAATGATGGCTCAGGGACAATGCAAATAGTCAAATCTTTTTGGTACTTTAAAATGCAGCCTTTCCTTATCTACTCTCGGACAGCACAGAAAAAAAATAATTAACTACACATAACTCTCATGTTAGCCACAGCTTTTGTTTTTGTGCAGCAACATGAAATTAAATACAAACGAATTATTCCTTTGGCAAAAAGCAAGCTTAGTTAAGAGTCTGGTTTGCTGAACTTACCCCCTTCTTCTGCTCTCATCATTTCCTGTTGCTTCTTTATTCTCCTGTATTACTGAAGTCAAATAATAATAATAATTATTATTATTAAAAAACTAAAATGTACTTGCATATAAACAGACTTACAACTAAGTAGCATTGTAAATTGCTAGTGTACTATACTAAAAACACAAATTGGCAGAACATTTTTGGTTTGTTTTTACCTTCCTAAGAGAAAAATCTGATAATATTGATATATTTAATAATAATAATAATAATAATAATAATAATAATAATAATAATAATATATATATATATATATATATATATATATATATATATATATATATATATATATATACACACACACACATCTAGTCAAAGGTTAAAGCCTTAAACACAGTCAACCTTTTCATCTAAAAATATAATTTGACCTGATGACCAAATAAAAACTACTTAGACATAGAAATAAATTATTATAAATAGCATTTTTCAGTTCTGGAGGCTCAAGAAAAAAAAAATCTAAAAATGAATCTTTTTTTTTTTTTTTTTTTAAGTAAAAGAGGTGAGCTTGAGTGACAGCAGAGGCAGACCATCAATCCTCAAGGCTACTCTGGACTTCAAAGCTGCTCTTTCCCCTTTTCTCCTGGGTTTAGTTCAGTGTTTCTGTTCTCTCTCCCCTGCTGCTGGAACATAAATAAAGCTCCATAATAAGCCTCTAAGCTGCTTTAGCTGTCAACGTCTTTACCAATTACTGTTACTAGCATGCATGGACAACATACAAAAGATTAACAAAGAGACTTTTTTCTGCTGTTTCGAACAGGTGCTGGTCAAAATGAGTTGACTTGTTAACTGGCAGCCTTGAACTAATTCAGCAAAGGAACGAATGACAGAAAATTAAGAAGACAAAATGCAAGGCCAAGGTTGTGACTGAACTAAAGACCCAAATAACTCCCCATCTATAATCTCTCTCTCTCCCTGTCAGTCTAGTTTAATTGAGCTTTTGGTATATGCATATACTACACACCTCAGCAATGGCTCATCAGTAGGAAAGGAATAAGGCAATCTTTCTACCACTCGTCTACGTGCCTCTACTGGGTTGGAGAGTCAGATATGGAAATCCAGGAGCTTAAGAGTCAGGAAATTAAACATGGAATGAAAACAAACTCCATTTTGTACTTTCTTCCATCTTTCTTTTCTATCTCCCAACTTCCATACTTAGATTTATGAAGGGGAAGACAGTTTGAGAAAATATAAATATAAAGACTAAAATCCAAATGATGGTGCACACAATGCATGTTAAACAGACATTTTAGCATTCAAAGATGCCCAGACAGCATCAACAACTAGAATAATTTCAAAACATTCAAACAAGGACACAAGGACGCACACGGCGAGCCACAAGAGTGATGATGTCTGCTGAAAAAAAATCTCTGCAATTCGGAAAACAAATGGTCTTTTTTCTCGAGGCAGTTAAGCTCTACAAACATATGATGTGGAGCCAAGGGACGCTGATGTCCACCACCACATTAAGTGCAAGCAGAGCTGAGGTGCTATCAGGTTACGCTGACATCTCGCTGGCAATACATGCAAAAACCACAAACTGATTGACCAAAGAGCCATACCCAGATCCAAGTTCAAGCTCCGTGACGAATCGAGATTGCAAGACAAAAGAAAGTCTCTGTATGAAAAAGAAAAACGTTCCACTACACAAATCAATAAACAGATAGTTCTAAACAGAGAAGATCCCGGATTAAAAGAATGGAATTTGGGCAGCTCTTCAGACTGCGACCCATGAGAAATCACTTTGTGTGTAATTTGTTCTCTAATTCCCAGGGCTCCAGATAACACCCATCTATTCAGGGAAACAATGCATATTTCTATAGAAAAGCAAAAAGAAAGAAAAAAAAGAAAGAAAGAGTACCATTTCCAGATAAAATCTAGTACTGACCATTTCTTGAAGAAATAGTTCAGTCAAAAATGCTGCATTATTTACACCCTCTCGTGTCATTCAAGCCTGTGTGACGTTCATTCCTCTATCAAACTGAATGATATTTGGAATAACATTTCAGTCTTGATTTCCATATAAGTGATCCCACTGACTTTCATTGCATGCATGCACGCAAAAAAAAAAAAAGAAAAGTCCAGAATGACATGAGGGTGAGTAAATGATCGAATTTGTATTTTCGATTCACCTTTTCCTTTCTAAAAACTGAGCAGCAAACTCCTAATCCAACAAAGCAAGCGTATGGAGGTGGTGGAGGAACAGGGGGAGTGACACTGCTCTCTGAGACCTCTGGCCCCGGTGGGTTCCTGCTTTCTCCTCCCAGCCCCCTGCTGCTGTTGATGGCTCTGATAGAAGTGAAGTGAAGTGACATTCAGCCAAGTATGGTGACCCATACTCAGAATTTGTGCTCTGCATTTAACCCATCCGAAATGCACACACACAGAGCAGTGAACACACACACACACTGTGAGCACACACCTGGAGCAGTGGGCAGCCATTTATGCTGCGGCGCCCGGGGAGCAGTTGGGGGTTCAGTGCCTTGCTCAAGGGCACCTAAGTCATGGTTTTGAAGGTGGAGAGAGAGCTGTTCGTGCACTACCCCCACCCACAATTCCGTCCTGCCCGAGACTAGAACTCACAACCCTTCGATTGGGAGTCCAACCCTCTAACCATTAGGCCACGACTTCCCCAGTCGAAAAGAAACTCAGAGGAGTCCATCACAGTCTGTCAGCTCACACAAGATCAAACAACGGCCAGGTCTCACCGAACTGTTTCCAGGAAAAGGTGCTGTATAATAATACAGCAGAGGTGTTTCCTACATTAGCTCTAGACTTACAACTCAAGTGGCACCAAAAAAAATTAAATCAATAAAAAGAATCAAAATTACATCTAGACATTTGATCCCAAATGAGTTACACACCATGATCTGTACTTGCGGTGTAATAATGGGAAGTTTGATGATGGATGTTTATCACTCTGTGTAAGTAAATCTCCACTAAGAAAACATTCCCCATCTAAGATGTAACACCACAAGTGGCCAGTTATTGTGATGTTATTTAATCAATCACTAATGAGATTCTCATGATTAAGGACTGATGTCTGTCTTGCAGGTGTGGTTTCAAAACCGCAGAGCCAAGTGGCGGAAGAGAGAGCGGTTCGGACAGATGCAGCAGGTCCGGACACATTTTTCCACGGCCTATGAACTGCCCCTTCTAACTCGGCCTGAGAACTACGCTCAGGTAGAGAACTATCATCAATAACAGCTGAAAGTTAAGGAAATATCAGTAATGGATATTAATGATTATTATTTATGCTTATTGAGGATGTAAATGAAAAATAAATATCTAAAAGATTCCATTAACGTTTCTTTTGAGGTGCATCCCAATTTATGCACTAATCTAGGTCACTTTTTAGTATAAAAGTCATTAGTGTGTTCACACTGAAATATACAAAAATAAAAAGTGTGCTTCAAGTGCCCAGATGAGGCACTCAATTATGTCTCTGTTTATGTCTATGAAGAATCACAAAGGTACTGGGTTACTCCGCCGTGGTACCCCCAAAGCAATCTAAAATAGTCCGAATATAAACACTTATTATAGGTGTACCCTAGTGATTCAGGACAAGCTAAAACATGGTTTGGAAAATGGATGCATGGTGTACTCGCTTATTATGTTCATTTTTCTACATTTTGAACACAAACAAAGTTACGGACCGCATCTCTGATTGGTTGTTTTTTACCGGGAGCGATGGAGTTTCTGCAAATGGCAATAGGACCACTGGGAGGAGCCAGAGCAGCTTGATTTTTTTCACAGATTATCTGTCTCATATTCTACTGTCAGGACATAATGACAGGTTTAACAAATATGTAAAACATATTTTTTTTACAAAAGTTCCCTACAGTACCTTTAAGCCTTTTTGTTTTTTCCAGCACTGCTGAATTAAGATTACTATTAAGAACTATTATTAAGAATACATGTGTTGTCATTATTGACAATCGTTATTGACAGTCATCAAAATGTCCTTAATGAATAGTAAGTTAACTTTCTAAAACCTAAATGTTGAACGATGAAAAACAATCTGTGTTACTTGGACAATTGTGAGACCTGAGGAAGCACAATGTCGAGGTCAGGTCTGTGGGCTGTGGCAGAAGACGGCAAGCCTTCACAGGAGAGCCAAAGAATCTCCTGGATTTATTATGAATATGTGGCTGGGTCGGAGGGCAGAGGTGGCTCTTTGGGGAGCACGCCTGCAGCTGTGGAATGCAGCTTTGCTCACATCTGGGGCATCTCCCTGAGAGGGCTTTCATCTCCCTCAGACCCCCACCTCCCCAGGTCCAGAGCAGAACACAGCCCTATCAATTCACTCTGTGCTCCCTCTGCTCAGCAGAGGAGGTTTCTCTGGGTGTCGAAGGAACGTCTAGAGACAGGCAATCCTCCTCCACACTAGGCAAGCAGCTCCTACTCAGTATGGGACCAGATGAATGCCTCACAGCTCTTGATAAATCTCCACATCGAGTACCACTGAGGATTCTGCAGCTTCACTAATGCAGTATTTAAAAACAAGAGTAGTTGGACTTGATAAATGCTCTCATGACTATAAGCACATTAATGGTATTAATGCTAAGATTGCAGAATGTAAACTCCCTATACCCTTAACCTTCTGCATTTGTCTTTGTTGCAGATTCAGAACCCTTCTTGGATAGGCAGCAGTAGTGCATCATCTCCGGTCCCTGGCTGCGTCGTACCCTGCGACTCAGTCACTTCCTGCATGCCTCCACATCCACACGCTGCTAGCGGAGTGTCTGACTTCTTGGGGGTGCCCAGTCCTGGAGGTCACATGGGACAGGCACACATGGGCAGCTTGTTTGGGAGTCCAGGCATGAGCACTGGCATTAATGGGTATGATCTAAACATGGACCCCGACCGGAAATCCTCCAGCATCGCGACACTGCGAATGAAAGCTAAAGAACACAGTGCAGCCATCTCTTGGGCTACATGACATTATCTCTGAAGTCCGTCAACAAACAAGAGAAGGATGATCAAATGTGAACACGAGTTAGCCACAAAAGCATGAACTGGGAAAAAGGAGTGCGTGGACTGACAAAGAAAATAAGTAATAGAGATACCGGGAGATTTATTTGGATTTGAAGTCTATAGAGACAAGAGAAAAATCAGAGATCATAAAACTGATAATGTTCTGGCTTTAAAACAAGAAAGAAATAAAAAGACAGAAACTTGACATCTGAATGCATGAAAGAATTAAACGAATAAAAAATGAATAGGGGGGAAAAAAAACTGCACTTATCCGCCACTAGTGTCCTATTTGTAAACATATATCAATTTATCTAAAGGCATCTGGCTTCGTTTTCATCTCAGCATGATCAAAACCTGTTCAATTCCTGTTCTGTCACGGGCTCCTATTCTAAATATGCCATCTCTGCCTAGACAGTTCCAAAGGGACTGAAAATAGAGTTTCTCACAGTATAAAAACTTTCCCACTGCAGCCTTTATCCAAACATATATGCAGTAATTGGGGTAAATTGGACTTCCCATATAAAACCTGACAAAATCCCACACTGATCACTCCAACATGGATTAGTTTGTTCATATTAATTCAGTTATCAGCTATTTAGGATAAGTACTACACTTGCCACGGTCTAAAAAGGGATCAAACACTTGAAAAAGCCTGTTGGGAGCTGCGCATCAGGCATGATAGACTTAAGAGGGCTTGGAGGTGCCAGATATCAGCCGAAAAAGACAGGCATAACTCTCTTGCAGGTAACTAGGCACTCCAAGGAGGTTTTCACTTGCTTTGATGAATTGTGTGCCCCAGTACCAGCAGTCCCCGGAAAAAAAGATAAGAGCAATCTGCTAGTGCAATCCCAATGTGATAGTTAATCACCATCAAATTACAGGTGGTGGTCTCTGTCCACATTGCAATCTATCTTTCTCTTCTTAGCTACCACATTTAAAAAAAAAAATTTGGAAGAAAAATTTGTTCTAAAGCTTTTTGGATAAAATATGACAGCATCATTCTCTGAGTCACAAATCTTGGATCCATCATACAAGC
This sequence comes from Carassius auratus, assembly GCF_003368295.1. Taxonomy (NCBI): domain Eukaryota; kingdom Metazoa; phylum Chordata; class Actinopteri; order Cypriniformes; family Cyprinidae; genus Carassius; species Carassius auratus. Next base: position 29,475,228 of record NC_039274.1, read on the forward strand.
CGTCAAATTGAATGTCAAACATAACTAAGAACTACAGAGAATGAAGGATGCAAAAACAGGCTGCCAACACTTTCTTTTTTTGCATTATGAATATCATGATACGCTTTAATTTTTTTCAGTGAATGTTGCCGTCTGAAATTTGAGCCATGCTTTATTCATTTTTTTTGGCAGAAGTCCTCATTGCAGTATCTAAAAAGAAACTATTAATTTGCCAATCTGTGCAACATCCTCTAGGGCTTTGATTGGGTGGAAGCAATGCTGGGTTTTTGCATACAATCACTGACATTGCCATGCACGGAGGTGACAGAAATATCAAGCATGCACTATTGCAAGGTACTATCATTCTGATTCTCCAAAGTCAGATTTAGGTCAGGTAAAACATAGAAAGCGGTTTGAAATATGGAGATGAATCGGATACGTTCTGCCCTTTGGAGAAGCCATTTCTAATTTGTAATGAAAACCACATTTCCTTTCCTTCATTCTGCGGTGCAGCTTATCTAGATCCCTGGAGATACTTAGATATAGACACACACACACACAACTTTTTTTTATTATAATACCAGAGCAGTGACACAACATGGAATCGTGTATCAAGCTCCGTTTTAGAATGACAGAAAACTAGGCTTCCAAAACTCAAAAATATACTATGCTTTGGATAAAATATCATATAATAATCACCTTGTAAATGAACCTCATTGTCAAAAGTTAATTAGAGATCACCTGCTTACTGCTGCTCAGTCTCGTGACTCATGGCCCAGATATGAAATGAAAAGTGTAAGGGCCTTCATTTTGAGCCATGCTTCTTTAATTTTTTGGCAGAAGTGTCCACTGCATCTTATCACTTTACCTACCAAGGGACCTGCCAAAAAAGTTAGTGATAAAATGTTAATGTGCTTTTCATTATGACTAAAACCAGCACTGAATCCATCCATCAGAGCAGCAGTCCAAACACCAATCCTCATTGAGAGACATGAGTTCTGGCAGTGCAGAATTAGAAGTCCTGACGCTCTTACTTTGGCCTTTAAGAGGTTGCGGAGCGGGTGAAGTGACTATAGTGTTCCGGTGTTCTGGGAAAGGACAATCCACACAGCTGTGTGCAGAGTAAATGCAAAACAAACATGCCTTGCACATGCTTCCCCTTCAGCTGTCATGGCTCTTCTTTCAAAGCCCCATGCTGAACAGGGTCTGGCCTACTACCCCAGCCAAAGCATTAGCCTTCAGAGACTCTGAGTCAATGCACACCCGTGCTCTCAGGTGACCTTTTTAATTAACACCGAGACATCTGCAGAGAGGGATTCTGTGACAGAACAGAGCAGCATTGGCTCTGTGTTAGCCTATCTTTAACTATTGTGGAACCGGGATGGGAGTCGATGAAGCTCAGGTCAACACTATCATTAGTTATCATGTAATATCAGCACATATACTCTTCCATGATCTGCACATAACAGAACACAACTCATCACATTTATTTCTGATACTCTTAAAACAGTCCTCAAAATGATTCAGATTGTACATTACCCAAAGGAAATGTTAATTGTCAGACAGTACCTTGCAGATGAGCTCCAGAGATTCTTAAGTCTCTGTCCCATCTCCCAAAACTGATACTACTGAAGCAGGCATATCCAAGTGCTAGAATAATATAATGCTTTGTTTTGTGTGTGGTCACATGTATGGATTTCATTGGATTCCTTTCTTGCAAAAAATAAAAATTTTTTTTTTTTATTGTAAAATATCCTAATTAGAAATATATTATTTTATGTGTGACTGAGGGTTCTTGATCTTGTTGTATTGTGGGTCTGGGGATAAAATGCGATATATTTGGGTTTTTGATATGTAAATGAACTTAAAATAGTTGTGATGGCTTAAAGCTAAATGTATGGCTTTTGAATCACTTTTAATAATTATTTACTTTAAAGCTCGTTCATGTTCTATATATATTGTGTGATTTACAACTGTAAGTTATTGCACTTACATTTTCTTTTGTTATTGTTTGAATTGCTTCAAGAACATCTGACTCGAGTGGAATAGCACTATAAAATGTGTACTCACATTTTTTTCAAATCTGAAAAACAGGCTAAAGCAAGTTGTACATTTTGTTTAAAGTTTAATCAAAACCTCTCAAAAAATTAAGAGGCTTTGTTTTTTTTTTTTTTAGAAAGACATTTTCGGGGACATTTGACATACTGTTCTGAGTTGGATGTAACAGCAATCTTACATTACATTAAAGACATGAAGTACCTGTTGGCTAGAGACTGTGCTTTTAACTAGGCTTTCCTTTAATGGGTTAAAAAGCGTACATTTAAAAGTTGATCCATTACAGGTGCTGGGTATTGTACTATGGATGTTTCATTTCATTTGACATTTTCTGTGTGCTAACTTTTATCTAAATCCAGATGAATAAAATCTTTAAAAACAGAATCAAACTAAATATCCCTGTGCAATATATTATTAATTCTATTAATAAATTGCAGTCCATGAATGTAGATTTTGATTCATAAATCCAGAAAAGCAGCACGAAACAAAGTGGACAAAAAACTGCTGATATTAGAGGATTATGAAATGCATGTTAATAACAGGTGACAAATGCCTTCATAATGCAGAAAAGGATAGCTCAGATAGGCCTTAAAGAGATAAATGCTCCCTCTCATACACATTTTTCTAAAGTAGACAAATTTTGCATAAAACACTCTTCACAAGCTGCAAATAATCTGACACTCGGTGTATAATTGGTCATTCAGTGACATTTCCAATACTTAACATGTTGCTGAAATTCTCTTACCAGATCTTCACTTTCTTCATGCAGGAAGAGTCAGAACAGGAATAGATTTCTCTTCACAAGTTCACTCCCCATGGAGATGAAATGAATTGATCTCAGACGTGCAGGCTTCTGAACCTAAATCACTCAAAGCTCTCAGACATCTGCTTCTGGGCCCAGACAGAGACCGTTGGAAAAAAGATGACAATTCATTTAAAAGCTAGTCACTGAGTGCAACTTGTTGAAACCAAAAGAAAGATGTTATAACACTTTTTAAAATGGGACTATTTTAACTTTACAACACGGTCTTAAAAATTCCACACTCATATTGTGAATATTTCACATTGTGAAATACTATAAAAAAAACTAAATGCAATGCAACAGTCAAAAATGCATTTATACAAGAAACCACCATTAAAAAAAAAAACACTTTAAAGGGGTCATATGTTGTGATTTCAATTACAAGCTCTTGGTGCATAAAAAAGATCTGTAAAGTTACAAAGACTAAAGTCTCAAATCCAAAGATTATTCTTTATAAAAGTTAAGAGTCAACCACTCCTTCCTAAAATGTCTCATTATATCACGCCGCCACTTCTATGTCACAACGTGGAAAGATTTCCATAACATTGCCCAAATGTTCACCCAGAGAAAGAAGGTGTAACTTTTATTCTCGCTGTTGCCACCAGCACCATGTTGCGGAGACGTTGTGTGTTTCTTTGTTAAAAACAAAACCACTATGACCTTTTAAAAGAGGACACAACTTGAAATCAGTGTTTAAGTTGTATTTACAACACTGTTCCAGAACAGTTCAGAGGTGTGCAGTGCATTTTGCAGAGGACTATTTCCTGTGAGAGTAGCCTAAAATGCCGGTGTCTGTTTCTATAAAGTGAGGCATTTCCAACTTTTTCAAGGACAGTCTGGTAGTTCTGACTCACAGTTTTAAGTATGTTTTCATATGTAAAGGATTTGCCACTGATGACTGTCAAACATAGTTTTAAGCGAGTTTTAAGCAGTGTAGAGTAAGAGTTAGAGCTTGTTGTTTGTGGCTCTCCGATCTCAAATGCAAACATGGTTTTATGTTTACGTGGCACGATACGCAATACAACGTCTAAAAGCACAGTATAAGTCATTATAATCAGTAATGCACTGGATAGCTGGCCAATCACAGCACACCTCGCTTTTCAGAAAGATGAGCTTTGTAAAAAATGGTGTGTTTCAGAAAGCAGGGCATAGAGGAGCAACAATAATGTACAGTATTTGGAAAATAAATACACAACACCAAATACACCAAATAATGTTCATTTTAGCAACGTCATATGACTCCTTTAACAGTCAAAATGACCAAAATGCACATCTCTAAATTAAGCATTTATTTTTTCACACTCTGTTTATTACATATAATAATAATAATACATCTTAATGTAAAAAACAAACAAACGATTCAAAGAAATGGAGACATCAAAAGAAATATGAAAAACATTAGGAGTATGAATGAGTTCTTTGCAATTTCATGGCATATAACTACATTGTAATCAGGTGTACAGTATATAACTCTGCAAATATTGTCTTTTAACATCTAGCAATACCCAAAATATGCTTTAATTAGGCAGTCATAAGAGCTGGACTAAACAGGGAACATTTATATAAAATACTTTTTTTCCAGCAACATTCAAAAAGTCAGCAACTGAATGTAAAATGAAATGTCAAACTGATATAACTCAAACTGTAATATTAAAATCACTAACAGCGACCGTGCAAAACAATATCTCATGTACAAACTAATGGCCTTAACACAACATCCGAGATATTCAGTTTAATTTCTGCTACAATTCGTTCAGCGTGATGCATATCTTTAAAATTAAAAAAAGTTAAACTATAAATGTACATTTACTTTAATATATATTTATCCTCCACTGTTTTCCAGTGGGCTGTGAATTATCTCTATGCATTCACTTTCCTCACACAGATAAAGTGTCAGCCACAAAGAAGGTTTTAGAATGAGCCAAACTCTGACCTGTCCTCACAGAAATCATCAACTGACTCAACGTGTCGGCCTGTTTCAGTAAGCGTCCTCAAGAGAGAAAACATGATAATAAGTTATACAGTGCATAATTTCCCATTAAACAACTAATGGAATGGCACTCCTCAAAAGTCATTAGGTCAGATAGAGAACAGGAAAGAGAAATCCTGGAGTGTCCATAGACCGTCTGTGAAATAAAAGTGGTGGGAAAGAGTTGTAGTACTGTCACAGACTACCAATGTTGGGGAAACTTTTGAGTTTCTCAGGGAAGTCGTCTTTATAGAGTACAGGATCGGCACGGTGCTCGACAACCTTCAGAGGCATGGTGCCAAACACAGAGGCGAACTTGTTTATGCACTCAGATCTGGAAAGGAAAAAGAAAGAGGCTGAAAGACTGGAGGAAAAAGGAAAACATGGACAATTCTGATGCCAATGCTGGGAAATCTGTCTTCCAGAAATGGATGATGAGGAAAAAACATTCATGGTAGAACCTAACCAGTGTTTTGTAGAGTCATCTGAATCATGAGGTACATGCACAACGTTTTCAAAATCCCTGGCATTCCCGGGACCCTGCACTTATGACAGGAAATGTATCGAGAGAGAAGCATAACCAGAGGCAGAATCCCCTTCATCAATCTAAACAAGTGTGACCCCTGGAAAAGTTCAGCAGTCAACGGAGTCCCTGATTGGCTGCTACTAACTCCGTATTCACTTCAAGGTCAAACACTCTCTCGCAGGCTGCTTCGACTGCTTTAATGTCTCAAACACAGTTTGGAAGTATGAAACCAATCATCAAGACTGATTATGCTTCAGTGGATGAGGAAACGGTTGTGATTTTCAAGGAAAATCAATTCAAGCCTTTCTGATGCATGCTAAGCCTGGTTCATCCTTGAATTGAAACACAGAATGAATCAATGATTTGTGGTGAACCTCTGACAGAGAGGAAAGTCACAGTTACTTGAGAAGGAATGTTTTTTCGTAAGGTCCAGTGAATTTGAATGTTTTGATCTGAAAGCACAGGAAAGTATCTCCTGTACTGTGCTACAATGAGCCAATTGTTGGTTAAACCCACAATGCGTTTCAGAAGCCAAGAATGCTGCCAGAGCCTCCTCTGCCCAACTAAAGGGGAATCCCTGTTTATACTGTACCTCTCCACCATGTGTGTCTGGTCCAGGGACAGCCCGTCAATCGCTGTGCACTCCGGGCACTTGAATTTCTTCCGAGGAGTGACCTAGAGAAAGAGAGAAAAACAAATGTGATGTTTTTGATCGTTTATTCATAAGTCACAATGACTTTTTTGTTTTCAATCTCAAACTAAATCTCAGTTTACAGTTAGTTTTAGTGAAATTGATGTAGTGCTTTTTGTGTGTGTTTGTGTGTGTGTGTGTGTGTCTCCATCTTACAAAAAAAGTCCCTCAAAGTTTGTCCTAATACATTTTTGGTCTTCTCAACTATAGTCCTGGTGACCCACCTACCAGAATGTTTTAGATGTCTCATTAATTAAAACACCTGATTCAACTCAGAGTTTTTAATATGGTTAAAATATGGTTTAATATATAACTTTATGGGAGTTGGGTACCAAAGGAGGACTGGAGTTAAGTTACTGTACATGCATTTTTGGGATTTTTTTTTCTTTTTTGCAATTTTACTATAAATTACATGAATATTAATAACAATAATAATGATGAAGTATATTTAAATATACATGAGGATAAACTTTTCAGTAACTTTTGAAAGGTATTCAACCAAAACTGCAAATATACTGTTAAATATATAGACTCCATAACAAATATATTATATTTTTATTTGTTAATGATGTCTTAAGTTATATAATATATATATATATATATATATATATATATATATATATATATATATATATATATATATATATATATATATATATATATATATATTTATTTATAAATCTGTCAAAACATTTTTTTTTATATTTACAGAAGCAAACTTTTAGGACTTTTATATCATTAGAGAGATCATTAAAAGGCAGACTTTCATGTTTAATTCAGTGCCTAAAACTCAAAAGGGTCACAAAAACAAAACAAAAATTCTGACCGACATTTGCCTTTAGTTCCCAATTTAAGGCTGAGAAATCATGACACACTCCTTATATTAAAAAACAAAAAAATCTGAAAGCATTTATCAGATGTTTAATGAGCTGGGGCTGTAATGATGGGCCTCTGTGAAGTGTGTGTGTTTGGGAGCTGAGTGGGTGGACATGACTTGATGACAGGTCATATAAGTCAGCCGTCCGTGCCCGTGGCCTAACTAAACGACCGTATCTGCCATGCTCATTAGACGAATGATGTATGACCCCTCTGCCCCATCCATCCTTCAACAGCACACACACTTGACTGACACTCTCCACAGTGGGGCACGGGATTGGAGCACTGGGAGGTGTGGGTGAAGTGGGGATGTGGAGGAGAGAGGGGAGAAGGTTCACAGTGTAACTGACTGCAGGATGTATGTGCCCCAGTGAGCTTAGAAAAACAGAGAGTGCAGGAAAGAGGCAGACAGTGGCATCCAGATAACAGAGGTTAAGGCCAGGACTTTACAGGCCGAACAGCACACTGTAGACTACAAACTGTAGAGGCTGGAGGAAAAAGGTAAAAGCTGATCAGAGACAGAGCTCCAGGGAACACTGTCAGAATGCCCGCATTGTTTTAGGGAACGCCCACATTGATTTTTACAGTAGACATAACACACACAGTTTCTGCCAATCTCATGTTAACCTTAAGTACCTATAGAGTAGTATTGCATCCTTCATATCTCCAAAGAGTCTTTAGTTTTATTAGATTTATAAAAGACAGATGCAGCTTCACGATTCTCTATAAAAACAGTCCTGCTCCTGGAGACGTGCTGTGGGCGAAGCTAAAGAGTCGAGAGCATGCAAAGCTTTTGCGTAGAGATTGTCTGCAAGCTGTGACATTGAAATAAGTAAAACAGAAACAAAAACACACTTGCACAACTCCACTGCTGCCCCAGAAAAACAAAGTGCACCCACTGTTCCCTTAACACTGGGTTCTTTGGGAAGCTGAACAAGGTTATCTTTCTCTCACAACCAAAAACTCACTTCTGTAATGATATTGTTGATTTTGTGGTCAAAAACAAAAAGTTAAATGCTTCTCAAGCAAGTACTGTGCAGTGCTTTCAACAACTTCTGTAACCCCAATGAAGCACGTTGATGATGTGCACGCTCTGGCTCTCGCTTTGTTTGCTGTGCGCACGCTCTTCCAGGAGAATTGCCCATGAAAGGAATTCCATCTTTTTATGACATCATACAGGGCAATACTCAAAAAAAAATAAAAAAAAAATAATGAAACTTATACAAACCCTGAGGGAGTGTATTTGGCACAGAAATACTCATTAATACGTCCAACTCGTTTTTGAAACTTTGGCCATGTTTAGCATGAGAATCCAACTGTTTAAAAGTATAAATAAGTCAAAATGCATGAAATAGTATTAGACCTCCCCTTTAAGGGATATATATATATATCATGACTAGACTGTTGTTGAATCCTAAGTGCTATGGGGAAAGTAATACATTTCACAATAGTTGTAAGCTTGCATTCTTAAATAGATATGATGGGACTTGGTTACCGGGATCAGTAAAATTTATTTTTGAAAGAAATTAATACTTTTATTCAGCAAAGACACATTAAATTGCTATAACTAAAAATTCAAGACATTGATAATATTAAAACAAGAGTTCTATTTCAAATGAATGCTGCTGAACCTGAAATTCTTCAAAGATTCAGAAAAAATTTATCACAGTTTCCATAAAAATATTAAGCAGCTCAACATTAATGTTGCTGCTGTTTGCAACATTGATAATAATAATAGGAAATGTTTCTTAAACATTAAAAAAGCATATTAGAATGATTTCTGAAGAATCGTGTGACGCTGAATACTGGAGTTTTAATTCAACTAAAATAGTTGTTGTAAATTGTAATAATATTTCAATTTATTACTTTTTTAACTGTATATTTTTTTATCAAATAAATGCAGCCTGACGAGCTTGAGAGACTTCTTACAAAAACAAAAGAAAATTTTTTGAATGGTAGTATATGTAGAAAATTCAGTATCAATACCATGAAGATTTTGGCTTTTGATATTAGTTTCCATTAGTGATTTGGGTGGACTAAAGAAGGAGCTTTGTGTACTCTTATTTCAAAAAAGCAAGAACAACTTCGTTTTCCATGATATGGCCTATTTGATTGAGTTGCAGAAACAAAACAAACAGGCACCATCAGAACACAACTGACCATATTTTACTCTGAGGTTATGTTACCTTTATTGGGGCTTTGCCAGTGATGTTGGCCACAAGGAAATTCATGGCAATATCCTCACAGTTCATATGAGCATCCACCCAGTTCTTAATGTCTCCAGGCATTTTATATGTGTAGAGATAGTTGAAGTACTGAAAAGAAAAAATAAACTGATGTCAAAACATTTTTGGCAACGTGAGAAACACAAAAACATTTTGCTGAAAAGAATGACCTTAATAGTGTTCCTGTAGCTCAATTGGTAGAGCATTGCACTATCAAGCGCAAACTTGGGGGTTCGATTCCCCGGGAACACATGATAGGTAAAAATTGATATCCTGAATGCACTGTAAGTCGCTTTGGATAAAAGGGATAAATTTAATTTTAATTTAATTGAGGGTACTGAATTACAAATGACGACTTGATTTCTAAAGGAGATAAAGGGAGGACAGAGACATTGACAAGATGATAGCAGAGTCTATTATTTGTGCCATACCTTATGATAGAACGCAGCTCCAGTTAAGACCATTGACACTTCATTGGTCCACTCAGATTCATATTTCCATTTGCCCATTTCGTGGTCCCATAAGTGGAGCCGTCCGGGATATCCAACCAGCCTATCTGGAAACTCACGCCATACCTAAACACAGACACAAAGAACACATATGAGACATTATATAAACACATCACAAAATCCTTTAAAGGATTAGTCAATTGTTCAACAATTAGAGTTGTTTTAGATAATGCTTGCTTCAAAGGATGCTAAACATTGAATATCTAGGGTTAAATCAATGAAGTTTAGGTCTAAATGTTAGTTAATCCCAAAAAAGACAGGCAGACATACATGATACGATATTGAAATTCTTGAATGTTATTCCCCTGTGGCAAAAGCAGCTAGTGTTTTAGCCAGGCAGCCATGTCTAAAGCTGTCTTCCATTTCATACAATTATCCATAAATTACGCTTCATTCTCTCAATAGTGCATAAATGCCTGCAGGTGAGTTGAAGGCAAGCCTGTAGCCATGGACAGCATTGCTTGTCCTGTCATCCTTCATATATATAAAAAGAAAAAGTAAATTATAAAAAGAGAGACTTCAACTGTTAGGAATGCTTTGAGATGCCGAGCACAGATTTATGCAACAGAGGGTTGCTCAAAAATCCTGCAATGCATGTAAGCTCAACTTTAAGTAGGAGTGACCCAAAGAGGTATTGGGATCACAGTTCTGCTCTATCATCACTGTGCATGTGGAGAAGACAATTAATCCCTGGCTGATCCAGATACAACCCCTGGAAATACTGTGTATTTAGGCAACTACTCACAGTTTCCACACACACAGCTTAGGAAAATAAAAATTTCAGCATCTCCAAAAAATTTAATATTCCATTTTGAACTTGATTAGTTTGAATAATTTTGAGTATAGATACTGGGTACCTTTTGTCTAGTTTAGAACATGTAACCACAATTATGGGAAAGACCCTCCACAAGGAGGGTAAGCCACAGAAGGTCATTGCTGAAAGGGCTTACTGTTCACAGAGTGCTGTATCAAAATATATTCATAGAAAGTTGACTGGAAGGAAAAAGTGTGGTAGGAAAAGATGCACAAGCAACAGGGATGACCACAGCCTTGGGAAAGATTGTCAGGAAAAACAGATTCAAGAACTTGAAGAGCTTCACAATGAGTGGACTGAAGCCGGAGTCAGCGCATTAATCACCACACTCAGACGTCTTCAGGAAAAGGGCTACAGCTGTCACATTCCTAGAACCAAGCCACTCCTGAACCAGAAAAAACGTCAGAAGCATTTCACCTGGGGTAAGGAGAAAAAGAACTGGATTGTTTCTCAGTGGTCTAAAGTACTATTTTAAGATTAAAGTAAATTTAGCATTTCATTAGGAAATCAAGGTCTGGAGTCTAGACGCAGACTGGAGAGGCACAGAATCCAAAGTCCAGTGTGAAGTTTTCTGAAGTCAGTGATGATTCGGGGTGCTGTGATGTCTGCTGGTGTTGCTCCATTGTGTTTTATCAAGTCCAAAGTCAATGCAGCTATCTACCAGGAGATTTTGGAGTACTTTAAGCTTCCATCTTCTGACAAGCTTTATGGAGATGCTGATCTCACAGCCCACAGTGCCAAAACCACTTCCAAGTGGTTTGCTGACCCTGGTATTGCTTGATTGGCCAGCCAACTCACCTGAACTGAACCTCACAGTGAATCTATGGGATATTGTGAAGAGGAAGATAAGTAACATCTGACAAACAATACAGAGGAGCTGAAGGCAGCTATCAAAGCAACCTGGGCTTCATTAAAGCCTCAGCAATGCCACAGGCTGATCTCAGTGCCACACTGCATTGAAGCACTAATTCGTTCAAAAGGAGCTCCAACCATGTATTGAGTGCATAATTAAACCTGCTATGGAGATCTTGAACATTTCTGTTCTGTAAATCTTTTTTTGATATTCTAAAATATTTTTTTTGAGACACTGAATTTTTAATTTTCCTAAGCTGTAAGTCATAACCATCAGAATTAAAACAAAAAACTCTTGAAATATTTCAATTTGTGTGCAATGAATCTATAGTATAAAAAAGTTAGCTTTTTTTCCAACTAAATGACAAAAAATAAAGAACTTTTCCATGATATTCATTTTTTTTTTAGATAGACCTGTATAGTAAACCTACTTTGTTGTAGTACATAGTACTAGTAGTACACAAATAGCTTTTACTACCTCATATCCAAACTGCAGCTCATCTGAGGTCAACATGATGATGTCATCATCAATGGCCAGGACAGCTTCTGTTTCGATCTCATCAAATGGGAAGAAGCGATTGCTGAGCTTGTTTTCTTTGGTGCGGACCACTTTAAGAGGTACTGTGACTTTGGGCCAAAGTGACTCTGTTACAGAGAGAAAGAAAACAGTGAGCTAATAATAATACACTGTCAGATTCAAGATGAAAAACTATGAGAGATGGCAGTAACTATGGAAAAGAGAATGTGGGTGGATAAATCTAAACACATCACTGAGTAAAAACACATATGAATCTAACCACACTTTTACATTCTTCTCAGGGCAGAAGAGACAACGCTCTTTATTTTCAGTTGTGTAAGAGCTTGGGAGGAGTTCAGAGCATGCAGAAGACAGATGACACACACAGTGTCACCTAATAAAACTGACGAGAGAAAGTCTACTGAAGTCGGGGTATAGACCCTGGAAATCTTAATAGATCTGGAATGAGCTCATCTCCGGTAGGTCAATGCAATTCAGCCTATAGTTTACTCCACAAGATCACACAACAAACTATAAAAGAAAAAAAGAAAAAGAAAAAAAAGAACAGAAAAAGTATTTCCTAACTGCCGGAAAACCTCCCTGGCCTCAGACAAAGGATGAAAGAAGGGCCAGATTTTCACATGCAAGTAAACGGATTCTGTCACCACATCCAAGCCTGGCACGGAGGATTCAACAAAGACACCGACAAGTAACAAAAAACACAGACAAGATGGACTACCAAGACAAGCAACATTTTAACAACTAAAACGAACTGGTAAATCCAGAGCTGCACAATGCACAAGCTTAGACATTAACACATAATAAATCTGCACCATAAGAACAAGCGTCAAATAACATTTAATGAAAGATTTTAATGGCCTATAATCACTTCCTTGCCCTGTACTGATTTTTTCCCTTGGGCTGTACTTTATGTACAACCATTTTAAAAGAGCTTTACCAAATTATATCCCCTCTGACACCACCATAGAAAAGCTCTCCTTCCATCCAAGTATTAAGCCCATTGAGAAATTCTCTAAATGCAGTCCTATTGTCAGAAGTCGCCAGCGCCTCATTAAAATGACAAACAGTCAAGTCTTGGGCAGCTTAAGCTGTTTGAAATAAACAAACATTACCAGCAATGGAAAAGGGTATGGAGGAAATCCATCCTCATCAGGGCCTGAGCCCCTGGTTGACCCGTGAACAGACCTTATTAATTCTAATGGGTCACAAAGCTTGAGCCTGGCTTCACTGATGCCTCTAATCAAAGGCAACAGCGAATCAAACGTCTACTTCAAAGTATTTCCCTTCATAATGGCATTACACAAATCTATGGAGAGGATATATTTAATGCCCCAGTCCTCTTACCAAATTTCCAAGAGACTTCATAAACAGACGAAAACCTAATCGTCTAGTATCATTAGAGGCAGAGCCACAATAAATTACTACTAATATCAGCTTATTCTGACAGGTCTAATGGGCCATAATTTTGACAACAGCCATAGGAAAGGGAGACCGTTATGGAAACTATCCTTTTGGTTTGACAATAAAATTTAAGGGTGGACGTCTGGTTAAAACAGGCCATATATCACAATGAATTAAAATACACTTAATTCGTCTAGTCAGGAGTAATAGGACCCATATCAACAGCTCTTAGTCAGTCAATGAGAAAAGCAACATTTCTGCCATCTACTTATGTTCATCTACATGTCAGGAACAGTGCTACCAAACACTCTGTATCTGAAGATAAACCAGAGAGGTTTGGCCACAGCCCAAAGCATACCATGCTTTCAATTCTCCAACTTCAAGAGGAACACAATTTGGCTATTCACTGGCTTATCATTCATCTGTTCCATATCAGGGGTTTCATGTCTTTTGTGAAAGCCACACCACTGCATTTCATACGAGTGTCACATTTTCATTCCATAATAACTGAAGCAGTCAGAACAACAGTGTAGATTTAGTCAATCTCTTATGAAATTCAACTTGCTTAACAAATAAAATACATTTAGTCAAGCTAAATTATTATTTTTATTATTCTTTTTATATATTTTTATCCTGAACAAGTATGGCAAAAACCAAGAAAACACAAAAATACAGCATTTAAAATTACATATGGTACAAATATACAATGCAACCCTACAACAATGTGACACTAACCTTCAGGGGGGCTCTTGTTCTGGTTGTTCCACACCACCAGTAATTTGGCCAAGCTTGGCACCTTGGAGATCTCGGTGATGACCCTAAAGAGACTTTCGATTCGATCATAGGTCAAGACCACAGCCGTGAACCCAGGTGAACGCGGCGGTATGAGAGGAAGGAAAAGTGGACTGTTCACACTTGACCATTTCTGTTAAGATAAAAAAACAACAACAACAAAAAAACAATGATTCAGTGGGAAACTCAAATTCAGTGTACCTGTTTTCTTACCTTTACAACAAATGCAAGTACTTTCCATGACCTATTTAATGACTTGAAGTGCAGTAAAGACAATCAGCAACCTAGGACAAAACATGGCTTTATTTGGAAACACGCATGGACTATAAACTTGAAAGATTACTAAGAATGTGAATAACCAGCAGTGGAGGGTAGGTGATTAAAAGTGGCATGGAATGTCAAGAACACAACCAACAAAGTTTAGAGCAGAGTTAAGAAACAGCTGCCACGACCTTTCACTGCGCTAAACATTCACCTAAAACTTCTCCTTCAGACCTCAAAAAATAAAAATAAAATTATATATATCATTTTTTGAGGTCTGAAGGAGAAGTTTTAGATGAATGTTTAGCAGAGTGAATGGTCATGGCAGCTGTTTCTTAACTCTGCTCTAAACTTTGTTGGTTGTTAAACATTCACCTAAAACTTCTCCTAATTTTATTTTTATTTTTTGTCTGAAGGAGAGGTTTTAGGTCAATAAGTCAGAAGCCAAGATCTCACTCTCTATAGCCTAGAGAACTGCTATCAGCTGAACTTACCCAATAAAGCATCTCTATCGTGACAGTCCTGTAAAACTTCTATCGCAGCATAATCTGCTGAAGGCTTTGTGTGTATAGGTGCTACATTCCTTGCAGTAGTCTAAATTTCTAAAGGGAATGGATTAAGAAAGAATGTTTTCCTTAGCTGACCTTAGTGAAATCTGGCAGACAGCAGAAGATGACAACATGAAGACCCAATGCACTGTGGTCAGATATTAAGAGCTAAATAAAATACTTCCTTGCTTCAGGCTCTTTGTCATTCCATGGCATCCGTCCATCCTTTTCCTGTTAACTGTTCTGTATCTGAATTTGATTAGAATGTTAAACTTCCTGGTGTTCTTCTTGAAATAAAATGCAAACATATGGTATTCACTGAAGCTTGGTCAAAACAACAACAGCTCTTAATATTTCCATTACTACAAAATACGTATAGAAACTGAGAACTTGAATTCCAGTGTCAAGCATTTATAGAACAGTAATTGTTATTACCATTAGGTCTAGTTAACACCAACTCAGTATGTTTAATCTCATCAAGAGACAGTCAACATCAGTTTTCTGTCTATTACTGAAGATCTCAATCCACACAGCCCAAAAACAGAGATCTCGATTACACAATATTTCTCAGACCCATC
The DNA here is from genome assembly GCF_003368295.1 of Carassius auratus. NCBI lineage: Eukaryota > Metazoa > Chordata > Actinopteri > Cypriniformes > Cyprinidae > Carassius > Carassius auratus. Next base: position 29,490,644 of record NC_039274.1, read on the forward strand.
TTATATTCACTTCATAATATTCAGAATCATTTCTGGACATACTTAAAATTGGAACTGCAAAATAGTTAAATATTAGATCGAAACTCTTTCTCTTGGGTATATAACTATATATTGGCTCATATTCGTATTTTATATTATTTCAACATTATTCTGAATGATCCCTCCACAGTTCTGGTACTTATAAAACCAGCTTACTGAGCCTGTTAATCCATTAGACCAGCATCAAAGCAAGCTCAAGTTTTAATGTAAAGTGATACACCTATTAATAAGCACTATTCCGATCTATTTTGGATCTCTTCTGTTGCTGTTTATCCCAAGCTGTTTTGTCGAGAGTGCAATTTTATGATTGCACTCCAATGAACTCTGCTGCAGCAGGGGTGCAGATGAGTCCTGGCAGGACAGGGGAGAAGCAGGGGTGCTGGGACGCTATCGGCGTCAGTGGCTGTCTCCTGCCAGTGTGGGGCTTGGCTCATCTTCCTGGCCCGCTTTAAAACAGCCTGTAAACTCCCAAAGATGCACAGACTGGAGCCCAGATCAAGTGACGCTGTAAAGTAAATACTGCGAGTGCTTAAAGGGCCTCTGATGCGGTCATGAAGACTGCTGTTTATTGGCCTGAAGGATGAAGACTGAACGCAGACGGAGTACACAGACTTTCTTTACCGTTCATGGTCTCTTCTATTTTGTCAGTAGAGAAGAGATACAAAGCGAAGCAACAAATAGCAAACAGCTTGGTGCAATTCTAATGAAAAAGAGTGCTTCAACTTTAAGTTTAAGACTAATTTAAAGACTAATTCAAGCTTTCAAAAAAAACTCACCAATGCTGAATGACAAATAAGGACCTTGTCTGAAGAGATTAAGTGTGAAAGAATTTGCATCTGGTGTACAGATCCTAAACTCTGTAGCCAAAGCCAATGACATTTTCATTTCTATCAAAAAAAAAAAGGAGAGAAAACATCAAATATTTCACTTTGTCTACATAAAATTCTCACCTTCATTAAAATTTTCCTCATAACCGTACTAATAACACCTTTAAGGTGTGTGTTTGATAAAAAAAAACTAAAAAGGCCTCACGAAATGAGAGCCGCAAGCAGAGATGCTATAGCGCTGATAGCCTACAGAAAGGCTGTGGGCTCATTACACCCTCCTATCCAGCAGCTGCTGAAGGTGCCCGCAAATAGAGAGCGGTGGTTAATCAGCTCTCTCGCAGAGTTCACCACGCTCTGTCACCATGGACACAGCCATCCTTCATACAACATCAGTCAACCATCCTGCTAATAAAAAACTTTATATGCCAATGGAAATTTCTTTGAGGTGCCTGACACCAAAAGCAGAGGGGAAATTAATTAATGTACCACTTGTGACATGTAAGTGGTAAGATGACTCAAGAAGAACACAGGGGTGTGGGGTGTATAAGCTCAGTCTGAATGCTCTGATCTAATTTTGAGCAGGCTTCAGTGCATGTCGAGCCTTTGTGATTTGTTAAAGTAAATAGGCAGGACAACAAGACTAATTTTTTATTCCGAATATTTGCTTGAGGTTAGTCAGTGTTCACCTGCTATTTAGAACAAGCCGCAAATGACCAGGTTCTCAACTTTTGGCTTGTTTCTTTGAAGGCAGATTTGCACAAACCAAATCCAACCAGACTCTCCAAGGTCTGAAATATGGTGCCAAGAAGTCCAATTTAAATCTCTTCATCTATACTTTGAAATGCATTATGCAGAGACAAACTTCACCACCTAAAACCAAGGCCGTTATTATCATCCCGGATGTGAAAGTGTGCGGGTTAGAAACAATTACTCAGGAAGAGCTTGTTATTGGGCACCAGTATTCTTTTGTCACATGTGAAAAGAAGAGGTTACAGGCGGCTCGAGTGATTGTGAGGGATTGCAGGCCGTTTCATGTGGGCCGAGGGGGCTTGGCAAGTCTTGCAGCTGGGATCACACTAGTACAGCTTTGGGATTAGTCGAAAATGGAACCCAGATGAAAGCATGGACGCCTGTTCAATTGCAAAGACTCAGTTTGCAGAACATTTACCTCCAGATACTCATTGAAGCTGATGGGCAGCGATTGCTAACATCACAGAGACTGGGCTAAAAAAAGAGCTGCATTCTAAGTGGCAGCGGCTTCCTGCAGATTTCAACTGTTGGGAACAGGCACTGGTCACGTTGCTTTAGTTTGTCCTTCAAACAGATGAACAGTGCCTGCCGCCTTCTTTCTGATGCCAGAGAGAAATTGGATTAGAAATGTATACATTAGTCTTGCCACGATAGACAGTGTTGACTGTGTAACCGGTTTTAAGCTGCAACACTGGTTACATCACTTTCCCACCGTGACACCATCTCCACCGTCGTTTTGATTTTTTTTTTATGTATTTGTTTTTTCTTAAAATATTTATTTGAAGTAAAAATAATAATCATAAATAATTTAGTTTAACAGAAAGCATACACTATAATTAAAACTGAACGCAGCTACAATGCTTCGTGCCAAGAGAGTCACGTCACAGCATAACTGCGTCATCTCTTCTCCCTGTGCTGCATCTCATTGAAGCCGCCACATTGGCCACATTGGATGAAGACAGACAACTGACAGCCAACCTGAAAGCCGGCATCATGTCTATTTTAAGGGGGTTGCACACCGGACGAGAAGCGCAGCACCACGTCTTTAAAATTCAAACACATTGTTTTCTATGAGTGTATGAACACCAGCAGCGACATTCGGCATCTGTCCACGCTGCCCAGCTATGACTCAGGATGCCGTTTAAATTCCTGCCGCGCCATCTGCATAGTTTTATATTAAATTAGCTGGAAATTGAGCTTGTGCATATAGAATTTGCGCATCCGGTGTGCGCGACCTCGAGATGTACTAGACACGGCGTATCGCTTCTCATCCGGTTTGTGACCACCTTTAGACAAGAAATATGAAGCTCTGCCAGAAGCAAGCCAGCAGCTTATGAGCAAGACGATATTTCCTGGACCCGCACTACCGGGGCGACTACGACCCGAATGTTAAAAAGAGACAAAGAAATGGTAATTCTCGGTAGGAACCCCGTGAGAGAAGAGGGAGAACAAAATGAGGAACCCCACGTCGAGCCGCAGCCCAAAACAAAAAACAAAACAAAAAAACTCTGGAAGAACTGTTAATAAATGCAAATTTATGGTGTTTTTATTTAGTGAGCTTAAGTTTTTATTTTATATTCGTTTCTTATTTATATGGTTTTATCTTATTTAAACTATGTAATTTATTTAGGCCCATTTTATTTTCTTATTCGTTTAAAAAACTTTTTAATATTGACTAAGCAGTAGGTCGTTCTATGGTTCTTATTTGTTTGGGTCCACAGTTTGCCGATTTCAGATATTTTTTGTTATATATATGTTGGTATTTTTATTCGTATATCACATTTAAGTTTTTTTTTTTGTCCATTGAAGCAATTGACACCGGATTGCCAAATGCCACTAATTCGAAAGTGAATGTTTAATGCGCACGCATTTATAAGCGATTTAAAAACAAGGAAGAGAGGACACCCCTCCCCCCATGGTGATACCGGTATTACCCGTGTCGTCACACGGCGATTAACCGGTGGGAAATTTTCATCATTGCTCACCGCGGCAACCCTAGTATACATCACTTGAAAACACAAGGTGCATACACGTTTACAAATTACACATCTGATGTAGTAGCTTATCTTCTACAGCTCTATTAACCTTTCAAGTTATTTCAGCATTTAAAAAATCTGACCAGGCATCCCAAAACTGAGTGATGTAAAGAATTATTCACAGATAATAAATGTATGATGGAACATAAAGCATTCGTTTGGTAAGCAGAGGATGAATGTGAATTCGCTCAGAAGTCAAGCACAAAAAGCTGCCTGTCCTAACGATGTCTCCTAAGGCAGAGCCGGAGAAATGTGCTTTCAATTATGTCCCGGTGGACATAGGGAAGAAGAAGAAGAAGAAATGCACTCGATTTACGTAAAGCTCCAATTCTGCTCAGCGTGTTTTTACTGAACATTCAGTAAGTATTTAATATTTTCTGTAATGTTAGCAGTCAAAAAGAGAGTATTAGCCTCTTGGGGTTCTGGATCCCTCCATTTGATCTGAATTGTAGCGTTATGCTGAGAACTGGAAAAAAACAACAACAACAACAACGAACAAAACCCCAATGAACTCCATGCTCCTGCTATTTCTGGTCTAAGCTCTGACTGTGTACAAAATCAGAGATGAGGTGAAGGAAAAACAAAGTTGGATTTAGTTTTCGGCACACTGCAATGTACGAGTTGGGATCTGTGCTCAAAACAGACCTGACTGACAGACAGACAGACATGGAGACAGACGAGTGTCCTTCATGTGATGGAGTATTCTGAAGCTCATACCAATGTGCAATGTTGTCTTTACAAAGCTGTCTGCTGCCAATGCTGAGTGAAACAATGTGAAATAACATATGATGTAAAAGCTCACTCATTTTATTTTTTAATGGTACAAGCTTACGCTCTCGATTTAAATCGTCCATACACTGTATTCCAAAAAAGTCACCAAAGAAAGTTGAAAAATCAGACAGGGTAGGAATTATCATAGATTGCAAAAAATAAATAATAACTGTAAATTTGTTGCATTCAACATCCAATCTGAGAAAATGTAGATTATAATTACAGCCATAAATAACACTTGGGCAGTTTGAAGAAACTACATTTAAACCTTGAAATTCATTGTATGTATATAAAAAAAAGACCAAAAAAAGATACTTACAACTACAGAAGGATTGTTCCACTCTTCGTAGGTACGAGCTGCATAGGGGTAGATGCGGTCGTTAATGATTTGGAGAGTTGTCATGCCAATAGCTTTCATGGAGCTGAAGTAGGCTTCCCAGAACCAGTGGGCCTAGGGAACAATAAATGGCATTACTTTCAAATATTTGTGCAAAAAATATTATGACTGATAAACAGAAATGTATAAATCACACAAAATATGTTAAAAACACAAACCAAAGGCATAAGATAAGGCCTCTCACATCCCTCAACTCTCACCATCCTGCTCGTGCCTTTATGACCCCAACACATTTTCAAAGGCAAAACAGTCCATTAAACCCTGGTGACATGACTGCAGGCCCTATTCCAGACGGTTATGAGCCCTTCAGACTATCAGTCTTTTAACTTTTCCACTCGAGTGGCACTGAGACTGCAGCTAAAGTTTAAGGGCAGAGGTCAGGTCTTAACGCTGCAATGTAATTACACTTTTGCCATGTTAATTGAATGCTGTTTAATACAGAAGAAAACAAACATAGTACCACTGTACAAATTTCATAACTGTGATTAAAAAAGTTTGGGGTCAGTACAATTTTTTTTTTTTTTTTTTATAAAATCAATACTTTTTTTTTTTTTAAGGATGGATGAATTAAATTGATCAAACATAAAGAACAGTAAGACAGTAAAGAATTCCACACTGACCAAAATAATTCACAGAAATTATGTTCTTTTGAACTTTCTATTCAAAGAATCCTGTTTTCAACATTGATGATAATATAAAATAGTTCAAACAAGCTTGGCTCTGACTTCCACCCACTCCGAGCCGCTCATCCAAGCCAGCGAGACCAGGTGGAGGAACTTGGTTTAAATTCTTATATCTTGGCGAGGCGGGGGTCCTGGAAGCACAAACTCAAGTGGAAGGTAGAGCCTCGAGGCCCTGTGGTCTGGTTCAGAAGAACTTAGTGGTGCGATTTATCTACCATGCCCATGGCTAGCGACTCGGGGGCCAGCAGTGTTCAGACAGGCCGGAGTCCCTCTCTCATCGACCAGAGTTTGAAGCTGACTTCGGTTCACGGCTGAACACCGGTCCTATAGATCTCACTCATGTTGTTTCTCCTCTCTGTTGTTTACTGCCATTGCAGAGATGCCTAGGCTCCGCCCCCTTCTGGACCTGGGCTGGAAGTTGCAGCGCAATTTTTAATTTAAGAAAATCAGGGCCGGCCTGCGGCATAGGCGGTATAGGCAAATGCTAAGGGCGCCACTCATCCATAGGGGCGCCAGAATGAGTGAACGAGTGAATTTATTATTATTTTTTTTTACATTATTTTTTTTATAATAGGCTACTATTTAAAAAACATTAATTCGAAATACTACCAAATAAAGCAAAAAAAAAAAAAAAAAAAAAGTCCCGCTCTTCTATCTTCCCCCGCCCATCGAGTGCTTGGAGTGCGTCAGAAATAGAGCGCGTGCACGATCAGTTGTTGGTAATTTGTTGTGTAGCGTGCCCGACGCCGCATCCAATGTAGACAACACTGCTTTTGTTAACACACAGCTCGTAGAAATGGGCCTGGCAGCTCGCGCCAGTTCCAGGCGGCAAGGAACTCGACCGGAAGTTGAAGTCGGGTGGGGGCTGCCATCTTTTAGCAGAACTTCACTTGCGTTAGCATTCCCATTGACTCCCATTCATTTTGGCGTCACTTTGACAGTGAATAACTTTACATCTGAGGCGTTTGTCTATTATTTATTTCTAAAGATACACGACAATGTATAAAGGGCTCCATTACCTTCTATGTTACATTATGGCCCCGTATAAACAGTTTTTGTAAAAAATAGGCTAACGATTGCATCATAACCACTCGACTCTATGTCGCATTACCGTACAGACAGGAGGAGAAGCTCGCAGGCAATTAACTTAATATGGTGTACTGGCGTTAAATTTTAAAATACTATACAAAATAATTAATCAGAATACTTACTCCTGCTCACTCACGCCAAAGAACTCCCCGCTCAAGCTCGCCGTCTCTGCAAGATTAACGTTGGCAGTTTGCACGCACAGCCACTTAGAAGATTTACATCTGGCAGACAGGTTGCTGATGTCGTCAAGCTTTGTTTGAGTCTGCGCGTCAGAAACGAAAGTGCTAAAAAACGCTAAAAATGGGCTTCACTTGTCTCAATTGAGTTCCAATGGGGTCGCTGTGTCCATTTCTTTTACTGTCTATGTGCAGTTCTAGACACGGTGAAAGTTTCCTGATTGTGACGGAAGGCCGAATTTACATGACACATTATAAATGAGCATAGTCTGCGATAGATACAGTGCCAAAAAGAAGAGAAGAGGATAAAGACAGAAGTAAAGAGATGTAATGAAAGAACAATTTATTGCATAGGAGTAAGATACTATAATTTCATGGCAGTTATTTTTACCTTAAACTTAATTTTAGCAGTTGTTCTGAGTTCTGAGTCCCCAGACTGTGATTTTGTACAATCATGTCAGTTTTAAGACGCATTTTTTATTATCACTTTTTTATTAATGTTTTACTCTACAGTTGTTCAGTTTTGGGGGGATACAGTACAGGCCAAAAGTTTAGAAACATTACTATTTTTAATGTTTTTGAAAGAAGTTTCTTTTGCTCATCAAGCCTGCATTTATTTGATCAAAAATACAAAAAAAATGTAATATTGTGATATATTATTACAATTTAAATGAATTTGTTTTCACAATGACAGGGTGAAATGGGCTGTGATGCATGGGGCGCCAGGTAAAATCTTGCCTAGGGCAGCAAATTGATCAGGGCCGGCCCTGAAGAAAATCCACCCTTAAAAACCACACTTTTTAGACCCGCCCTAAAAATTACACTTTGAACACATTATAATAATGTTTTTTTTACGATGAAACTTCACATGTATATTCTAGAGAGCAATAAGATTAATATTACATCTTGTAAAAAGGGGCATAAATAAATAAATCTTACAGATCACAAACTTTTGAAGTGGACAGAATATAAGATTTACAATGGCTACTTTTACATGCACACTTTTTGTTTAATCGGACTGAATTCATTAAGATTGATGAATCTGACTGTAGTGTTTACATGAACGCTTAAACACATTTATACAACACTTTATTCATATGTCATTTCGTTATTTCTGTGTCCTTGCACATGCGCAGTCCTTTCAGTTTCATGGTTCAATCCGATCTAGTGTTTTCTACGCACTCTTAATCACATTGGAAGGGGAATAAACCACCCCCTTCAATCTGATCAAAATTTCATTCAGATCGAGCTCAATCAGATTGATTAAGGTGTTTATCTTAAAGTTTTTCAATCCGATTGAGCCATCAATCCGATTACAAATGGATTATTTGGGTGCTTGTAAATGTAGCCATTGAGAAATAATTTTCATAATACCATTAGAGAAAAAAAAGCCTATACCTTTAATAGTTACTACCAAAATGTTGAAAGCTGACCTATATTAAACTTATCTATAAGCTTTAACAATTAATCCATGAGGGTTTAAAAAAAAGTGATCAAAACATTGTCTCGAATGTCATGAATCACCAATACTGATAATCTGTCAATACAAGAACACACACTCTTTTCCCTCCAAAGCAGATCCATTAACAAACCCAAAGCTCAAGCAGTGAGGGGCGATGAGCACATTAGAGTTAATTACCCATAAAACAGTGCTATCTCCTGCTAGGAGGCGCCATGCCGCAGTGACCCAGCTCCACCCTTCCTGGTCCTGTTTGACCCTGATCTCTTTAACAGGGTCGACCAAGTGCATGCTAGAGGCAGCTTCATTACCTGTCCTGACTGCAAACAGTGTCAGATTAGGTCTAACCACAAAGAGTCAAATGAGACCAGGGTGAATATAAAAAACATGAATAATGCCGTTACAACATTTTCCTGGGGCAGTTATTGAACATCATCAGAGAGTGCGTGTGGTCTTTCTTTTAAAAGCAATAATAAAAAAATTTTTGTCATTTGATGAAATAGAGGTTTGTGTAACACATTAAAAAAAGCGAATCCTCTGACCATTTCAGTTACTCTCAGTCCAAATGAACTCAGTTCAGCACATTAGAAGAGCGCAGTCACCCCCTCCTTCCAACAGCCCCCGAGGGCCTGGCCCTTAAACCTTAAAGAAATACAACTACAAAAAAAAAAACAGCTTTTCTTTATATGGAGAGGGGAAGAGGATTCAAAAAGAATTTCTGGTCCCAAGGGGAGCACAGCCGCCCATAAATCAGCTCATGATGAAAGTTTCTTTTCCTACCAGGAGAAGGCAGAGAGAAAACCGCACCCACCAAGAGCTGAACCCGCCCCGTTTGAACGCTTGCAAGAATTTTTATGAGAAGAGAAAAGACGGCATCTCATAACAAGATGTTGGCTGCTCTTTTGACATATTTAAGATTGTTCATCTCTTGAACATACAATAATCATTCCTTTATCTTACAGGACACTGTTGCAATAATAACTGTAGATGGGAATCATAAAGTATTAAATGACTGGTTCCAAATCTTAATGATTCTGGTTTTAATACTTTTTTGGAAGAAATATTTCAAAAAATGCAATGCAATTATTTGCTAAATGATGAGATAACTTCAATAATAAATGCTATAAAAATAAAATCACCTTATCTGAATCGTTCTTTTAGGAATAGCGACCAGGCAATATAATTTTTTTCCTTGTTGTTTTCTCATTATAACGACATGACAGTTTTTACTGTTGCTATTGTAACAAACTCAACTTTGACAGGCATCTGATGGACAACCATGCAGGCGCTCTTAGTGTAGCCTATATTTCAGCAAACTTTGCTTCGCCTAGGTAATAACGTCTACAATACTGTATACACCAAACATTTTGTTTTTGTAGTTAACATGTTTAAATGGCAACTCCACAAACACTTCAGAAGGGCTATTCTAAGATCTTTTAGAGCTGCTTGGATTAAACTCACTTTTAATTTTCCCTTTATTTGAAATAAAATTATATATAATTTGTAATTTTTAGTAGTCATTATATGCTGTGGTAGATATCATGTGTAGGGGTGCTCCGATCATGATCAGCCGATCGTTAATGCGCATCTCGTCAGTAAAGCCGGTTATCTAATCAGCAGTTAATTGTATCAGGTGCTGGGTTTCACATAGAGCAGCTGTTACTACACAGAGCCGTTGTTAACTGAGAAGATGCACCAAAAAACGCTGAAAATGAAGTGGATTTGCGCATCTTCTCTATTAGCCGGCTTTACTGACGAGATGCGCATAACGATTGGCCGATCGTGATCGGAGCACCCCTAATCATGTGCGTTACAAGCTTCTGTTTGAAAAGAGCGTTGTACGTGTAGTGTGTGTGCATAAAAAAATGATCACAATATTGTAGAACAAAACTAGCCTTAATTAATTAATTAAATTAGCCTATGCACTTTACATATACATCACATTTCTCATCAATATGGTTAACAATAAAGATTAATAATAAGGAAAAGAAGCACATCACAAATAGCCTACATCGTTAAATCCCCTCCTACTGTAGATAAACAGAACAGCTCCACTTATTAACTCCCTAATCATGTGCCTCAAAGAAGCACAAATAAAGATATAGGTGCAAACAGAATACAGTGACGTCAACCTTGGTTTTGGTAAGCAGTTATTTTATGACACAGAACACGTTGGTGAAACTCATGCATCTAGCAAGAACTTAATACACTAAATAACCATATTGATTCAATTAACATTTATGAATTAATTAAATGTCAGTAATGAACAAGACTGCACAAATTATAGCGATCACGAGGATGGTCCGCATACAGTAAAGTGGACAGTGTACAACACCCCATCAGTTATATGCAGGTCTATAGTAGGGCTGTCACTTTTCGATTTCTAAGACATAAGTGTTCATTGAATCGATTGTAAAATAAATTTTCCATGTCAAAAAAAAAAAAGACGTTTCCTTTTTCAACGTCAAATAACGGACGAACGTAAAGAGAGAGCTGGAAAAGCACAAGTCAGTAATATTTCTTATTTATTGGCATAAAGTTTCGTGCAGAATAACAAACAGCAACAGGAGTGAAACATTCTCGAAAAAATATATATGCTGAGGGGACGGCTGCCATAACAAAAGAAAAACATCACTGCAGGCTTCAACCCAGCTGCATTTATGATTTAGACAATTCAAAAATCTCCAAGATTATTTTAAATAATGATTCAATCCATTTTGAAACTTTTTTTGGTTGGTCCGATCGATTGTGCAATCGATTTTCGAACTAAAAGTGACAGCACTAGTCTATAGTGCCACCTGCTGCCGCAGTTTTGTAACTTCTTAGAGAAAACTAAGTCCTTATAACGAGAAAACAATTTTCGTTAGTGTCGAGATAAATAGAAAATTAAGTCGTTATTACGAGAAAACGACTTTCGTTATGTCGAGATAATGAGAAAATTAAGTCGTTATAACGAGAAAACAAGAAAGAAAAAAATTATAATGCATGGCCGCTTAGAACTACCATAGAAAACACAGCTTGTGCATCATTGTTTTGATTCACTAAAAAGAACAGAGTTATGAAGAATCGGTTGGGTTACAGTGGTTGACGTGCAAGTTAGAGTCGTTTGATATGAGAATCTGACTGTACTTGTCCCACTGTAAATTTTTTCAGTATATTTATCCTAAATAACTGCTAATATAACAAATAACAAAAGTACTGAGCACTGTCATGAGTAAAACATTCACACCAAATCATCAGCAACATCCATGCAGTTGATCCATGCATTGCTAGCGCTCTTCAATCCGTAGAAGAGGGCACAACCAAATCAATTCAGCAAAAAGGACAAGAGACTATTTGATGAAATGTTAGAAACAGCTACTTTCTTAGGCTGAAAGACTTGGCAATCACACCATGATGTACAGTAGTTGGCTGCTGCCTCCATTGGTCAAAATGCAGAGAAAATCCACTTCACCTATTCCTCACAACGGTCTGTAATACTTCTGCTTCCTATTATTTGCAGCATCTGCATTTTATGCAGTCCTACACTAAAAGTTCAAGAGGGGTGTCTTCTGGCAAGATCAAGAACAAAGTAGTAGGGATTTTTGTAAAATTTGAAGTAAGGTATACATATCAAGAATCAGTTATCGATATCAATAGCAGCCATACAATCGCTCTGCTGTCTGGAGGTGGTATAGGCTAGAAAGAAAGGAGTGGATCAAGATGTGTTCAAGTGTGGGCTGATATCTCACTGGCTTCATGCCATGTCAATATTCCAGCACACGGTGTGTTTTAGCACACTACATCCTCCTAACACCACCCAGAAACCTGTGGAACTAAACTATAACATTCTCCTCACACAAAATATTCAACTTCGAGCAGAAGAACTTGACTCTTCAAGAAGCCAATGCCAATGGAAGCAGAATGCAATTATTATTACTTATGGCTATCGTTTAGTACTCTACATGGCATTATATTGACCATAATTATTACAGAGTGAAATCAAAAGATCTCTTTACATGCATTCCATGTCGTTTAGCTGCTTTAACAAAAGTGTACAGCTGAAAAAGCTGAAGGGGAAAAATTAAAGCCAAAGAGTGCGGTTAACAATTTGTTTGGATAAAGAGACATCATCAATACTTAAAATTAGCTTTCATCATGATTTACTATGGCTGGAGAAATTTAATCTTTAGAGAATCAAAAGTATACACTTGCAGGAATATTGTTTTTGGCATTAACCCACCTGTCTAATGGTTATTTTAACAGCCGAGCTAGAACTCCATTGAAAAGGAAAAATGAATGTTAGTGGAGAAGAAGAGATGTTGTGACTTTTTTAACCTTGCCATCAACCCTGCCTGTATTAAACCTAAGACTGCTTACATTTAGTCTGAATGGGACTCTTTAGAACTCCGTTTCCATCAGTTTCGACAGTATTTGGTACTGTTTACTAACTGAATTTTTAGTCCTTGGGCTGACCCAAGAAGTGAAAATGACCTATTGACCATCATGATGGACAGATGCTGCTGGATTTTTACGGTCACTGTAAAAGTACAAACACATTCTTACCTGTCTCTGCATCTCCTCCACCTGTCTGTGAGGGATGCTCTTCAAAATAGTGTACATCTCTGGCAATTTCTCTTCTGGAATGACAACAGATGCCCTGCAAGTACACAAATGACTCCTATTCAATTCACTTGATTTTCAAATGACCTAGTTTATACAGCAACATTGATAATTGTAACAAATGTTTCTTGAGCACAAAATCAGCATATTAAAAATAAAATGATTTATGATGATCCGACGGTAGCTATTCGCATCTCAGCTTGTCTAACTGACATTTCTTCCTGGATGATGGACCATCACCTTCAACTCAACCTTGCCAAGACAGAACTGCTTGTGATTCCAGCAAAACCATCGTTAAATCACAATTTCACCATCAAGTTATGCACATCAACCATAACTCCTTCAAAAACAGCTAGAAGCCTTGGAGTTATGATTGATGATCAGCTGACTTTCTCAGACCACATTGCTAAAACTGTCCGATCCTGCAGATTTGCTTTATTCAACATCAAAAGATCAAGCCCTTTCTTTCGGAACATGCTGCACAACTCCTTGTTCAAGCTCTTGTTCTGTCCAGGCTGGACTATTGCAATGCTCTCTTGCCAGGTCTTCCAACCAGTTCTATCAAGCCTTTACAATTAATTCAGAACGCGGCAGCAAGATTAATTTTTAATGAGCCAAAAAGAATACACTTCACACCTCTGTTTATCAATTTGCACTGGCTTCCAATAGCTGCTCGCATAAAATTCAAGGCATTGATGTTTGCCTACAAAACTACCACTGGCTCTGCACCCATTTACCTAAATTTGTTACTTCAGACTTATGTGCCCTCTAGAAGCTTGCGTTCTGAAATTGAACGTCGCTTGATTGTGCCATCCCAAAGAAGCACAAAGTCACTTTTACGGACTTTTAAATTAAATGTTCCCTTCTGGTGGAATGAACTCCATTCCTTAGCCATCTTCAAGAATCGGCTTAAAACACATCTCTTGCATCTTTATTTGACCATCTAACTTTAACACTCACTATTCTAATTCTATTCTTTAAAAAATCTAAATACCTTTCTAATCTTTTTGTATTCTATTTTCTTTTCATTTATTATGCAATTGTATATGTATGTGTGTGTGTGTATGTGTAAAGACCTCTAACTAGCTTGCTCTATTCTTTTATTTTTTTATTCTATCTGTTTTCTTTTTATTTATTATATTAGTTAAAATCCCATGCTACGTGTACTGTGTTAACCTAACTGAGACTTGTTATAGCACTTATATATCATTGCTCTTTTTGTTGTTTTTGATTGCTTCCACTGTCTTCATCTGTAAGTCGCTTTGGATAAAAGTCTGCTAAATGAATAAATGTAAATGTAATGTAAATGTATGAAGAATCAAGTAACACTGAAGATTGGAGTAATGGATGCTGAAAATTTTGCTTTGCCTGTACAAAAATAAATGACATTTAAAACAGAAAATATTTCATTTCAAAAGTGAAAAAGTTGATCAATTGTAATATTTTCTACCGCAATTGTAATGTCTTTACTGTATGTTTTAAATAAATTGTTAGCCTTGATGAGCGTATGAAACTTCTATCAAATATATAAAAAAAATGAATTTAAAAAGATATGTACGTGATAATTTTGATTAATGAGGTCATTTTTATATCCAAATCTTCAATCTTAATTTTCTGGGTTAGCGCATGACTTTCGGAAGTTATAATAAAGGGTTCAATACGATTTTTGTTTATAAGATATTCATAAGGTGATCAGTAGGCCAGGTAGCATATTATCTTTATTCATGCACACTGGTGACTGACAACAACAGGTTTTTGACCTTTACCTTTTCCAGTCCAGCACTTCAGAGAAAGGCAGAATGTAAGAATCAGCCATGATGACAGGGACACATCCAGCCTGCAGCACGTCACTAAGCGTGGCCTGCCCGAGCCTGGCCCCTCGCAGAACAACACAGAATGATGACTCCTACAGAACACACAGGGGACCAATTTGTCATCTGTAATAACGACACACTGTCAGACCTCTTGAGTTATGCTGTAACAGACAGCAGTGTGATCTAGGTGTGTGGTGTGAATGAAGGGGTTGCAATGTGAGGTGCTAGGATCAGAGTCTAGAGGGGCTTTGTGTTGAAAAGGGGGTGATGGCTCTCACAGGGATTTGGCCTCTGCTCCTCCCCACTGTGGAACGTCTCCCAGATGTGCTGCAGCACCCAACCCAGATGATAAGCATACTTCCTGTCTAGACAGGGCTGGATGGGAGATGAGCATGGTGGACAGGAACAGCATTTGTTTGCTTTTGCTTACACCAATGGAGAAATGTGTTGCGGTGGTAAAGATTGTTTCTGAATGGGTAGAACATTTAAAGTCAATAGGAACATTCAGACCAAGCACTCAAAGGAAGGATGGGCTTAATTTACACAAAGATGTAATGTTTTCTAAGGTCAACATTTAAATCTGAATAGTCCAATTAGTCCAATAGTTGACAATGTAAGCAGTAAAAAAAAGAAAAAAAAAAATATGAAGAGCTTGTTTCCAGAACGCGATAAAATTAAATGTAAAAAAGTTTAAGAAGTGAGTTCCCGCCAAAATCAGTATTGTATCTGGTCGGTATTGAAAAGTAATTTTTTCACGATATTCGCCGTGTTATTCTGTCATGTTTTCTCCCTATATATATATATATATATATATATATATATATATATATATATATATATATATATATATATATATATATAATAAATTAAGGCTGATGTTTCTATCTGACTAATTATGGGAAAAAACAACATGTTAAATGATAAATGGATTTAACGCAAACCGCCACGGCCCAGATCTGTATGTTATCTTACATTGCATGCAGTCGTTTAGTTCAAACATAATGCAGGGTAACAACTGAATGATGTAGTCTAGAATAATGAAATTATATAACCCAAAATTTTATATTATGTAAATATACATAATACATAGATCAGTGGTTTTCAACCTGTGGGCCACAATGGTATTGCAGGTGGGCCTCCAATTAATATTAAAAGAAATATTAATATTGTTAACATATGTAAAAATGTCTAAGTCATAACATAATTTCATATATATAATTAAATAACAAACAAATAAATATTAAACAATAACTATGCTTCCACTATTTGAGCTCACTGATTGGTTTAAGAATAAACCACCAATTTATCTTAGATATTTTTGCTGCATATGCTACAGAACAACAAATTCAAACATGCATAAATGGCTGTCAACAAGTTCACTCCTGACTGCTTGCTCCACTGACTGCCGAGCTCTGCCTGGATCTGGTTCCCGTTTTGCTGAACTGTGCCAGCCCGAGTTTTTTTCTGTTCATTGGCAGTTCATTCAATGCAGACAGTTAACAATCTAGCTTCTGAGTACTAAGTTATTCACCCAACAATGGTGGGGTCAGTTAATTTTTTTGCAGTGGGCCACGCAAACATATGTGTTTGGTTGTGTGGGACGCGCGTAGAAAAAGGTAGGGGACCACTGATATAGATTATATCATGTAATTAATTTAATTAAAAACTAGACATCCCTAAAAAACATTTAAAAAAATAAATAAAATTAAAATAAAAAAATATATAAATAATAAAAAGATTCTACTTTTTACATACTAATATATATATATATATATATTAAATAAGATTAGGAGCTAAGTGATTATAATATTGGTGACCTTTAAAATATGTTTTAATATGTTTACTATGTGAAATTTGTGAATTCAATGTTGCTTAATAAGAATGGATGTGTGGAGAAACCGACCTGTAAGATTTGAGGGTAGTCATAGACCTGTCCTTTACAGCAGCGCTTTCTGACCGAGGCTAAACCCTGAGAGAGATTGCTGCATTTATCTAGGAGGAGTAGGGCCTCCCCGTTCTCCTCCTTCAGCCTCTCCAGTTCCACACGGTATTCCCGATGGATGGCCGTCTGAGATGACAGAATGAAGTAGCGTCTGGGCCTGAAGTAAACACATTATGTGATGCAATTTTCAGTCATTAAAGATAAATTGGTTAATCAATGTCGATAAGCAGGATCTCACCCTGGTTGCCTCTCAGGAAGGTCCACCTCAGCAGATAAAGGGCTATACACGGGGATGCTGACATCATAACCCTGCCTGTACGTCCATGTGGAGAAGCCTCCCCCAGCCAGCAGGGCTCTGTGAAACAATGAAGATGACAACTCTGTCGCCGCGAATGTCTGCAAAAGGCGCTGAAGATAAAACACGGCCTTTATATGGTTTTACATGACAAATGTGTGAACATGCCGCTCCGAAGCATTTAACAGAGTTGCCTTCGCGTCCTCATTCTACGAGTCAATAAAACTTCAAACGGTGCTTGGTTTGAGGGAATGGAGTGAGTATAGGGTAAGCTGCAAATATGGCCACGCAACATCAATGTCTTTTTATCTCACCCCACACATATGCACATATGGGCAGCTGGTTCTGATGAGGCTGTACGCCAAATGGAGCACAGCTGGATGAGCCCAGGAAATTCCCTACAGCTCCAGATAAGTGCTCATCATTTCAGGGCTTTCTAGTACATAAAACTCACCTTTTCCACCCAAAGCAAATGATCGGCCAAGTAATAGGCTGAGAAGCATGGACCATGTTGCAGTAAATACCAGGAGATTTTGTTTGTCTGCCTGCTCTAGGCGGTAGTGTGCTATTCTCTTTCATGATCACTCTCAATGCATCTTTGATCTCTGGGTCTAAGGAACATTTAGGAAATTTAACCAAGATAAAAATTCAAGTTGAAATCTAAATAGGACTGTTCTGTGATACATATGAATATATTTTTGGGGATGGATGTCTGTTTTAATTATATATTGCAAGCATTCCAGTTTCTCTCAATACAAGGGTGTTGAAACACCAAGAAGATCCTTAAATGCAGCATGGATTTCTTGGAGTCTGGCATCAGTCTGTCAGCACTGTGGTTCTATGTCATTGTGGACAACCATGAAGTGTCAACTTAATCACGCTAACCTACGGATGTAAAAGAGTGCCATATTGCAAACTCACATAAATACAACTATCCTGAGACTAAAAAATATTAGAGAAGATATGAGACTGAGAGCATTTATTGCTTCTCAGGTGACATTGCTGCTGCACAAGGTCAAACATAGAGACACACTGCCCTCAAGTGGCAAACACTACATCCAGTCTCTATTGGAAATGAATTATGCAGTGACAAAATTTGCCCTATGGAAATGGTTTTCAAGGGCAATTTCATTTATTATTTTTTTTTACTTTGAGGGTATATTTTTCCTAACTGTATAAAAACACTGTATGTCTTCCATTCATAATCAAAGACCACAACTTAACTAAGATTAATCTGAACAAGAATGGTTGCCAATTATTCAATAAAACCAACATTAAATACAAACATAGCTGTAAAAATATTTAGTTTTGGCTTCATATTTGGGTGTTGGGAGTGTTCTTGTTTAGTGTTTACAAGTAGGGCTGCACGGTTAAACAAAATTAAATCACGATATATCGCAAGAAGTTGCAGAAGCTGCAATTTAGGGGTTCTGGGATCAGAAGTAAATCTCCATCTGAATGCCAAATACATCCTGCAGAAGAAATCAGGAAATACCTATAGTGGTTGCTGTATAAACCGAAGATTTAACTGCTTTCATTCAACATGACTAATAAACACATGACTACAACAATATATGATTAATCTGAGTTTGTCTTATTAAAACGTTTATCATAATGAAGAGGTATATAATAATGGAATGCTAATCGACATAGCCTTGTTTACTGCTATGAATACGATGAAATATGTTGCCAGCTGCCTAGATGCTTATCAAACCACTCACCCTGAATCTTGTGTTCTGCAGTTAAGGGCTACTAATTTACTACACAGAGCCGTAGTTCACTGACAAACTATGCAAACAGCTTTCATAAAACACATTATCACGTGATTATTATGGTCTGCGATTATGAACGTGATTTTGCACAGCTTGTCAGTGAACTACAGTTCTGTGTAGTAAATGCTGCTCCATCTGAAAGCACATGATGGAGATTTACTACTGATTACAGAAACGGCTTTACTGACAAGATGCGTATGACAATCGCATACGATTTATTCATACAGCCCTATTTAAAAGGCTGAATTTAAAAAAAAAAATTTACAAAATCAACACCACTCACTTCTTAAATAGAAAATACAGAGCAAATTGACAAGTATAGGTCACTAAGGTGACTGTGAAAGGACTAAACTCACACAACATTTATGAAATAAATACTGAAATGCATACAATGTGAAAGAACAAATCTTTCCTAGGTTTCATCATACAAGAATGATCCAAAATTCCAAAATGACAAAATATGAGGGTCTGAATTCGTCGAAAGGTATAGAGATGATCTGAACAAAATCTACATTACCGTTCACAAGTTCAGGAATTGGTAAGATTATCTTAATGTTTTTGAAAGGTTCTTATGTGATCAAACATACAATAAACCTTTAATATTGTGAATATTATTTAATATTATTAACATTCCATATAACTATTTCCTATTTTAATATATAAGGTAAAACTTTACAACAAGGTTCCATTAGTTAACGTATTAACTAACATGAACGAACAATGAACAATGCATTTACAACGATATTTATAAATATTCGTTAATGTTAGTTATTGAAAACACAGTAATTCATTGTTAGTTCATGTTCAGAGCCGTAGATCACTGACAAGCTACACAATATCGCGTTCAATATCACAGATGAATAGCCTTCGATAATGAATGCGATATTGCGTAGCTTGTCAGTGATTTATGGCTCTGTCTATTAAATAACGCTCCATTTGAAAGCAGGCGATGGCGATTTAGTGGTAATCACGAAACCGGATTTACTGACTAGGTGCACATGATCATATTGTTAGATATATAGCCCAGCCCTAATTCACAGTGCATTAACTAATGTCAACAAGCACAACTTTTGATTTTATACATTAGTAAATGTTTAAATTAACATTAACTAAGATTAATAAATGCTGTCGTTGTGTTGTTTACACTAACTTCATGTTACCTAAAGTGGTAAACTAATGTTAACTTATGAACCTTATTATAAAGTGTTACCAAATATATTTTAAAATCCAAATTATCGCTGTAAAGGCAAAGCTGAATCTTTAGCAGCCATTATTCCAGTCTTCAGTCTCATATGAGCCTTAAGAATTCATTCAAAATTGAAATGGGGTTCAATAAACATTTCCTACTATTAACAATGCTAAAAACATTTGTGCTGTAAAAGAACAGCATTTATTTTAAATAGGAATCTTTTTTTCTTTTTTTTATGTTTTCAGTGTCACTTTTGATTGGGTTAACGCATCTCATTTTAAAATCGCACTTTCCCCAAACTTTTGAAAGGAAGTTTACATGATTTTAACATTCAGACTTCCTGACATATTAAGCAATTTTGTGTGCCTGTTAATTTCTACTACCTCTCACCTGTCTCTGGGCACATCCAGAGCTGTATTGTAATCAGGGGGTCCTCCAGGAAGCATATTGAACAGCAGGTGGTTCATGCCTTTGTCCCACCTAAAAATGCATAAATAAAAGTACATAGCTCAGAAAAGTGCCAGAAGTGACAATGTAAGAGAAAGTTCTAATGTAAAAAAAAAAAAAAATTATAATAATACATTGAGGACCCAATAAAGTCAAAGTAGGCAAAGGTAATTTATAAATACTCAAAGATATCTACCTGGGTAGCACGGCCAGTGCTTGAGCAGTTTCACGAACCCGCAGTGAGTTCTGATTTAACACATCAATGGAGGGTATGAACAAACATGCTCTGGTCACATCATCAGTGTAAAAATCACTGTCTGATATGGCGCTCAGCAGGTCATTGTATTCTCGAGAGAGGCCAGTGCTGCTGATGGGTACCCCGACCTCATCCACAAATCGCTGAAGAGGATAGATATACACCTGTGTACAAACACACACTATTATCAGATCAAAATAGCCCTGTAATGACATCCAACCTAATAAACATAAATCAATAACACAATTCTTTCTCTCTTTGCATCACCTTGATTTTATTCTTGGGATTATATCCACAGCGATACACATCAAAGCAAGTGTGCATTCGACAGCTCAGGTCACCCCTCTCAGGAATAGGGCTGCTCATAGGTATCCTGACCAATGGTGCATCATGCACACTACGACGGTCCAGACTCCATTCTGCGGAGGATTCAATGGAGTGAGGCCAGAACTGGAACATCCCCGTTGCAATCAGCCCCAATAAGACAACAGAGAAGAGGGTGATGTAGTAGATCCGGTGTTTAGTCTTCATACGGGGTATGAGTGCAGGGCCCCGGGAACCGTACTTCACTGATGCACACATGATGAGCCAAACCCACTGCAGAACACACAAACAACACTGATGAACATCTGCACGTGAATGCAGTGAGAATATCAGCAAATGTTTTGATGAACAGAAAAAAAAACAACAACATATAATAGCTGTACAAGATCTTCTTTATCAGTTCATTTTCTATACTTTTGACTCTTTAAAATACAATTTATTATATGACTGGTTGTTCCAATTCTAATTTTTATAGCTAATGCATCTAATGACATTTCAGTTATCATATGATTTTACATTGGAAAGCTGATTTATTATATTATCGATCCAATTAAATAAAACTAATTATGTTTGACTTATCAAATTCCAATTAATTTATAATTTGATCCATACTTTGTTATATTAGTAAATGTTCTAATTCATTATATGACTCATCCATATAATGCCATTTAATTTTTTACATGATTGTTGAGTCTCGTTTGGATTTATTATATTACTAATATATCTAAATGTAATTAATTTACAAAATTATTAACGGGTGAGGTTCGAATGAATTTGTTTTATGACATGATAAATATTTGGAAATTGACGGATTCATCATTTAACGTAATACATTTACTGGAATTACACATGATTGTTTCCTCTAATTATAAATCATTTATTATATTATTGATTGTTCTAATTCTAACAAAGGTATAACGGATTCAATACGGATTCATTTTATTATTGGTACATTAAAAATAATTTATAATATGATTGATTTATCTAACGTTAATTCCAATTAATTTACTAACGTGACACGACTGATACAGCTAATCTTTCATACAATTAACCCTTCAAACTCCAATTACTTTATTTAAGCCAATTCCTCTAATTTCTTCATGACTTATATTTATTAATAAAAGTAGCCATTTTAAACAAGCATTTTACTCAAAATATGTACTGTCTTTCTTGGGTTGTAAATAAATCCAAAACTCACTCGCTAACGACAGCAGGTATGCTAGCAACTACAAAATCATTAACTTACCTTAACGGTGTCCAATTCCCTGCCTCAAATCTCAGCACGCCACAACCATAATCTCAGTTATTGCCCCAGTATGGTGCAAAGGCTGAAAATGAAATTGTTGATTAAATTTTGTAAATTATCCCACAACACCTTTCTTTTGCTAAAGAGCCAGCTGAAATCGTCTCTCCTTCATGCGTTAGTCTCATCCGTTTTTCTTGTAATTCGGGTCGCGTGGCGCCATCTGCTGTAGAGGGAGAACGAATGTGAGGCATTGGCTGCGTCTTGAAACCTAGTAAACCGCCTACATAGCATTTTTGGTGTGTTTATGTCATGTTCTGTAGTATGTGTCTAGCTAGCTAGCATTAGTTGAGTATAAAAGTGATATTTTCTTTATGCCTGGTGTTTTTATCTTTTATGCAAGAAACAGTATTCTGGGTCCTGTTCCTTGACTGTGGTTTAACAAAACTCAGATCTCATATCTCGGATTTACGTATCAAGATAATAATCTAATCTATTTACATCATGGCTAAACAGATCCAGTCCTAGAAGAACGTGCAACAAGTCAAGACGAAATACAAGAACATCATTCAAAGTGGGTTTTTTAGGGGGTTTGATGCCTGTTTTTGTTGTTTTTATCTTCTAACTTTTCTTCTCTATGTGTAGGACAACACAATATATTTTTACACACTTTTAGAGTAATGTCAGCTATGTAGTCCATAAGTAGGCCTATAAAGGTCTTACTATGAAGATAAACACAAAGTTATGTAGACTATAGCGCTTTTCACAATTTTTTAATTTAAACAAACATTGTTAGATCAAATAATAAAAAATACTTGTTTTAAGGTTACAACACAAATAAAAACTAATCTTGACAGAATACATGTGCAGTGCTTTACCCCAAAAATATGTTTGTTTGTTTGCTTTTTGTTGGATTGTTTTTTTTTTTTTTTTTAGTTATTGTACATCTAAAATAAAAACTGTTCTTGAAAGCATGTACAATGCAACACTTTTCCCTTAAACAGATTTGTTTATTATTGTTTTGTTATAAAGAGTCAAAGTGTAATCAAACCTTTTTCCTTTTTACACCCTTTTTTCAGACATTTTCTTTTCAGACCTTAGCACCCCCTTGTTTGAAGACCCCTGTTCTATATTAAAAACTTAGAATTAGTTTTTAAGTGTTTTGAATTGAATAACTTCAGGGTTTAACACAATTTAGCTAACAGGAGAAAGGCTGTACCAAAGAAGATGGGACTATTCCCAACAAAAGAGGAGCACAGGTGAAGAGGAGCTGCCCCGAATACAATGTGGACGCTCCTAGTGAGCATAGTTGGCTGCTCTCTGATCCAGGAGATACAGCAGTTAGGTGTCACAGGTCTGTGCACCACATTATTTATTTGTCTCTACAAATCGATACTGCAGTAAATATAAATAATTCATATCACATTATTTCAGTGTCTGAACATGGATTGACCCTACTTCAGCCACCTGCATTATCAGATGAGTTTTACAGCTCTGATTATTTCATTTTTTAATGGGAAATCAATGATTATAGTATTAAATAAACAATGTAATATTTAACACACACTTAATGCTTAGAAATAATATGTGGCCTTCAAATTTCTCTTTTTTTCATTTTTATTAATATTTAATAAATAGAATGTGGATGGGCAAAACAGTACTATTTGGTGATATGAAATGCAGGAAGATGTTTTAATGCTTTCTTTTTAAAGGAACCTGTGAAAGATGTTAAGAGACTATACAAGAAGTATCTAGAGATCTCCAACAGAAAGTAAGAAATGACATACAGAGCTTTAAAAATGTGCAAAGTGGAGAAGGAAATTCCATTATTGGACAGGAAATTGGATGGAAGTGTGATATTTTGATAATTAACTGTCAGAATAAAGGATAGGTACCTTTCAGACTCAGTAAAATCTGTTTTCAGACATTTTAATTTGTGTTTCCGTAGTTCAGTTAGGAAAACATTAATTAAATGAAAGAGAAACATTGGTTTTCTTTTTTCATTTCTGAAATTATAAAATGAGTAAATAGTCAAAAATACTTTGAAATTTATAAATAAAATTCAACAGAGAAGTGTCTGACACTTAAGCGACTAGACAGATAACATTTACATAAACCTACTGTTCCTTTCAATATTTAAAAGTCACAAGTAACATCAGTAATGTGCAGCAAGATCACTTATAAACTGCTTAGCATGGATCAGGGCATGGAGTCATGAGAAAAGTCTGATATATGTAACTTCTGTCACCAGACACAAGCTTAATGGCACAATCATAAACATAACTTTACCGAAATCTCTGACATGAAGCTGACTCAATGAATATTATGGAGCTAAACCTAGCTATTTGATTTCAATAATGATGGGAATATCAACAAGTATATGGACTGTCATATTTACATAATATGTTGGAGATGTGATTTTCAAACCTGGTCCCCTATTTCTGATAGATCTGATTCTGCAACTTACCTCCTAAGTAGAGTGTTGCATGATATAAATTGGCTATGTCAAAAGAATACCGAAAGATGTTAAGATTACAAGAATGGCATCCAGTGTTGGTTGTGTCCTGTGGGAGTAATAAAATCTACCTCCAGTCTATCATTAAAAGCTACTAACAAATAGGTTAATAGTTCATAAACAAATATATGTTATGTACAATTTAAATATTTTAGAAACAGTACAAACAATGCTTGCAAAGCAAAATGAAACAGGCAGTTAGAAAATATTTACAGGTAGTCAAGGAAATGAAGTCCGTAAACATGGTGTTGCTCACAAGTGGTTAATGGATGACTAACACTTGAAAAGTCTAATTCATTCTGGCTTCCTAGATTTCTAATATGCAATATGAATGCAGCACCATATTTATGACACGCGTTAATCTTGAATCACAAATCTCCCAAAAAATTAAAACAGTCTGGTGTATTGCCATAATCTTTTATCTAGAATGCTTAGATTTGCTTTTGGAATAGCCAGATTCAACCAATGATGAAAAACATAATAATGATAAGCACTGCAGATTTTTTTATATCATTCAGTGTCATGTGTACAATATATACAACACAAATACAGCACAGTTTTGCTAAAATCACATAAAATATTCACGGTTGCAACTCACAAAACATTACTTAAGCTGCTGGCCACTCTGATTTTATACACACACACACACACACACACACACACACACACACACACACACACACACACACACACACACACACACACACGTGTTTGTTTTTGTGAAAAATGGGTTCATCTCATAGGCGTAATGGTTTTTATACTGTACAAACTGTATATTCTATGTCCCTACACCTGACCCTAACCCTCACAGGAAACTTTGTGCATTTTTACTTTCTTAAAAAAAACTAATTCTGTATGATTTATAAGTGTTTTGAAAAATGGGAACATGGGTTATGTCCTCATAAGTCACCCTCTCCTTGTAATACCTGTGTCATACCCATGTCATTATACAGAGTTGTGTCCTGATATGTCACAAAAACAAGAGCACACACACACACACACCAATCTTCCCTATTCCAGAGACAACTCTCCCATTCACACAGTGTAGTTTTATTTTTCTCCTGAAGAAGTGCTGAACAATGTGCTGTAAATAAAAGGTAAAACACATTGGTACAAATCAGTCTTTTTGTCATCCATAAATATTCAACCAAATATCAGTGCAAGGTGTCCTCCATTGACCTTAAAGGACTGCCAGAGATGCCATCCTTAACTTATGAATGACTCTTGCTTTTGTTTTTCACAAGTGCCTCTATTTCCTATCTGTGAAGTATGATACATTTTGGCAATTCTCAGATATTCCAACACCACAACATAGAGATGGCAGATATATAAGTGTTTTCTTCTTTTTCTTACTTAAAAATGTCTTCCATGTCATGTGTTTCCTTCTCAAAATGTCCTTAATGTACAGCATGTTAAGATCACTGGATTCCCCTAAACAAACACATAGCAAACACCATGGCAAAAAGCTGATGGGAGAGAAAGAAAAACAAATAGAGTTTAGCAAAGAGTTCAATGCAAATACTGTTTTAAAAATACTTCTTTACTACACTGAACTTGGGAAAGGTGCTATATAAATTAAACATTATTGTTGTTATTATTTTTATTATAATAATTATGAATAATTATTATTATTAGAAGCACATTTCATGGTAAATCAACTTCTCTCTCCACTAGGTGGCGATCACAACCCATACTTCTTGAAAAACAATTCCTCATCACATTATAAGTGTAAAATTATTACATCATACTTTATTAGAAAGCTAAATCATAACCTTACTTCAACAGTCAGCACCACAATAGCAAGGGCTCCAGCCATGTAGATGTATGTCTCAAAATAGTCCACTACTGCTGAATAACAGCCCTGTTTCAAAGAAGTACAGATTTTAATATGAGAGAACAAAATGATGCTGCTTCAGTGGATACTCAATTCCTCATCATTTATTAATAACTACTCGTGTGTGTGTGTGTGTGTGTGTGTATCATGTTTATACATACACACACTCACTGGCTACTTTATTAGGTACACCTTGCTAGTACCAAGTAGGACCCCCTTTTGCCTTCAGAATTGCCATAATTCTTATCCTCTAAAACAAGGTTTTGGAAACATTCCTCAGATATTTTGTTCCATACTGATATGATAGCATCACACAGTTGTTGCAGATTCACCACCAATTCCAATGATGCTCTACTGGATTGAGAACTGGTGACTGTGGAGGCCATTTGAGTAAAGTGAACTCATTTTCATGTACAAGAAACCAATCTGAGATGATTTGAGCTTTGTGACATAGTAACCATCAGAAGATGGGTATACTGTAGTCATAAAGGGATGAACATGGTCAGCAATTATACTCAGGTAGGCTGTTGCATTTAAACGATGCTCAGTTGGTACTAAGGGGCCCAAAGTGTGCCAAGAAAATATCCCCCACACCGTTACACCACCACCAGCCTTAACTGTTAAGACATGGCAGGATGGATCCATGCTTTCATGTTCTTTACGCCAAATCCTGACCCTACCATCTGAATGTGGCAGCAGAAATCAAGACCAGATCAGGCCAATTTTTTATCAGACCAGGCCAATTTTGGTGAGCCTGTGCAAATTGTAGCCTCCATTTCCTGTTCTTAGCTGACAGGAGTGACACTGGTGTGGTCTTCTGCTGCTGTAGCCCATCTGCTTCAGGGTTCAACATGATGTGCATTCAGAGATGGTATTCTGCATACCTTGGTTGTAACGAGAGGTTATTTGAGTTACTGTTGCCTTTCTATCAACTCTAACCAGTCTGCCATTCTCCTCTGACCACTGACATCAACAAGGCATATTCGTCCACACAACTGTCGCTCACTGGATATTTTCTCTTTTTCTGACTATTCTTTGTAAACCCTAGAGATGGTTCTGTGTGAAAATCCCAGTAGATCAGTAGTTTTTGAAATACTCACACCAGCCCGTCTGGCACCAACAACCATTCCACGTTCAAAGTCCCCTTTCTTCCCAATTCTGATGCTCAGTTTGAACTTCAGCAAGTCGCCTTCACCACATCTAGATGCCTAAATGCATTGAGTTGCAGCCATGTGATTGGCTGATTAGTAATTGGTGTTACCGAGCAGTTGAACAGGTGTACCTAATAAAGTGGCCGGTTAATGTATACTAATAGAAGAATATACTGTATATGATTTAGAATATTAATCATTGATTTTGAGAGCTATTACACTGAGAGGGTCATATACCACATTGTTCTTTCTAAAAATATTTTGGTTTTCATCCTTTTTCCTTCTCAGTTTGCTGATGCATTTCTTGTTGCACATTCATTCCCAATCATTTACTAATTTGTAGTAAACTCATTGCTGACCTTGATACGGATTGGCATAATTCCCTTGAGACACTCCTCCTTGCTCATCATCAGATTTTTCCTCTGGCAACAAACCTCTGGCACTAGTCTGCTGGGGTTCAGCCGTCTGAAGAGGCTCTGATCATCGAAGTCTTCAGCGCTGTTCACCCCACAGCAATCAAACTATAAAGACACCAATACACAGTTTAATGTCTTTAAAGCCATTATTGTGCTATATTTTTTACAGTATGTCATCGTACTGTGGTCATAATGGCATTCCATGTTGAGGTGAAGACATCAGTGCTATTGGTGCCATGGTAATGTACTTTCAGCTCCTTGGTGAAGTAATCTCTGGTGAGCTGCTGATCCACAGATAGACAGTAGTAGTGAGAACAGAGGTATATTACAGATGGCTTGATGATATCCAGCTAGAATAATACTCACATGCTCCCGGAAAATGAATGCCAGAATGGCCACCGCCAGCTCTGCCAGAAATATGATGAGTATGAGCATGAAGAACTGTGGAAGAAAAACAGGACATTTGCATCTAAATCAGATGTGAAGTAGTTTAGATGGCCAAATATGAATAGGAATTCACAATATTAATATTATTCTAGCTGATACTGAGAAGCCAGTTATTATTATGATGCTATAGCCTATTTTAAAATGAATATTATTCTGTTTAAATTAATAAAAAAAGCATTATGATATATTTGCATTATATATATATATATATATATATATATATATATATATATATATATATATATATATATATATATATATATATATATATATATATATATATATATATATATATATATGATATATGACATTTCGTTAAAAAATATTTGCTAAAGATTACATTGTGTTATTAAATTATTAAAATTATTATTACTTTTTAAAGATTGATTTTAAGCGAGCATTAAATTATTTAAATTGTACAATTGGGGAAAAGGGCATTTACAATAAATATCCAATATTGACAGATATCAAAAAGTTTTGTATCTAGTAGGAAAGAAAATCCCATACAAACAGTAGAAGACATTTATTTTCTCGTATGGCTCCGCAGCAGCCCAGAAATCCCAGCAGGAACAGCATGCCGCCCAAGATCAAAATTGTGTAGACTCCTGTAAACAGGAGAGGGTTGGCTGCCACAATCTCCCGGAAACCTGTTGGGTCCACCAACACCCAGATTCCCACCCCAAGAAGGAATGAACCTCCAAGCTAAAGGAGGACAAAATGGCTTAGTATAGATCCCAGCACAATGTAAACACAAAATATGATTTTATGATATAGACATATTGAGCTCATCAAATAATGATTGATGCTCAGTTTTTCTATGGAACAGCACATTTTTCCACAGCAATAGTATGGAAGAGAGAAATTAATAATACTGCTAAAAAACACCTTTGAGAACAAAGGAATTGCAGTGTGGTTATGAGCAAAATGAAGTCACATTGGCGCAAGATCAGTGCGGTTTTTTTTCATACTGTTATGTTAACATTTCATTCAGACTCTTTTGAACTCTGTCTGCACCTGCATCTCATCAGGTTTTCAATTTAATAAAGTAAACAGATTCTTCCCACACTTCCAACCAAAGCAAATCTGCACTCCTAGTCAGTCTGAAACAAACACAACTAGCATGATGCTGTATTTAAATTCAGATCTTATCAGCCTATGGTATGTAAAACAATGGTCTACGCTTAAAAAATAAAAAAAAAATGTTCTTTAACTGCATCAATAGGTCCATGAAGAACCTTTTTAAGAACATTCAAATTTTCATTTTTATTGTGGAAGAGCTTCTTTGAATTATTAAAATATTCTTCACACTGTTGAAAGAAGGGTTCTTTGGAGAACGCAAAATGGTTCCCCAATGGCATCACTTCAAACCCCCTTGTGGAACCTTTAGAGAAAGAGAGCACTCACAAAAATGAAAAAGTTGAAGATGAACATGAGGTACTTGATGCAAATGAGACAGTCCCCCTCCATACTTGTGCCTCTTGCTGAAGCTTCTCCTTGCCCCTGAGGAAGCATCATAAGAAACAAAGAGAGCTGTTACTGCACAGGAGATGCGAAAGTCACATGTTCCATTTAAAGACAAGTCCAGGAGTCAATGTTGTGACTGAGGGGCTTTTGTGTTTTTAAGCTCATTCAGTGAGATCATTTTGTGAATTTGTTACTTAAATAATACACTGGCATTGACAAAACACACATTGACAGACATATTGTGTTCAGGCGCTCCAGATGAATAATGCAGCATTGTGTAGCTCAAAGAATGACTGGCAGCTCCTGTAATCATATGCCTGGAAATGTAACAACTAAGATTGACGTAAAACAAAATTCACAGCCTTTTCTCTGTACAAAACATTTCGCACTGACTGCTCATGCATGTTACATGCTGACTCGATGTACACAATGAGTTGTTTGCGAAAAGAAATATGGAGGAGGAGTACTGAAAACGGGCAGCTTGGCTATAAAAAAAACACCATCAGGTTGGCTGGAGAACACATTTTCTCATCTTCACACCAGGAGCAATCCTCAGACGGATAAATAAACGGCTCCTTTCAGCACTCCAGACCGCAAGCTGTGCGCTCCAGTCTTTCTCTGAAATTCATCCACTCTAGTTCTTTTCTACCTATATGCTCCCGGTGTTTTCAAACGATGTTCCATCACCTGTGCTACTTTAATGATGCATATTTCCCTTTGCTCTGCTACGAGACAATGCAGGGTGCACAGTGTACAAATATACTATTAGAGTGTGCTAATACAACAAAGTGATTGGACAAATTCGATTCTGGCTATCGATATCTCGCTTTTCAGCTTTGTGATGATAAAGAATACTTGTTTTTCCACGTGTTTTTAGAGTAATGAGGTTGATGGTAAGTGCTCCCTCTTTGAAGAGCTAAAGTGTCCCTTGCTGACAATACAATCTCTATAATTACAGGCCATTAGGGGAATCTAGGTTAATGATGGTACAGTTCTTTATTAGAGCATTGGGTCCTGAGCTCACCTGCCACAGGTAGCTTTGACAATGCTACTGCCTCAAACACTGACCATTGGGATCAGGTGAAGCAGTAGTGTGTATAATAAGAGAGGGACTCGGCCAGTGTCTCGTCTAGCCTTCTGCAGCTGTGGTCCCTGTAAAAATAGCTCTGAACAGCTGGCCGATTTCACGGGAGCTGATTGTAGATGCCATGGCGGAAAATAATTCCACCTCTCTTCTCACGGAACGGTTCTGGCATAATTCAATAATCCTCCCGGCCTGGTTTTTAAAAGTAATTTCCTGTGCAACACTGCGAGTCAGTCAGGTGTTATAAGTGGTGGAATGGAAGGGACCTCGGGAGCCCTGCTAAACTCAGTCAACTTGCAGGTAAGTGAGCAATTTTATTTGTCCAGTATGTTTGTGGAAAGGAGGATGGTTGGACATATCAGTCTTCTTACATTAAGACCACCAACTTTAGTAGGTTCGAAGGCTCAGCCCAAACATCTCAAGGCCATTATCACAGTCATATTGACCTTTTTTTAAAATTATTATCAAGGTCTTTAAACCTCATCACAACAATCCAGATATTCCAATAATGGACAAAAGAAGTTGCATTAGATAAATTAATGGTCTACGTACATTTTTTGTTTGTATCTTCGTACATTATTTAATTAATTTACAATGCATGGTGTATATCTTAATCAGATTATAAAAATACTAGCATGCATGCACAGTGCAGTGATGTTTGCATGCCCATGTTTATGTTTCATATATTATGACCTGGTCAGTGGTGGAGACTGAATATTCGCTAAAAAGTTTCCATGGCTTTTTTTGTTTTTATGATTAGTGTCAGCACACAGAAGGAGACAACACAGGTAAATAACCACAACACAAATCTTTAAGAGGCTTTGTGCACAGACTTGGTTGAAATTGGAGATGAACCAGTGATAGAAGTAGAAAAGGCCCAGGAATTGTTGAAGTTCATTGATGGCGCTTGGTTGTGGCCATTCCTTGACGACTTATACCTCCTCTACTCATTTGAATGCCATGGTGGTTGATGACATATCCCATGAACTGTATAGAATTATGGTGAAACTCTCACTTCTCCAGTTTAAGATTGATGTGGTATTCTCTCAGCTTCTGAAGGACCTTCTTCACGTGGTGGTGATGTTTGGTCAGGTTCTGTGAGAAAACAAGGATGTCATCGATGTACACTACGATGAAGCAGTGGAGGTACTCCTGGAACACCTCATTCATGAATCCTTGGAAGACCGAGACTGAGTTGGAGAGGCCATAAGGCATAACCTAATATCCGTAGTGGCCAGATGGTTTAACAAATGGCGTATTCCATTCACCACCCTCCAGGATTCAAATGAGGTTGTAACCACAGGTCCAGATTTGAGAAAATGCGAGCTCCATACAGCTGTTCCAGGGCAGACGGGACCAGAGAAAGTGGATAACAATACTTGACCTGAGCTGAGACTTAGCTGAGCAGTAACACAGTGCTTGATTTGCAGGTTCATGGGGAATCGGGAATGCTGAGCAGATGACTGAAGATGAAGGGATCAAAGAGCAGATCAGGTAAGTAGTCAGGTAAGTTACCGTGAGAAGTAACAACAAGACCAGACACTAAGGGGGTGATGGGAAGGTGGCTTTATACTGTGGTTAATCAGTGCAGACGCAAGGACAATCAGAACTCTTAAAACCAGAAGATATGTTATGTCAGATTAATGATTTTTTTTTGAAAACAAGCAAACATTTTACAATTGATTTTACAAAACAGATTGACTATTAAATGGCACAAATTAAACCGGGATACAGGAACTAAGCTGTCTTCTGTTCAGTTAAAACTCAAATATCTACATATCAGATTTCACAGTCTTACACTATTTGCTCATTGAACTCATAAAGCACCCAAAAATCTGTGTTTCATGCAGAAAGGACCTCTTGAACTGAAGAGGGAAAAAAAACACTGCACTTTTAGAGCAGTAGATGAAAGTCCATGACCGAGGAGATAGTAGGGCAGGATTGAGCTATGATTTCTGCATCTAGCTGTTCTCGACGCACTCATCCATCACGAGACAGCCTCCAACTGGGTGGTACAGCTCAGAGAGAAACAGTATGGAGGTTCTTCATCCACTCCTCACATAGCATGTAAAAACTTGTTATAAGCTATTTGCGTGTAACATGAGGACATTGCTCTTCAAACCATCTGTGCATGTTTGTCTCAGCTGACCCATGAGATCCAGCATTGGTGTAAGATCTTTCCATCTGGAAGGTTTTTTCTGGATTGGAAGTACAAATTGCTTTACGAATAATAACATTAGGATACATGTTTCTGATTGAATGATTACCATGTTTCCTCACTATACACTTAACTCTATTTTGGTAAAGGATGTCACACCTACCGACTGCATTTGCTGAAGTCTTGCTGTCATTAGAGATCTGTCACAGTTATCTATTAAAAATGGAAGTGGGGTGTCAGACTAAAAGACTGCCTCTGACATTTCTCTCCGATTCCCTGTCACAAACTGCAACACCCATTTTGGCAGCAAAAAAGACAGCAAATCTGAAGCTAAGTGAAATAAAAAAGGAATACCATACAACCAACAAACTATTGCCTGAATTATGATACAATGGTAAAGTATGTTTATTGGCAGCTTCAGGGAGAATAAACAAATATGGTTACAAAATATATATTTTGTCATCATTTCCTCACTTTCATGTTCACTGAAAAAAAATTAATTCATCCAATTAAAACAATGTAGGGTAATGATTCACATCTCTATTTAATTAACTTCAGCCAATGAAAAATAAACATCCTGCCCTTAGGGGAAGTTAGTTATTTTTCATTGGCTCAAATTAAATAAATAGAGATGTGAATCATTACCCTAATTTTTTTTTTAATTGGATGAATTAAACATTTTTTTTTCGGTGTTGTTCCAAACAAGTTTGTCTTTCTTTCTTGGAAAATACCATGAAAGTCAGAGGCATCCAAGGATGTTTTTTCATACAGGTTTACAAGAGGATGAATGCTGACATATTTTCTAATTCTTGGTAAAATCGAGCCCAGCGTTTGTTCAGTCAGGCCACGGAGGTATAGGCTGCAGCCAGCTGATGCGGTCAGCAGTCAAATAGCTCCAATCACTACCATTCTCCTATTAGACACGGGGCATATATACGTGGCACTACTGCTCGATAAGTATGCTCAAATATCTTGCAACCCTCCCTCCCTCCCCATTATAAGCATGAGCATATTACAGTGCACCTTCTGGTTGTCATCTCTTTGTTTCAGATCACTTAGGCTTCCAAGTACTGGATGGCATGGACCTCACTGCTGAGAGACACTCATCCTCATAACCAAGCTACAGGATAGACGTCCCACGGCCACATTTACACGATTAAAAGCAAACATTACCACTGCTTTTAGACACATTATTAAGTGTCTAAATCGCCATGTATTTCTATGCTGATGGTTCTGAGGGGTTAATGTTTAAACTCTTGTATGTTTATTAATTTGGGAGCAAGAACCCCCATAAAGAACCATACCGCAAAAGATAAATTGTGTTCAATAAACTCGAGTAACTTGCCAAAGTGGTCCAGTCTGAACTTTTATTAAGCATATAAAGTGTACTGCATCGTATCTAATGCACAAATTTCTGAGGTCTCTAAATTATAAACTTGATCAAATTTTTTGCTGAAAAATCTATGTACACAATCTGCTACAAGCTTTCTCTCATCTGATTAATAGTTTGTACTTTATCAAGTAAAAGGCCTTTTAGTATATTTCTAAAATGTAGTATAATTCTGAAGCAACAGGAAAGGAACCCCCCCCCCCCACCCCCCAAAAAAAAACAACTAAACTAAACCTAGCTTATAGATCATAAATCTAAGCATTTAATTATCATTTTGTAGGCTATTATTTTGGATATATACTGTATAGTGACAACTGATAATTAAATTCAATGCATTTTTGTACTGTTATAAAGATCTCACTCATTTACATTACAAACAAATAACAGTATTAGTTTTTTTATGTATTTTTTTTTATCAAGATTTGTTTCTAAACATTCAATAAACATTTTAGATACTTCAGCATATGATGAAAAATGTTTGACAGACGTGTAATATACTGGCTACTATTAAGAATAATATTGACAGAAATCAACTGAAAAATAAGCCATCTACTGTATACTGTATTTTAAAAGACAACCTTTTAACAGATTTGCATTCCCCTTAGTGATATAAACCAGACAGCATGCTTTTAAATTTCTCATAACTGTACCAGCAAGAGGCTGATTTCAGTGAAATATATTGAACTTAAAATACTTTAGCACTGAAAATACATGTAATAATACAAACCCGATTCCAAAAAAGTTAGGACAGTATGTGTGTGTGTGCTCTTGTTTTTGTGACATATCAGGACACAACTCTGTATAATGACATGGATATGACACAGGTATTACAAGTAGAGAGTGACTTATGAGGACATAAGCCATGTCCCCATTTTTCAAAACGCTTATAAATCATACAGAATGGGTTTTTTAAAATAAAAATGCACAAAGTTTCCTGTGAAAGTTAGGTTTAGGGGTAGGGTTGGTGAATGGCGATAGAATATACAGTTTGTACAGTATTAAAATGATTACGCCTATGGGATGTCCCCATTTTTCACAAAAACAAACGTGTGTGTATGTGTGTGTGTGTGTGTGTGTGTAAAATAATTCTGGCAATTAAACTAAAAAATCTACTAGCCAATAACGTTTACATTCCCAAAGTATTCGTAGAGGGTTGCTTTGCTAAATAATGATCAGAAACTAAAAATAATAAAACCACATTAAATGTCACACTCTTTGAAATACATTGTCAAAACAGGATCTATGGTTAGATGTACTGGCCTCTCTATATCTAGTCCTTTTGATGAAACGAGGCATAAATTCCTGAACTGAGACCTAATAAAGATTTTTTTCCCTGGGGAGCTTTTTCTTCCTCCCACTCTTCTTATCCAAGTCCCTAAACTGAGGGGAAACGGCTATTGCTTTTACCTCTGATGAAAAATCACTGCACCAAATAACTTAAAATGAGATAAAGCTCGTCCTTCTCAAGATTCATGCCAAGCACACAGTAGAAACAGTGATTCTTCAGTCTATTCAGACTATGAATCACCATTATTTGAACTATATTAATCACATGCATAGAATTTTGTTATGGTAATTGAAATTGTAACAGAAGTAGTGGCTGATCTTCTTCCGTAATGTACATCTGAGTTAAACAGATTACTGAAAAACAAAAAATAGGTAGGACGGGAACTTGGTTCTCTCCATCGGTTGGTGAGTGGATGAAGGCAGATCTGAATATGAGTTTGGAGTCAATTGTAAGTTAAAGATAGGTTTTAAGTGGATCAAATGAATGAGTCCGTCATCACCAGAGAGAACTCTGTCGTTTCACCCGAAGGTCAAGATAACATTGATTGAAAAGTATAAGCTCAAAAACCAAAACACACACAAACACACACACACAAACAACTAATGAATCTTTCACAATAAAATGGATTAAAAAAACTGAAAACAAGGTTAATTTACACTAAATGCTGAATTCAACTATATTAAACTGTATAAAGCCTCCTGATGTGATGACAAATTCTCCATACTGTTTCGTGTATGTTTAATCTACCATGTTCTCATTGGTATTCAGGAGCTGTTACTCTGATCCACAATGCTATGACCTTCACATGATGTGTTTTGACAGAAAACACTGACCCTAAAATACACAAGAGATCTGTGAATTGAATCTTTTAGCAGAAGTCAACAGCATTATGCTGTAAGGAAGGAACAACAAAAACATGGTGGATATTTCAGGACAAAACATAGACTCTTAATGGTGGCTCTCCTTAGGACTAGAAACTACGTGTCTGATAAACCTGCCAATAAAGTTATTATGGAAAATATTTAATTTAGTTTTGAAAAGGGGGATTTTATATAGTAAATGTGTTAGTCCAAAATAAGATAATTATTTCACAAAAAAAGGTAATATTTTTTTTCTCCTAATTTTAATGCATTATAAATTAAATGTACAGTAGTGCGCTCTTTCTCAAACTTTCTAGTTTTATCCAAAAATCCTCACTATGACAATGGAGAGAGTACCAAAAATGATGACCATTAACATCCACTGGGTGTTACCATGTTCCCAGCTCTAATTACTCTAAAAGGAAAAGAGGGTGTTAGTGTTGGAGGGTAACTGAGTGCTATCTGCTAACTGATAAACAAATGAACTGTGCTGTTCTTCTCTGTCTCTAAAGGATACCAGTCACAATCCGAGAGCAAGACATCTGCCAAAATACATCTAGTACTTTCAATGACATGCTGAGAATGACACAAACATGTATATGAGATTGGATGGGTGTCTAGTTTCCTTGAAAACAAGGAAATGTCAGGTTTATATTCACAAATGTTTTGCTTTTTAATAAACTTTGAGATTACCAGACACCATTTTGGACATGTAACCACAAAAATACAGGCTTTCAGCAATGAAACCCATGAACATGCTAAGAAAAACTTTACCATTAGCTATATTGAATGTCTGTTAGCACCCTGTTGAGATAAGGTTTGACAGACTCAGGGAGCCAGAAGAAAAAAAACAAAGAGTAAAGCTGGAGGGAGAAGTAGTGATTAAAAAAAATTTTTTTTTAAAAAAAAACAGCAGGAAACCTTCTCACAAATAGTTTACTCTTGCATCATCTGCTCTAAATACCAACAATAACATGAATGAATCAATGCAGAATAGTGTTAAAACACTTCACACTGAGCCTCTGTTTTGAGAAAGTTTAGTATACCGGTGTTCAGGTTCCTTCGCATTTTTTTTAGTTCAGGCTCCTTCACATTTTTGCACTTCCAAAGGAAGGAAGTGGAAAGCACTAGACAATAAAATTGTTAACAATGGAAAATTTTATGGCATACAAATGCAGAGATTAAATTTACCCTTGCTCCTCTTGTACATTCTCAGAGCGGCTGAATTTAGTAAAACACACACCATCACACACACACCATACTCATCATGAAAAGAAGACATTTGTTCAGTGTGGGAATGTCTGAAGCTGCATATATTATAATGTTCCTGTAGCTGTAAATAATGGAACAGTTTATTGAAACGTTAGACAAAACATATTTTTAAAAATTCATTATTTTTTATTATATTTGATACATCAGGCTTTTATAGCTTATTTAATCTAATATAGGAACACATGGAGCTCATACTTTTATTCATACTAAAAACATTTATTAAGCGGCCCAAACAGAGCTGGAATATACAAGTTGGTGCAGATGTGGTAATTTATATGGGCAAAAAGTAATAAGTTCTGACATGACATAAGATGGCCTTTTGCTTTTTCTGAACTATCAGTCAGAGGACAGAAGGAATGTTGAACTTTGCATACAACAGCAATGTTTAGATATTGTTGATAATTTAGGGACCATAAATTTGTGCAGCACACATAATACAGTAAGCTTTATAGGGTTAAAGTCAAGTATAAATATACAATTCTTATTAAAATATATATATATATATATATGTTTTAATAAGATTCTAACAGGCAGACGGGTTTCAATCCTTCTCCTGCAGCAACCTGTTCCTCGCATTAAAGGCATACTCTTAGAAAACAACAACAGCATAATTCCCATTAGGCAAAATCAAGTCATGCCCTACATGTTTTTCCTTGTTCAAACAGCCACTTCACTTGAATATACTAAACTATATGGAAGAAAAGATGGTAACAATTTTCTATTTCATGCCAGCTTAAATGATTAAGAGGAGCATTTATCATTATACTGTCAATATGGCTTGTCAAGCATCAGAGATAAACTATTGATACTTCCAAGAAACTGTTAAAGGAGATGGACAGTATACTAAATTATATTAGGTAACACTGTGAAACCAAGATCAAAATAGCAACTGGTAGATGATGAGGGTTTTATGAAAACACGATTCCTTAGATTGATGGTTGTAGGCAGCATTAGTGGATGTGATGCACAAACACTGCATTCCCAGGGTTAAATGTGGGTTTAAAA
This sequence comes from Carassius auratus, assembly GCF_003368295.1. Taxonomy (NCBI): domain Eukaryota; kingdom Metazoa; phylum Chordata; class Actinopteri; order Cypriniformes; family Cyprinidae; genus Carassius; species Carassius auratus. The sequence goes on from NC_039274.1 coordinate 29,529,639, forward strand.
ATAAGAAGCAAGTGAATGTTAATTTGCATGCTGACCTCAGTGGCAAGAGCCATCTGATTTTGATATCATGATTAAAAATAATCAAAAATCACCATACCATAATGTACCTGTAATTGTCTCTCCCTTCCAGTTGATGGCAAGAGTGATGCTTTTCAGAGACCTGCTTCAAACTTCTTCTCTGAGACTGTGGATAAATGTGCATAAAATAAAGTCATTATTTCGTATGGCACACTTTTTCAAATGTTACTCATAAAATACCTTTATTGAGACCCCCTACTCTCAACTCTCTTCAATAGTGAGTGATCATACATGCTTTTAGGGCTCCTAGTGTGAAAAGCTAGATGTCTGCTTGGATTTCTTCTGCAACAACAAGAGCATCCAACTAAGACAAAGTCCTCATTCTTCTAATCTGATCAATGACTTCGAGAACAATATGAATGAACAATGTCTTCATTCACAAAACTAATTTCTCCAGAGGCCCTCACAAGCAGTTTATTCAGTTTAACCTTCAAGCTAGAGGATGCTTCACATCCACAATTCTTCAGAGAAACAGAATATCATTAACACACTGATTATCAACTAGGAGGCCACACAACTGAAACGATATAAGCCACTTGCGTCCCGAGTACTCAATGCACTGTGTAGAAAACTCTTTGTCAACCTGAAGCCTCTGAGCACAGAGCATCAAGAGCAGATTAGCCATGGTGGGGAGTTCGTATAGGGCATGCTGCTAAGGGATTGAAACGTTCATCTGTTTCCATGGAAACAAACCCAGAGGAAAATAGAGGACCAATAAAATGTTGCGGGAAACTGAGGTCTCTCTCTCTCTCTATGTATGTATATATACTGTAAATAAATGTATATATATGACATATATTCTGAAAAAACTAAAGTAATAAAAAACTTATAATTTTTATTTATTTAAAAAAAATATTTAAGTCATACATTTAAATTAATGCATGCATTTTCCTAAAGAAGTTTGATATTTTTAACAAAATTTCAAACCACACATTTTCCAGAACATTAATTCTGCTCCCCGACCATATTGATCTTTGTCTGTACTAACTTTCCAGCTGTTGCAGAGTTACATCACCCAGGATCAATTCAATTCTGAGGGCTCCACAGCCTCCCATGCTGCACAAACTGTGAGAACTGATGATAGAGAAAGAGCGACACATTAACGTTACCATGGCTGGAACACGGTGTGATGACTAACTCATCTGAGTTGTGATAAACAAACCAGCAGTTATTACCAAGACCTGTTTCCAGCTTTCATAAGGGCTACAATGGTAATTCAAAGTATAATTTAATAAAAGTGAATCTGACTGTTTTGATTCAGTTCAAATAGGCAGAAAACATGTCAGCAGCTCAACTGAAGAAAATCTCTTTTTCTGTTATTTAATATACAGAATTATATACCATAACATAAATAAAGACAAAAAAAGTGAGGACGCACCTTCTGGGAGGGGTGCGAACTATCACATATATTTACTATATGTTTCCATTCCTCATGCTCTCTGTGTGACCTAGTTTCTGTCTAGTGTTGATTTGTGTCATTATGTTCAGATGTGTCTTGTCATTGTGCTCATTAACGTTCCCCTTATAAGTTTCATTCTGTTCAGTGTTTAGTTGTCTGGTTTTGATGACGTGTATGTGTCTTTCTGCCTTCTCCTTATGGACTACCCCTGTAGATTATTAAAGACTCTGTATAATCATCTTCCTTGTTTTACGTGCTTCTCTCCCGCACCACACCATGACACTAACTAAAGTTGAAAAAGCATAATAGGACCCCTTTAAATCTCACTTTATTTCATTAGTTTTAATTTTAGTACTTCAGTTTAAACTTATTTCAGTTGCCAAGGCAATATTTTAGTGTTTCAAAAGATTTAAGCATTTCATCTAATATTTGTTTTCATTTTTAGCTTTATTTTGATTTGCCAAAAATTATGTAAGCAGCCTATCCATCAAAAGACTGAAATTTTGTTCATTCATTGGGAAATAAATCATATGCTTTACACTCAACTTCCATGGCTTTCAATGTTATTTGATGCAGCCATCTAAGAATGCGGATACAAACCCTTGTCGATCGCGTCAAAAATGACTTAACACGTTCTTGACCATCTGCGCCACTAGAACAGTTACTGAAACAAGTCTTCTGCAATACTTTGTAATCACACTTTGATGGGCCGAGTTAGTGTAAATAACCTAAATGAACTAATGTTCAGCTGTTCTTTTTAATAGTCAACTTATTTTCGGGTCATCGTCACAAAAAAGCACTGTCACAAACATTGTCACACACACGAAAATCAAGCTGAATGCTCACTAAAAACTGACAGCCATTTCATGTTATATTTTGACATTTTTAATTATGGCTCCAGCCCTCCAGGATTTGAGATTGACACCCCTGCAAGTCAGTAGACCGAAGGGAGGGAAAGCCTCCACTTTAACTTTATCTGCAGGTGTCGGACAGTGTTACTTTATAAATACACGTAACTTTTAGACTTTTCAAATCGTATCTATTCATATTTGTGCTGTATTTTATTATGTAAAATATATTGTATGTTATTTTTGTAATATAAATTATTTTCTCATCCAGTTTTGAGGAGAGGAGACACTGTTGCCCTTCCCTGCTCGGAGGAAATATAAATTAAGGATGAATCCCACAATTGCGCCATACTGCTTGTAAGGATTCCATTCCTGTACAATTCTCTCTGAGTTAAACATGGTAAAATGCAGATCAGCCTTTACAAAAAAAAGCTCCATTCCTGCTGTTTCATATGACAGGTGTCAGAGAAAACCTTAGGCATGAAAAGGGAGAACTGAATGCCAAACTCTATACCCCAAGGACACAGTTATGTGCAGTATACCTTAAAAGTACATGTCCAAAACACTGAGGAGCCTGGTTTCTCTCACAGTCTCTGGAGTCTGTTCCAGTACTGCAGGGGCAAAGGGAATCAATCATGACCCATATCCATCCACTTACTGAGCACAAAGCTATTCGGCTACTATACAGTACCTGGGGTCCCAAATATAACTGACACTCACCGTTTGAGAAACACTCCTGACAGGACACAGAATCAGGCCACTGTTGGAAGGACTAGTTCTCTCTTTTTATGTCATCATTTTTGGTTTAGGGATACCTTTTGATCTTATTCTTCAAACCAAACCTAGAGTGATGTACTTTTTAAACCTTATATTTATAACTCAGCACACCTGTGAGGACTTAATACTCACAATCCTTCTCTTCATCTCCTCAGACCTAACACCCCTATACTCTTTGCATTCACTAAATGCAGCACATTTACAGTCAGTGACCCACTGGTCTCTTCTATCAACTCAACAGCATGTTTGATGAAATAACACACAAGTAACTAGCATGACGATTAGGTTTACCATTCTCTCAATGATTCCTTCAGCATGAGGTCACTGGGTAATGCAGTGGTTCAGTGTGGGTGGTGTGCTATCATAAAAGACACTTCCAGGGACGAATTAGAAAAGCACCAAGTCTTTTCCATTATGGGGTGGTCAACTTGTGAGCCAGCTGTTGACATCGATTTATGTAAATAAACAAAGATTTCAGGGGAGAAAATGTTCCCATCCATAGTGCAATTACATTCCGTCATCAAAATATACCAACTATGGCTGCACATTTATTTGAATTAATCCAATCTTAATCTAATTTTTCACAAAATCAGAGTCACAATATGGCCATTCAAATCAAAAAGGTGTGGTTTAATTTGCTTTAATTAGCAGTTTTCCATTGTTTTGTCAATTTTTACTTTAATTAATCTGATAAAAAGCCAAAATGTATTTTCTGTAATTTATGCAAACAAAGTGCAAAGTGTGGAATGCTCCACAACCAAATATAAATGTTGAGATGAAGGCTATGCTATGCATTATGTGTAAATAAATAAATTTTTAAAATATAAATTTTGCTAAATTATAAATTAACTAAATTATAAATGATGACAAAGAAAAGCAAATGCACAGCCTTTAACTTAACTGGAAAGAATGAAACTCACATTCATTCCCCTGAACAACATTTCTTTGTAAGAGACTTCTTCAATCAATCGATAATGTCCAAGTATTATAGACCTCCTTGGCTTAGGCATTTTACACATTTTGTGCACTTCAGAAGAAAATCATTCAGCAGAATGACTCTACACATTGTAAAATGTGTAAAATGGACCGTAAGAGCACACCATTCCTACTGAATATTCTCATTCAGTATTAACAATGAACAAAAATATTTCAAAATCAAACAAAAACTCTCTCTTCTTCTGTACATATTATAAATAGCACTTACAGAAATACATATAATCACCTGATTGCTTATCATTAATACTAAATTTTCCATTTCTTTATGTTGCATCCAACCCCCTAGAGCCAAAGGGACAAAATAGCAGTCAATGTTCCAGCAAGCTCTCAAAGTGCAGCATTGCTTTCCTACACTGACACTTTAGATAAACACTTACATCAAGAGGTGGTACACATAATGGTCAGAGTTTGCAGAACGAGAAAAGACTAAAAAAACTTGTCATTCACAGACTTTTCATTTTCTACTTGAGTGATTCCATTAGGAAAGAATGAATTAGCAACCATGCGACACCTGGAAAGACAAAGGGGCAGTTCCTAATGGGAAAAGGCACAGATTCTCAGACTTATTTACTGCATGGCCAGATTTCTTCCCAATGTTTCATTGTCTGAGATGTTCAAACGTCCTGAGGGAGTCAGTGTGATTTATTACGGCACTGGTCAAAGGCAGCAGATCTGACTTCAGTTCACACAGCCTCACAGCAAACAGCATCTATCCACTAAATGACTTCTGGGAGAGAATTCATGCCACTTCATGACTGCAAATTCAAAAAATTAGATTAGGTACATAATTCAAGGCCACAGTACCATAAAAATCAATAATCATCATCACAATGTTCAAATATGACTGAAATTACATTACCATATTATACCTCTGCGATTTCTTGTCTAATATTGGTTGGTTTGCACTGCGTGTGTACAGGCCAAATTGAATTTTGAGTGAACACATCCCTTACAACAATCAAGCCATCTGGGCCTAATGATCATCACAAAGAGTCTCTCTTCACCAACACGAAGCTCAGTTTCTATTAGAGCACAGTAGGATATGGTGAACAGCAGTAAAGCAGCATGTCTAATGAATTGTGGAGAGCAGTTTCTCTCCCCTAATCCTCTTCTTTCTGCTTTTATTTCATGCATATGGAGTTTGGATGTGCTTCTTCTTAAAAAATAACATAACCTTGGTACACAAGGGGTGCAAGATTGGAATTAAAGATGATTTTTTTTTAATTTGATAGCTAAACAAGTTAGCCTTGCATGCTGAGAAAAACATGTAAAATCTAAAACAAGTGCAAATAGTGAGGGGGGAAAAGGGAGGCTGTAAAGATTAAAAATTCTTGTGAGATAATGCAAGTCCTCCCATTTTCAAATTTCCAGGTTACATAAAACTGGACAATTATGGAGGCTGGGTAAATCACTGAGCCAGCGAGGAGGTTTGTGGAAAGACAGATGGTGTTAGTTTATGAAAACGGCTCATGACCGATGAAAGCAAAAGTATGCACCAAAAAGTTTTTTTTTTTTTTTTTTTTTTTAAACAAATTTTATATATTGCTACTGTAAATGCAACTCTAACACAGTTATATAACGACAGAGCACGGTTCTGGCTCATGTTCTCATTTTCAACACCCAGCAGCTTCCACCTGCTAACAGTCCCAGTACATTAACCTTCATGTTACTGGGGGGGGGAGTAATAATATCACTAGGGTCTTAAAAGGAGACTTCAGTACAATGTAAACAACAGTCTAAACATTTTTACAACCCAATAATCTGAAAGCAAACATGAGCCTCTTTTATAGATGCCAAGAGACCAGATATGGCCCAAGCAGGAAAACTCTAGATCTCAAATTATTAAACTCCAATCCGGTTCTGTTGTGGCTGAATCCTAGACAAAGCAACATTCATAGCTATGAGCACAACAGTACAAAACACACGCACACAAAAAAACACCACTTGGAAACTTGGAAATTAATTTTGTGCATACTGAAAGAGGTCTGTCAAAGAAAACAGGGAGCGACATTATTCATATATGCTGTGTCAAAGCGTTTTTGATAGAAGGCTTTCTGGCACCACCTGGCCATTGTTCACTATGCTGCAGACATCGACAAAGAAGCCTGCCACCATAACAATGACTTCAGAATGTGGAATTAAGATACCTTTTTGTTTTAATAAAACAAGAATTTTAACCTAGCCGCATTTGATTTAGCAAATTATGATGTAGATAATATATACAGTATAGTTTAGATAGAGGATAAATTATATATGATATGTACTGTTTTATATTATCTCTATAATAATATTAATGTTGAATGAATACAAAATACACTTACATATTACATACAGCTCTGAAACCAAAGTAACACCTGAATGCAGGCAAACACTCTGCACTGCAGCTGAAAAACAGGAACAGGTGGGACTTACATATCCCTGGATACTTCATCGTGATTCCCCACAAAGACACCAGTCTACACATATATGCAGCGTGGAATGACAGAATTGTCCCATTGTGAAATGAAATTTTGTCTCCTCTCTTTTCCTTCCTAATTAGCCAGTGCGCTGCATGGTGCAGGTCCCTAACTAGCATCAGAAAGTACAAATGAACACAGACACCTGTGAGCTTCACCCACATTCTCAACCACATACGGACACATCAAAAGCTTTTCAGATGGGCCCGGGCGAAGCCTCATTGCATGGCCTCAGACTTTACAGGCTGAAATCCGGGATCTCCTGGGTCGCCATTGATCATGGAGGAGTCAGAAACATCACAAATGCTCACAGGTGGAGCCCTGGACAAAAAATCTCTTTTTCATTGGAAACGTGGCCTGGTGGGTACTGCACATGCTCTGACATGATGCATTGTGTGGGGTTGTGCAATTGACAATGCTTTCTAAATTCCAATTAAATTCATGATTTTGAATTGATGTAGCAATCACAATGAAAACACAATGCAATTGCTATTTGAATCTGAATTTAATTAACTGAAATATAACTGCAATAAGTGTAGGTTAAAACTACAATAGGAGGCTTTGTCAAGGCAAACTTTGAAAGATGGCTTGACAAAGTCTTTTTTGAAAGTCTAAATGTTGAAAAGGTTTATTGGCTTTAGACAAATTTGTTTGAAATGTCATATATAGAAATTAATTTACTTAAATTACATATACAGTACACTCATTTGTATGACAGTACAAATGTCAGTATGACATCATCTGTTGAATTTATGAATTGTTATTCATTAAATTACACTTTCATTCAAATTAAAAAAAAATCCAAAATTAATATTCTGTCATTTACTCACCCTCATTTTGTTCCAGACCTTTGGGTGACTTAAAAACCTTTCTTTTGTGAAACACAAAGGGAGACAAAGGCAGAATGACAGCCTCAGTCACCATTCACTTTCACTGAATGGAATGCAATGAAAGGTCACCTTTCTTTCAAGTTTAAGGCAACATGAGCCTAAGTAAATGACAGATAGCAAGCAAAGAAAAAGCATAATCCAACACATAAAAGGACTTTTAACCAACAAGTTATTGAGAGAGAGGAAGACCACGTGGCCAATGTGGGATATTTCAATTCAAACAAGTCTCTTAATTTGGGACATGAAAAGAAGCACGTACAACTCTGCAGATTGCATGTGGCCAGAAATACTTCCTCAATATCAATCATTATCTCTTACAATCCCTTCAATATTTATTTTTTAATGAACCAATACTTTATCTATCATTGTACATTAAAACTAACAAACCCTCACAATATAGTTCTTCATTAGACATTCAACCATAATTATAAAATTTAAAAAGGAAAACCAAAGAACATAAGTAGACAGTAGACATATTCTGTACAGTAACTGGCACCACAGGTTTACTAATATACTAAAGATACTCGAGTGCTACTAATGTAGTGCTGTTCTGCTCTTCCTCAGCCCCTGCTAGCCACAAACCCTGATTCAATCCAACAACTTTCGACACTGACAGGCTGTGTAATTGATTTAAACTGTCTGAGTCCATTTTAAAGAACCATTGTTTCTGTTCGAGATACATGCAATTGGTTTATGCTGTAAACGGCAAATACACAGTAAAAAAAGTATTGGTGTTGGCACATCAGCCCTTCCACACCCCTCTTTCCTCAACCCAGTAAATGCATTTAATTGTTTTATTCACCAAAAGGGAATCGGGTTCTGACTGAGCTTCACTTCTCCTCTCTTTCAGACTCTTGTCTAATCCCACTGCCTCCAAATCAGCCCCTCACCTGCCAATCAGCTCCTCCCCAGCGCGACTTCTTCTTTTAAGTGGCTTTGCCTGTCTTTAACTAAAGCCAGAGGATGAATAGCAATAGATATCAGAGGATGACGGTTCTGGCTGCTTTAAAGGGGATTTTTCCTGACATCTATCTTAAGTTTAAATGGCCAGTCGATATCTGGAAGCAGGGATTTGTCACCGAAGTGTCATGAACGACAACACATTGCAAGGGTATAAGGAGTACTGAAGAACATGGGTCTGAAATTGTGTAGGATGGGTTGAGCAAAAGCGGGACATCAGATAAACATGGCAAATAATTATTGAATTCTGAAAATGTTATTATTTTCCTTAATGGGCGATTAAAAGTTAACAGGAAAATGAAATGATTGGATGAAGCATTAAAAAGTACTACTTTAGCTTAAAATGTTAGAATTCATGTAGAATTCAACCAATCATATGGTGACTTCGACACTCCTGAAGTGTTTCCACTTTTGTGACCCATATGCATCAGATGTTTAGCCAAGGGTCCATGGGCGTCACGTTTGAGGCTAAGACTAGCCAGCTCCTAACCCCCTGAAAGCCATGTTCTCTAACATTTTAAGCTAAAGTAGTACTTTTTTAATGCTTCATCCAATCATTTCATTTTCTGGGCTTTATAAGTTCTGGGCTTTGTTTTCAAAATCATCCTGTTTAGAAAAAAAAGAGAGGTTAGAAATCATTTACCCCGACTGGATTAAATGAAGTGATGGATCTTGTATGTTTTTTGTAAAGAGAAATTGTTGCATGACAATTATCCCTCATCAGCTGTCAACAGTTTGCAATTGTGCATATATAAGTGTGTTGTTGCTTTTTTTCCCCTTATGAGTACTGAAGAAAGCATTTGCTGAAACATCTGCTCTTTGGTCTTTTTTACTTTGCACTTTTTTTCATTTTTGCATCTACAACTACATTTTTGAGAGATCTTTTTTGATCTGATAAAAAAAAAATAATAATAATTCAGCATGCACACAAATTCAGAGACTTGTTGGACAAGCACTTTTGTCATGAAGAAATTTACTGTAAATATTTTTGAAGCAAACAAACCTGCTGTAAACTTCCCTGATGATGATTTTCTTGTGATCACTTTACGTGAAAATAACAGCTAGGCTACAACTGGCAATGGGAACAGTATGAAAAGGGGAAAATTAGAAATATGACTGGCTTGAATTCAAACGCACAACATAATCCCAAGGAGAATATGTGAGGTTTGGCAGCTGCCAAATGAGATTACACAAGTTAACCAAAGCAAAGCAAAGTAAAAACCCTTGGCGCCCGCAATGATTGCTAGTCATTTCAGCCTCAAACACGGACTTCCTTCCAGGAAACAAAATATACTCTTCCGTCTTCAAAACACATTGTGAATTATTTAGGTTCCACCCAAACATCACGTGACATCTCCCACCTTGTTCAATGCAAATGGCTAGAATGTTTACCTGGTGATCAAACCTGTAAACAATATTGTAATTCATCTCCAATAAATGGTCGTCCCATATATGACCTAATGTGTAATACTCATATAATTATTATTGTCATTCATTTCAACTAAAAAGTTAGAATAATAAAAAAAAACGTCGTTAGTATAGTAGCCTAATTGATTTCTTCAAACAATTTTATCTTTTATAACATTATAGTCTAGTCCAATTTAGCACTGCAAAGGTAGCCAAAGACAACTTTAAAAAAAAAAAAAAAAAAAACTTGTATCCTGATATGTCATCGCAAACATCTCCATGTCCGCGAAGAAACTTTCAGATCCTCAGAAAAAAGCCTACACACACGTCTCACAGTTATCTGCTGCAGTCAGCTTTCAGCGATGTCGTCGGTGGATTAAAACACCTACCGTGTTTTGTGAACTGAACGAAAAATCCGGTATCCAGGAGGATGAAAACGTCCTTAGGATTCTTCCAACTGTTGTGTGAACCTTTCGCCCCGTTTACTCATTCTTTTCGACAGCACTGAATCATTCAGCTGCACTGACTCCACTCGACACTACGCTGTTCTGTTCTGCGCGCTCTGTGTGATTCTGTTCAGCCACAAAACACACTGGCCAGAGGCGGCTACTAGACCTTCTCGCCTCCTGTCATTAATTCTTCATTTTCACATAACGGTGTACTGTAAGTCAGAGAAAATCACGGGGATGTTATATATGTGTGCGCGTGTGTTTGTGTGTATACCTCTACATCCTTTTATAGATCATGTTATATTCAATCCTTCGCTATATTTTATCTGAAACCTAAATCAAGTCATCAAGTCAGTCAAATCAAGTCATCAAATCAAGTCAGTTTCCAGTAAGACCAAACTCGCTCTGACCAGCAGTTGTTTTATCTGGTATAGGCTTTTTCTCAGATGAAAGATTCACAGCTTTTGATTAGATTTTTATTAACTACCTGTAGACATATTACATGAACATTGGCCCACAAAAGTTAAGAGACTAAAATGTCTGTCCTTAATAAAGAATGAACGTGTTGCTCTATCAGCCTCAGTAATTGTACTTTTCTTTCCATTAATTTCTAAGCTCCTCGTGTAAAGGTCCCAGATATAAAATATAAGACATAAGCACACATATTATTTCAGCATTTTTATCCAATGCAACTAGCATTGCTATCAAAATGTAGTTAATAATTGTATGCATTACTTGGGAACTGAACCCATGGCCTTTGGTTGATGCATTGCATCATATAGTAAAAATATCAAGCAGTGACAGCTTTTGTACCTTTTTTTCTGAGAGTTAAGAACTATAATTTAAAAAAGGAATAGAGCATTTACAAAGACAGTACCTGGAGAAATGGCTCATGGTTCTCTCCTGTCTGGACTCAAACCAGCAACCTTCTAATTTCCAGCCCAGAGCATTAGAGACAAATAATGTGTATATGCTCTTCTTAGAATAAATATGAACGTGAGTCTGTGGCATCACTCTTGACCAGTTAGACACTGTTTTGACTGTGACATTGGCTGTAGGAACTGTAACTGACTGATCTGGGCTCTGTGAGGTCCTGAGAGAACTGCATAAATAATTCAATGCAAGGTGACCCAGCCTAGATCATAACATGCTCCACTTGAGCCTTTAGGCTTATATTTATAGACAAAGACTACAGGTACATTGCTCAGTTGCAGTCCTCACTTTATTCTTTCCTGTCACAGACAGTTTCAGCTTTACATTCAGCCAGTGATGGCAGACACATTTTAGAGAGATTTTATGCTCAGTAGCAAGCTCATGGGCATATGTCCAAACATTTTTGGGAGGGGTGGTGAAAATTTGATGATTCCTGAAATTATAGTCAAATGGTACAGTCAAATTCTGATATTATTCATAAGATAATTTCATATTGATTTAGCAGATGTACATCCAAAAGGTCACAGGTGACCTCCCCAAATGTTTTCATATTTTTGGTTATCACTACTAATGGATAAACCAAGACTATCTTGTATATTATGTCACAGGGCCTATAATTCAAGGTTTAATTTCATTTATTGTTAGAAGGCTGGGCATATATTTACAATTACACTTCTGGCAGACACATTTTATCTAAAACAACTTACACAGTATTCAGGGTACATTTATCTGTTGCATTCCCTGCAATTAAACCTGTTTGAGCTAAAGGAAAGATCAAGAAGCATGGAATACAAATCGGCGAGCTATTTTCTCATTTACATCCTTTTTTGTGAAGAACAGCAAAAGTGAAAGCTAACTTCCATCTTACTCTTCAAGGACTGGAAACTTAAAAATACCAAAGCTGTTTGCTACAGCATTGCATGAGGCAATTTCTTTTTTTACATTTTCATTGTTTTTAATTTTTAATCACTGAACAGTGTATCTCTAATGCAGGGATTGATATATTTTATTTTTCCGGCAAACTGGGAATTATTATTAATGAGTAATGATGTTTGTGTAATAAGCCCAACTCTGCATGCCAGTTTCACTTTTTTTTTTTCTTTATTCCATCAGGCCCATTATCTTCAATGACCTCTGCAGGCAATTGAAAAAGCATCATGCTATTCATTACAAAATCAAATTATTTAAAAAAATTAATCATAAACATCTGAAAGTGAAGCTATATGTTAATTTAGGAACTAAAACTGCATTCTGACTTTGGTCAGAATTATGATTCCGTTGCTAAGTGAAAATTAACATGCAGTCTGGTTCTGTGCCGATTCGTCTATAATGTGTTGTCAGTTGTTAAGCGAATTAGTCTTTCTAGTTTCAACAATATTAGGGCATCACATTTTAGACTACACCTTGAATTATTACCACCTAGATAGGTGGAGAAGCCTGTAAGATCCAGCTATCATCCGGCAAAATAAACCACAGGGAGTCTGGGTGGGCGAAGGTAGAGGTCAGCTCTTTGCTTGTTTTGATACAGGGCATCTTCAGTACAGGTGGGCAAAGGTTCAGACCAATCAACAACATTTTAGCTGCAAAACCCACACAGTGGGGTTCTGAAAGTCTGCTCTCAGGCATGAACTCCACAAGTTTGTTCAGAACATGAAGTTTATTTACATTTATGCGTTTGGCAGAAACTTGTGGTGACATAGCATTCAATGTTTACATTTCTTGATTTATCTGAGAACTGAACCCATGACCTTGGTGTTGCTAGTGCTATGCACTACACTTTGAGCTACAGAAAAGATCATATTTATGTTCTCCAGCATGATTTGAGAATGATCAAAAGAGCATCTTGAGCGTCATTGTTTACAAGAATATCAGAAGGAGTTCACATGATCAATGTCACAACATTTCCTTATATGATTATTGACAAAGAAATAATGCAGAATCATAAATATTTCATAATATTTATTTATTTATTTATTTTATTTTTTTCACAATCTTTACTTGTTTTTTCTAGGTTTAAATCACTATTGCCAGATCCCAGTTTTTGAATGTAGTCATAGTCTTTTGGATGTCACTATAGTCCTGAAGATGACTAAATCTTGGCATTTCTAAACAACAAAGTGGTATGATGAAATAAATCGTTATCATACAATAGCTCATTATTTCAAAGAGAGATGACTAATAAATCCATCACACAATGTATACATGGGGAGAACCTCAACTCCACGCTATCAGAAAAGGAGCAGTCCAGTAATAAGTCCAGAGCAGCTGTGACTACAGCCAGAGGTCACTAATAAATAATGTACAATTCTCCTTGTCACCTGTGGGGAGAATGACAGATCACAGTGAGAGAAGTCAACTTATTTACAGCTCCAGATGTCATCACATGACAAGGCATGGAGATGCTTCTGCAAATACATGTCAACAAGATAGATCATTTAGCTAATACAATTTATGTTTATAGTGTTGTTATTTTTATGTTTGCTGTGGATATGTAATTACATATAATTAATATGGCTGAATATTTTATATAATAATAATAATAATAATAATAATAATAATAATAATATATTAAATTCCTCACTATAACTGTTCTGGAGTTTTTAGTCATAAAAGTCATTATTATTCAGGGCAGAAAGTTGAGAGCATTTGTGATAATTAGGTATTCATCAGGTTCAGTGAGTCAGAAATGATCTTTCACAGTTCAAGTAATCCCTGATAGACCTTAATACAGATGAGCAACATCCGAATTTAAGCCGCTTTACTCTTTACGAAGAGCAATAATGTCAACTATAAATTCCAGAAAGTTTCATGAAACAATTGCCTGTGGTTTATAGGAAGAATATTTGTTGTTTAGAATTGCACAACGATTCTAAATGTTTTCAGAACTTGATTGAGCTGGTTATCAGCTCCTCTTGTATTCCTGTCTTTACTCCTTTGTACTGCAGTTGCAGCGCTAACCCTCCAGCTCTGATATCATTCCTGGCAGGAGCTATTAAAAAGGCAGCAAAGTAAAGGGCTTCAGGAAAGGTCGAGCTCTGAGGGTGGGGAATGAGGAATGGAAATGTTAACTGACATTATTAATTGACATTCACATGCTGTGGAAACAAAAAGGTATAGATATCCCTCCTTCTCCCTGAGGGGGAGATAGGTAAAGTGTGTCGGTATTGAAGCAGATACAGATATAGTTTAAAGCCATTTCACTATTTATAAAGACACGTGTGCAATGCTAGGAGGAGACAGGTACAGCCTTGTGTCTGAATGCTGCAGGGCATATATCATATCAAGCTATTACAGTTTGGCAAGCTATGTATTTGTTTTGTTTTTTATTATTTTTTCCACTTTTTCTTTCCTCTCTCTCTGTCAGACCACGGGGATTGAGCCAACTCTTGAGATGTGGGTACTGACATTCAGTTATGTAAGCTACATGAAATAGGGAGGTGAAGGTAGTGTTATGTGGCCCAGCAGAAACCATACCCCTAAATTCCCATGTGTCATGTCATGGATGGTCAGCTATCATCTTGAAAATTACAGGTAAATGGTAAATGGACTGCATTCATATAGTGCTTTCAACAGACCCATGGCCATCCAAATAAATAATATTTTTGCATGTTTTGCATAGACAAAACTGCAGCTTGACTGGAAATGACAATGAAAAAAAAAGTCATATTTACATAGTAAAAAAAATAATACTTGAAATTGCTCTTTATCAACAAGGTTTTCTCTTTGGAAAAATAAATATAAAAAATAAATGATGGTGAGGGTTGTTATAGGTAGTTTGATCTTAGTTCATTTTAATAAAAATAAATTCCTAGGACATAAAAGTGTAGAAAAAGAAATGGCCTCATAGACTTTAAAGCAAAACTACCTCAGATGACATGTGTTTTCTTTCAGTGCAGAGCCTGCTTCCCGCTGTCCAAGTAAGTTTTATGTGAAGACTTGTCTTGAAACACTCTTCTCCACTTTACATAAAGATAGAGTGGCAGCTGGAGTCTGCTGGGACTGTGTTTTTCTCCCAGCTGTCATCAAGCTGAACATCAGATTCTTGACAGAGAGTAGATGAGAGAAAGGCCAAGACTGAGTCGCCTTTCATGCATTTTTGTGAAGTGATTTGGAGTGATGTCATGCCAGATGAGTTAACGTAATAGCCTTTAAATCTTTAGTGATAAAATGTGAGTCATTTGGAAGCAGTCCATTAAAATCAACAAACAGCAGTCATACAGTGTTTCATATGTATTGATTTGATCAAAATAGATCGAAAAAGACAGCTGTCATGGGGATATTCATAGCTCTACACATCTCATAAAAATTTCATATAATACAATAACATCCTCTGCCTGAGCCCATAAAAATTATCATTTTATTTGGGAATAAATCTAATGCAATATATTAAATAATACATTTCCATTCATGGGAAACTAGCTTATATTTTTCAATATATTGCAGTATATGCATGGAATAAGTATGGCTGCATTGATACACATTAAAAAATTAAGACAAAAATTGCACTACATACAGTATTGTTCAAAATAATAGCAGTACAATGTGACTAACCAGAATAATCAAGGTTTTTAGTATATTTTTTATTGCTACGTGGCAAACAAGTTACCAGTAGGTTCAGTAGATTGTCAGAAAACAAACAAGACCCAGCATTCATGATATGCACGCTCTTAAGGCTGTGCAATTGGGCAATTAATTGAAAGGGGTGTGTTCAAAAAAATAGCAGTGTCTACCTTTGACTGTACAAACTCAAAACTATTTTGTACAAACATTTTTTTTTTCTGGGATTTAGCAATCCTGTGAATCACTAAACTAATATTTAGTTGTATCACCACAGTTTTTTTAAAACTGCTTGACATCTGTGTGGCATGGAGTCAACCAACTTGTGGCACCTCTCAGCTGTTATTCCACTCCATGATTCTTTAACAACATTCCACAATTCATTCACATTTCTTTGTTTTGCTTCAGAAACAGCATTTTTGATATCACCCCACAAGTTCTCAATTGGATTAAGGTCTGGAGATTGGGCTGGCCACTCCATAACATTAATTTTGTTGGTTTGGAACCAAGACTTTGCCCGTTTACTAGTGTGTTTTGGGTCATTGTCTTGTTGAAACAACCATTTCAAGGGCATGTCCTCTTCAGCATAGGGCAACATGACCTCTTCAAGTATTTTAACATATGCAAACTGATCCATGATCCCTGGTATGCGATAAATAGGCCCAACACCATAGTAGGAGAAACATGCCCATATCATGATGCTTGCACCTCCATGCTTCACTGTCTTCACTGTGTACTGTGGCTTGAATTCAGAGTTTGGGGGTCGTCTCACAAACTGCCTGTGGCCCTTGGACCCAAAAAGAACAATTTTACTCTCATCAGTCCACAAAATGTTCCTCCATTTCTCTTTAGGCCAGTTGATGTGTTCTTTGGCAAATTGTAACCTCTTCTGCACATGCCTTTTTTTTAACAGAGGGACTTTGCGGGGGATTCTTGAAAATAGATTAGCTTCACACAGACGTCTTCTAACTGTCACAGTACTTACAGGTAACTCCAGACTGTCTTTGATCATCCTGGAGGTGATCATTGGCTGAGCCTTTGCCATTCTGGTTATTCTTCTATCCATTTTGATGGTTGTCTTCCGTTTTCTTCCACGTCTCTCTGGTTTTGCTCTCCATTTTAAGGCATTGGAGATCATTTTAGCTGAACAGCCTATCATTTTTTGCACCTCTTTATAGGTTTTCCCCTCTCTAATCAACTTTTTAATCAAAGTACGTTGTTCTTCTGAACAATGTCTTGAACGACCCAATTTCCTCAGCTATCAAATGCATGTTCAACAAGTGTTGGCTTCATCCTTAAATAGGGGCCACCTGATTCAGCCCTGTTTCTTCACAAAATTGATGACCTCAGTGATTGAATGCCACACTGCTATTTTTTTGAACACACCCCTTTCAACTAATTCAACTAATTGCCCAATTGCACAGCCTTAAGAGCGTGCATATCATGAATGCTGGGTCTTGTTTGTTTTCTGACAATCTACTGAACCTACTGGTAACTTGTTTGCCACGTAGCAATAAAAAAATATACGAAAAACCTTGATTATTCTGGTTAGTCACATTGTACTGCTATTATTTTGAACAATACTGTATTTACATTTAATAGCTTTACTGAAACAATTAATTTCTTGGCAATGGCAGTTGGAAAATAAGATTTGACACTTAAAATGTTATGCATTAGCTGCTCTCTCTACATATATTGAATTATTTAATATAAAAAAGTACATGCATTCTGATATAAGTGTGTGTGTGTGTGTGTGTGTGTGTGTGTGTGTGTGTGTGTGTGTGTGTGTGTGTGTGTGTGTGTGTGTGTGTGTGTGTGTGTGTGTGTGTGTGTGTGCGCGTGTGTGTGTGTGTGTGTGTACTAGTCAATGTATATATGAAAAGCATCAATTTCCTACTGTGACGTTTTTAATATAAAAGGACTAGGTGAATGTGATGTAATAAAGTCTATTCATTTAGGTTGCAAAAATAAGGTATAAAGAGAAAGTTTATGGACTTTGGAGTGTATGGCAAGGTTTGGCTTTGGTATTTTGAGATTATGTGTACAATCTGAACAAAAACAAAAGTTTTTTTTTAAATTATATATCTCAGCTAGGTGTGCGGGCTCTGGTGTGGGACTTGCTGATTCAGTACAGCTGTTTAAACAGCTTCAGTTCAGTCTTGCCTCCCCTTTCCTTTCTGTTTCTCAAGCCTAGTGCCCTTCATGCCCTTTCTGACCAGATACAGCACATCAGAACACCATCTGTCCACAGATCAGCATAAATAGATTCACTATTGTCTTTCATTTACCCAGTGAAGGCAAGCAACAACCAGCAGACATGCATTTAGATTAAAATATCTCTTTGGGACAAAATTAAGTTATGCTACATGGCTTTTTTTGTCTTTATCTTCCTATTTCTAGGAAGTTGATGACAGATGGGAAAACTTCCAAACTCGTTAAAACACTTTTTTGGTGTTTTGTGGTATTCAATAATTACGCTATTTGTAAAATGTATTTAAATCCAGAAAAAGGAATCCTTAACACCGTAAATTATTTACCCCTAACAGTAACCATTTACAGAGATTAGACTGTCACTGAGATTGCTGTGATATTTCTTTTGGATAATTTTCTAAAAACAATTGTGTAAAAAAAAAAAAAGAAATTATAATGTTGAAATACATTTGTTTGCTGTGAATATTAAACTGTTTCATATGAATACAGATGTGTTCATATATTTCAACATGTAGACTTTGTAAAATTACTTTCTCTCTAAAAAGTGTGTGTGTATATATATATATATATACATACATACATACATATATATATATATATATATATATATATATATATATATATATATATATATATATATATATATATATATATATATATATATATATATATATATATATTCCATAAATGTCC
This sequence comes from Carassius auratus, assembly GCF_003368295.1. Lineage (NCBI taxonomy): Eukaryota > Metazoa > Chordata > Actinopteri > Cypriniformes > Cyprinidae > Carassius > Carassius auratus. The sequence continues at coordinate 29,548,293 of NC_039274.1, forward strand.
AAACTGATTGGTTCCAGGAAGACGTCAGCTTTTTAGGATCCAGGAAATTCTTTTAAGAGATAAGAAATCCTGGCTCTTATAGGAACCAGAATTCCCTGGAATCTTCTTAATAAATTGTGGTATTTAGTTGAGATTTCGTCATATTTGAAAAGAGAAGACTCACCATGAAAAACAATTCAGTGGGCACAACATACTGACAATCAGAAAAAGTTATGTAATCATCTCTAAAGGACTAAATAAATCCAGGGTACCTGCAGGATTTTTAAATTTAAGACTTTTTGACACCTACACAAGTTAAGTGAATACCATAAGGCATAGGGCAATATCTATGATAACATATTGGACTGTAAAATTACAGTATACAGTTTACAGTTCAGATACATGTTTTCACAAAAACTAATTGTTTTTAAAAAAGGGAAGAGTCAAAAGAATAAATTATTATATTAATTAAAAAAATTATTATAAATTATTTAATAGCATATAGATATATCAGTGTCTTTATTTTTTAGATTGTAATACATAACAATTAGCTTCTTGTCGATGCACCCGTTCACATTTCCAGCTGCATTAGCTGTATTAAAATTGATTAAAACAGTAGACAGGCTTAATGAAACTGCACATTCATTCTCTGCTATATCACAATTCCTGTATTTCAGTCCCCAAATTTAAGACCTCTAAAAATCTAAGACCTCTGTCAGTATTATGATTAGCATGGGTGCATAAAAAATAATTGTCACATCATGTTCTGGTAACACAACATTATGTTAAAACCTAAAAATAAAATCACAGCATACTTTGAGTCTTCAAAAAGTATTTAGCACTCCGTTTCTTCTGAAAACTGGTGAGAAAAACTTACAGTAATATAAAGTAGCAGCTGAGCTCACACAGAATGACCCCAATAATATGCACAAGTCAGCGGTCCATCCTAGTCTGTAAGTCTCCAGCAGCTGCCAAGAGCAGGAAAAAGGGTCACGGCCTGTAGGAGACCTCATCTGGAGTGCAGAGGAGTGGCTGGTGCTGATCTCATTGCTGGATATGCTGTAGAACCAAATCATTTCCAGACAGGAAACTGTTCTTATTTCATACATGAAGAGTGGAGGTAAAAAGCGAATGTTGGTGACCTGTCTCCTGGGATTTTCCTTAGTTGGCAGTTATAGTCATCAAAATTATATGATATTAAATGATATTCAAATTATATGACCAGCACCTGTAGATGAGTGTCCCAGACCTACAATGAGCTGCCCTTTAGATCTGGTGAGCATGATTTCACCAAGTACAACATGTTCCTCGATCAACATCCTTGTTGATCCTTGAACATCATTCTAATCAACCAATAAGAATTGAGAGATAACTTTTCAGGAAATGTGTTCATCCACACCCTTGTTAATAAGCTATCACTTCCCTCTGATTTAAGGAATAAATTATGGGTAAGTTAAGGTTTAGAGGTAGTGATTGGGTTAAGTCTGTATTTTTGGACATTAAATGTTGATCCAGGATCAACAAAAGATGTTGATCCAGGAACATGTCTTCCTTGGCAAAATCATGGCAACATTTTAGATCTTCTCCAGCCAGACCTTCAACATCACTGTTCTCAGGTCAGCCCTTTCACTCATTGTTCACCCCCACATCTCACTTGCCCCTCCATGAAAACTGTAACGGGGCTGAAGAGCCGTGAGACATGCGGATCCATATTCTAACTATTATTACACAGAGAGGTGGTTGTATAGGCATGGTCAAACACTGGCAAACAGGTATATAGAGGGCAAGACAAAGAATATTCCTAGGGCAAGCGTGGGTCTTCGATGAACGAACACTATCCAGAGGGTTAAGCAAGAGTGGTAATCCAGAATCCAGAGCAAAGGGTAAAAACACAAGAACAGGGCAAGGCAAGAAAAAGACTAAACTATGAAAACTAGAAAATGAAATAAGACTACGAAAACTAGAAACTGAAACAAGACTTTGAAAACTAGAAACTGAAACAAAACTATGAAAACTAACATGGAATGGCTTGGTATCACAGCTATCGCTAGGAGAAGGATATGGGCAGAACAATACTCGGCAGTGTGTGAAAGGAAGTCCAGTGCTATAAAGCGTGTCTGATTGATTGTGCTGTGTGTGTGTGTGTGTGTGTAATTGGTCTCAGGTGCATGTTGTGATTGTTATCAAGTGCCTGTGATTGGTGCAATGGAGCATGGGAAATGTAGTCCAGGGTGTACTGTGGGGCGTGAGAGTATGTGTTATAGAGGCTTGTACTTCTTCAACTTAAGGGTGATCTTGCCAAGTCCAAAATATGCGCCTCTCATTTTTGGATGCTGCATATCATGCAGTCTGCATAGGACACTGCTATAATAGGGATTTTGTTCCAGTTTTCTATTACGCTGTTCTGTTATTCAAGGACCAGATATGGTACATACAGTGAAAGACGCAATTATAATGGTGATTTTACTGTTCTCAAAACTCCTAAGACATGTAAACTCCAGCAATTTTCCCTAGCTATCTAAACAATTATTTTCACTGGCTATCGAAATAATATATTATTTATAAATATAATATGTGTGCCTTGGTGGCTATACATTTTATTATATAAGAAATTTCGGTAACATTTTCTATGAAGCCTGCATTTATTATACATGCATAAGGCTTTATAATGAATGCATTATGCATTTAAAAAAAAATAATAATGATCATAACAACAGTTATAATACATTGTAATAGTTGCGCGTTTGTGGTAATAATGTTTAAGAGCATGATTATTTATAACACACAATTAATACCATATTGAATCCACTTAATTTAAGATGGTTTATTTCATGACATTGTTTGTTTAAGGTCTGCACAGTGAGTGGTTGATTGTTTTCGAGTGTTTCCTGTGAGGCTAAAACAAATTTTGCTGTAAGCTTCTTTTTTTTTTTTTTTTTTTTTTTTTTTTTTTGATGGTCTACTTGGTCTTGGTTAAGGTTAGGGTTGCTAGAATAAGTTGATGTACTTACAAAATTGCTTATAGTCAGTAGAATGTCTGTTGAGGAACCATCAAAATAAAGGGTTAGCAGATATGTATCTTACACTATTGCCCATGTTCACGTAAATATTGGTATGCAAAACCTAATATGTGTCATAATACAATTGAAAAAAAAAAAATAAGTAAAATGTTTCAGTAATTTAGAGCTGATTTTACTTTTCGAACTTCCCCTTGCTTCTCCTGTTATTAGTGGACTTCCTCCTACCCTTCATTAGCCATCTATGTGAAGTGAAATTAGATTAAACTTAATGAGGGTGAGCAGAGTATGACTGTGTGTGTGTGTGTGTGTGTGCGTGTGTGTGTGTGAATGACAGCTCTGTCTCGTGCAGTCATGTCTCTGTGGCTTCCTGTCAGCTGCTCTTTCTCACAGTTACCATCAGTCTATGATATGGTATTTCTCTCTTTATGTGGTCATAAACATTAGGAACATTTTAAAAACTAAATCACATCTACAAAACTGACCTCAACATGAGACTGTAAATATTGCTTATAAAATTTAATTTCTAGACTACTCAAAAAGTCAGATTTCTACAGCTACACAATGAAATAATTTTGCTATGAGAGCTATTTGAGAAAAGAGCAGCAGCTGTTGTTGTTTGGCAGGCTGGCAGAACATGATCAGAATGATATTCCAGACAGCCTTTTGACAAAATACAGCTCAGCTCCAGGGTCAGTCCGTCACCATTATAATTATAAGTTTAGCTCTGGAGACCTGGAGCAGAGCATTACCGGGAGGATGGAAAAGGAAACCCACGTCCTCTTTGAGCTGAATTACCATAGATTAATAGAGATCTACATGCTTAGAAGAAAAAAAATAATAATTATGTTGAATAATTTTTTCAAAGCAGTTGGACATGTGCATCTAAAAAAAGACAAGTTGACCATGAGTATCCATGTGTGTGGAGGCTGGGCAAGACTTTGGAAAGTCACAGCCTTCTGAAAAAAGGATGGATCTTCACAGGCAGGTCGGTTGTGAAGGGGGTGAGCAGGAGGCAATGAAGGGAGGAAAAAAGGGTGGACAGTGTAATTTAACACCTCATTAAAACACAGAAGAGAAGCAGACCTACATAATGACCCCTTGAGAAAGACCACCATTTGACTGCAGAAATAAACAAAAAGCAGGGTAAGAAATATGTTACTGTATGCATATGTATTATTTTTTGATGGTTTACTAATACAGTAATACAGGGTTTATTTTTATTTACTTACCTATTAAGCAAATCATTCTGAATTAAAGGTTAACTGCTGACCACCACTCCCAGTTAACATTAACTAGAACAGATGTGCTACTGCCACCTAGTGAAGATCTGGCAAAAGTACATGGTATATAAAAACAAAGCAAATGAAAGGTACATGAAGTTACATTATTCTATCATTTCATTATTACTTTGTAGGGGACTGTATTCCTTGTATTAAAAAAAATATGACTTTTTGTAACATACAAAAACATAACAAAATAAGTGTGTACCTTTTATTAAGAATTCAAAGTTTTACATACGCAAAAGAACTATTACAGATGACAGAAAGCATTGTTAGCATTTTTTCATTTATACTTGTCATAGCAAGTATACAATTGAATGCGTAGTTGTGCCAGAGAAAATCAGTTAAATTAGGATCAATGCAATAATAATAATAATAATAACCTGCAGTCAACTTTGGGGGCTAATCTTCATTTTGGTTCACATCATCAGGAATAGCTTTATTTTGTACTTCCTTACAAATAAGCTCATTCAAATATGCTCAAATTAAGCATGTAAAAAAGACTACATTTATCACCTGTACAAAAAAAGAGACTCCCTAGACTTGCAAATGAAATCTAAAATATATACACACTAATTAAAATAAACACATCTGAAACAACACTGATTTACAAACATAAATGATGGACTATAAAACAAACAACTTTCTCATGGACATGCCACTATAGGGCAGAGTGGGAATTGTGTCAGTCTACGTATACCACAAAATCTAAAGAAAAGTCCCTTGATTTAACAAAAGCACGCCTTCATTGTTTTTCTGTTTTGTATAAAGCATAAACCAAATTTTAATAGGCTGTTAACTCATAGTTTGGGCCGCTACAATGAAAAAATATCAAAGCAAGCAGACCAGCCTGGGTGTTAAAGAGCGTTGTTGAATAAGTAGACCATTCAGGGGATCCAGGACTCATCATACACTTTTCATTAATTTATGTGGGCATCCTTCATGTTGTACACTTCACAATGTCATATGATGGGCTAATCAACCTGGACTAAAAAGATCTGATTAAATATCACAGGGGATAGTGTTATTGACAAAGAGTGGAATCTCACGACTAAACATAACCCTAAAGTTTATCTTTTGGAAACACTGAATATACTGTAGAAAAAGAGGGAGATCTTTTGTTCCAAGACAATAAGGAGGGACTGAATACATTTGTGTGCAAGTGTCCGTGTTTCCTCCTCAGAACCGTGGCACTTTGGTGTAGTCCTCTTGGTGTACACTCTTGCAAAGGCCCATAGAAAGTATCATGCCAAGGAGCTGTAAAAACAAACAATGGTCACTCCACAGGGATCAAGATGGAAATGTCCAATCTGTTCTTCAGAAAACTGTGATGTTACATTTCACACAAAGTACAGAGCTGTCATCGGGTCAGTACCACAGACTGTAAAAAAATATGAATGTAGTGTCCGTGATGCGGTTTTGAAGCCTAAAGTGTGCACAGCGGGCCGTCGCCATCTTGGCAGCGCGTCACCGCGCGACTCCCGGATAATCGAAAATGGGCAAAAAGGCGGGAGCTGACTGCTGAAGCCACGACCACCTAGCACGACGGCATTGTCAGCAGCGCAATCCACCTGTCACTCAAGTGGCCACGCCCTTAATTATGCAGAACCTTAAGGCTTAATATAATTTAAACGGATGAGTTATAAGAAAATTCACCACCCTCACAGTTGTCATGAAGGGCAAAATTAGCAATATAGACCAAAATCATTTTTTGAACCAGGCTGTAAACATGTTTTTTTCTGCTGTAAAAAGTTGAAAAGTTTACCTTTTAAAAAAAGTAATGCACCAATGACGGTTTTGTTTGTTTTCTTTCTTAGAGTGCATAGCAAAACTTAATTGATAATAAACACCCCATGATTTCTTAGTAATGAAAAGGCGTATTGTTCATGCTGCCAAGGCCAGAGGAGATGCAACATACCTCAATGACAGCCACACCAAGGCAGATTCCCAAAATAATTCCATAATTTGTGAAGAGCCAGCTCTCCACATTTCCCAGGCAGCCCTGACAAAGGCAGAAAAACACTCGGTCATAAGATCTTTCACCTGAACTAGACCAGTTACCAGATATATGCATCTCAAACTTCATAAAATTACGGAGGAAAGAGGTAGGTGATATGTAATTTATTAGCATCCATCTTTCCCAGACATGTGTAATACATTTAGCAGAACTATGTATTTATCTGTCATACCGAAGGATAGTCCACCCAAAAATGAAAATTCATCTGTCAAATTCATGTTTATTCATGATCCCCAACCTGTTTGACTGACTGACTTCAGAGTAACACGAGAAGATATTCTGAAGAATTCTGGTAAAGTTTCAGTTACCATTGACTTGCATTACATTGTTTGGCCATACAACGGAAGTCAATTGGAATCAAAACTGTTTGTTTACTTTTATTCTTCAGAATATCTTGTGTTCCACAGGAGGAGGAAAGACATTTTGGAACCACATTTTCATTGGGTGGATTTTCACTTTAACAATGCTTTAAGAATTACACAAAAATTATTAAACTGGGGATAAAACTGAGACTAAAAAATGATTAATGGAGTCAATATATTTCCCATACCGTGTTATAGACGGGCCAATCATTAGATGTGGTCTGACAGAAGCCGCTATCAGCCACAGTATGTGGTGGGAGGGAAGCATTGTGGCAGGAGCATGGGTAAAAATCCAACGATGTATTCTTTATCATAAGGTTGGCCTCCCAGTCCTCATGTCCATTCCAGCCACAACACTGCATCTGAGACACACAGAGAAGAAATAACCGGGCATGAAGTACTTTATAATGTTGGCTTGACTATGAACCAGAACTGTTTAACCCACTGACATCTTAATCATTTATAATTAGCACATCGGCCCACTAATTTCTCATTAAAATGTATGCAGTATTCAGCCTAATACACTTTTCCAGTGGAAAAAATGAACAGTCAAGCCTTGACGTCAGTTCTTAAAGGCTAAACTGTCAACCCAACAAGTATTTCTACATTCAAGAGCTTAAACCTTGCGGTTTTCATGGAAATACATTCAAATGCACACACTACACATAATACACGTCTCTAATCTGAATTTAAGACAGTGTATGAGTTACACCCATTCTCAACTCACTGTTCTCTGGAGGTAGTCCCAGGCTTGCTCTGTGGTTTTGTTCTGTCCGGGGTAGTTCACCACGACTTTGGACACAATTTCGCTTGCTTCCTTCCTCAACTGCAACGAGAGTAAAGCAGGTTAGTGGTTTATTTTTCCAGCCCCAGCTATTTGACCTGAGACTCACTTTGCCGACTGAGGAAACAGTTGCTACTAAGCTATTAAAATGGAACAAATTCAAACACACTTGTTTCGCACAAGTCTTTTCCTGTGAGAGTAACGTGTTGCATTTGTATTGGAAGCAAATCTTCCAACTGCATGCTCATCTTGTCTCCAAACGGGTTTGTATTTATGTCGAAGATGACAGGTAAGCAAATACAACAAGGACAACATCTATCATCTACTTGCTCCAAATTCTTTATGATTTACTGCATATCCTGCTCAGATGCTTCCTATAACATCCTCAGAGACACTCGCTGCTGGCTGATTTAGATGGAGGGTGCTGAAGTGTTTGCGTGCATTCGTCCTCATCCTGTATCTAACATATGTGATTATTTTTCTCACGGGTCATCATGGTGAAGGTCTCTTCAAAAACAGCCATCCTCAAATGCATGCACTTTTTGGTAAATGCAATAGGGGGCATTATAGATCATTTTCAGCCACTGATTCTCTTGACCTCTTTTCAAGCTGTTTCAGAAATCTAAACAAAACCTTCACAATAAAGTCTAGCTGGCAAATGGAACACATAGAGATCTGATCTCAACTTTCCCAAAACATTTTAACATGCATACAAGTCCTATGTGTCTTGCCCTCAAAATCATTTTGATGCCAGGCTTTAAGAGATGGTTCGCCCACAAATGAAAATTCTGTCATTATATCATCATAATGAAAATTATGTCTAAAACACTTCAAAATATGTTTTTTGTGTGTGTGTGTTCCACAGAAGTCATACAGGTTCAGAATGACATGAGGTCGAGTAAATGATCACATTTTACTTTTTGAGTGAACTACTGTATTATGGTAGGCACGTAAGAGCGTTCACTCACTCACCCAGTCCCGCTGGAAGTAGATGAGAATGGCAGTAGCCACTTGAGCAAGGAGGATGAGCAATAGACAGGTGAAATACTGGAAAGAGAGAAAAAGACAATGGATTAAGATATGACAGACCCATGTGCATGCCCCACCACATATATCAGTCTCACATATGTGAAACAGAAACGCAACAGCTGGTTCAGTCCAGTCTGCAAGGGTCACGTGACATTAAACCACTCAGCACAGCAAATTTACACACGAGAGCAGAAGTTCTTTTTGTACTTCGAATTTGCATGAGAAAAAGCATGTGATTTCTAAAAACGAACAGCAACTAAATTAGGAAAGATGTTAAAAACAGTGCTAAACATTGTTGCATTTATGTGTCTTACCAATCCAAGCAAACAGCGGATCTCATAGATGGCCCCCAGACAGCCCAGAAATCCCAGAAGCATGGAGAATGAGCCCACGCCAATCAGAATATAAGAGACCACCTTCAGCCCCATGGATGAATCCTCTGTTAGTGAGAAAAATAAACACAATCTTGGTTACAAACTTATCATAATTGTGTTAATGAGCAGTAATTCAGTTAACACACTTTGAAAACACTTTTTTGGGGGGGGGGGGTAATTCAATAGTTAACATGAAATAGCAATGAAAAATACTTTTGTATTTATTAATCTTGGTGCTAAAATTTACATCTCTGGGGTCAGTATGACTTTTTTTTTTTTAATGAATACTGTTACTTTTTATTCAGCAATGACATTAAATTGACAAATCTCAAATAAATGCTGTTCTTCTGAACCTTCTATCCTGAAAAAGTACCATGGTTTCCTCATGAAAACTAAACAGAAAACCGTTTTCAACATTAATAATTTCAAATGTTTCTAAAGCACCAAAACAGTATATAAGAATGTTTTCTGAAGAATCGTGTAACACAGAAGACTGGAGTAATGTCTGAAAATGAAAATTCAGCTTTACCATCATAGGAATAAATAACATTAAAAAAAAAATTAATGAAAAAAGTAATTATTTAAAATTGTAATAATTTTTCAAAATAATCTTTCGAAATGATCCTTCACTTTTTATATTTTTTTACAATAAATGCAACTTTGGTGACCATAAGAGACTTATTTTAAAAACAATAACATATTGATCAAAAACTTGTTATGGTCTGTCGAGCTTTAAATTTAGCACAATCACTTCAATTCTACCTAATGAAATGTGCTGTTGCTGGTCAGTTGGCACACCAAAAACTAATTTTGTTCTCAAATACCCCTAGCCAGTAATTACAGTCTTGGGTAGTTCTCATGAATATGCATTGTGTAATGTTGAGATGGGGTTGGCAAGTCTCACTTGTGATCCTGAGTGAGACATGAGGGCCTATAGTACCAGGCAATGCCCACTGTATGCTGTTGAACAGTGGGTTTAAACATTCTGTGGCTTCACCTTAAAAGCTAAAAGCTTCTCTAACTGTGTTCTGGTCCTAGTCTCTGTCATATCATCCTGCTTCGAAATACCTCAGTGGCTCCCCAGCAAAAACAACATTACCACAGACAGCCTTGCAAACAATACCACAGTGTCTGTGTGACTGTGGGTGCGGAGGATACAATGGTCCATCATGTGACCCGATGTAATCATCATTACGAAACCAAGCACTTAGATGAGATGACCATCTCAACCCTGATGATCGCAGCAGGCATCTAAGCACAACTAACAGAATGAGTTAATCTTATCACACGGTTGAGAAGGTTCTGTCTACATCTTACATAATTTAAACTATTTAGTAATTAATGATTAAGAGAGAACTGGATACTGGGAAACCCAAAACTGAGAACTAGCGGATGTCATTTAGTAACTCCAGCATCCTAAGAAACAATGTGAATTGAGTTATCTTATTTGAAATCATTTCAGCCCCTTCTGTTTACTGCGGAATAATTCTCACAAGATGCACAGCAGTTGGCTTTTTTGAAGTTTGACTTAACTATTGGTAAAAAAGCTTTTAATACGATCAAAAGAAGCAGAGAGTTTTATTTGGAAATAGCCAGACACAGTTATTTTGTGCCATGTGGTAAATATTACACAAATGTCGCCATAACAAACCCACAAACAATAGCAGAATAAAGAACAAGACCTTTTTCCTTAACAAAGCAAATGCCTTTTTAACCAGTTCTGTTTCAGTTATTCCCTCCAGTGCTCAAAGCCTAAGAATGGGCAGTGACATTGCAAACAAAAGCATAAAACGTGTCTGCATTTCAACTTCGAATGTGTGGGCCTTCGTAGCTTCAGTACTGTAAATCTCAAACCATCCCATGCAGTAAATGTGCCTAATGGTGTCCTCTAGGGATCAGCTGAGCCAGTAAAGGCCACCGTCATCTGGATTAGAAAAACAATGATGTTCAGAAAACTTTTTTTTTTTTTTACGATGGGCTCACTGTTTGTATGCATGTCTGGGAGTCCCAAAAAACATACAGCAGCCACTGTTCACTGCAGGAATGTGTCTGTCAGATGAATTATGGCAAAGGAAGAATACAGGAGGTTCACAAATCCACTGCTGTTGGTGTCATTCTATGGTTTGGGTCTGAGCTTTTTAAAATCCATTTTCTGCTCTGAACAATCAAACAAACAAAAACTTTGTTATGGCGCAGTCACTCAGACTGGGTTCAAGTCTTGGGTCAGGCACACTTCATTTTGCAAGACAACCTTAAAAATGCCCTGACCTTTCCAGGTCAACTACTGCAAATGTTGACTTTCAGTGCATTTGAGCAGTTTTCATTTTCATGTTGCAGACAAAATAAAATTTTGTCATGTCATATTCATTTATTTTAGTCAGTATTACTTGGATTCAAAATGGCCTCTATTTTTAGTATATGAGGAAGAACAATTTTTTTTTATTATTATTAAAATTCAAATACTTTATATATAAAATTGTATGTTAAATGTTTAGCTTCAGCTTATGCCACTCAAGTGAGTCACTTTCCAACATTTTTGAAGGATTATTAAAAGCATTTATATTCTTCCTACAATTTTTCTTTTCAAAATTATGCTAAAGTTAATTTTTTGCATTGTTTGTCTTTTACCATATTTGCATTAACAGTATTTTTTTAACTACAAGTTTTTATGAATAATCTTGGTGTGCTTTTTATTGATGAAATTAAAAACCCTTCATTATTGACCACTTTTGTCAGTAATGTTGACACTGGCTTTGAGAAACTCTACTGATCAAAAGTTTGTTCCGTTTTTTTTTTTTTTTTTTTAAGAAATGATTACTTACAATTCAGAAATTTTGCATTAAATCAAAAGTCTCAGTAATGAGTTTTACACTGCTACTAAAGATTTCTGTTTCAAACAAAATGTGTTCTTAAATCAACTTTAACTTTATTAACTTTACTATAATTCTTTTTTATTTCTTAAATAATAATCAAATAATTCTAAAAACTAAAAGTATTACAGTTTTCACAAAAATATAAAGCTTTATTAGCTTTGCCATACCAGGAATTAATTACAGTTGAAATATATTAAATAGAAAATAGTTATTTTAAACTGTAATTATATTTCACATTATTACTGTATTGTTGATTTAATAAATGCAGCCTAGGGGAACACAAGAGACTTCTCTGAAAAACATTTTAAAAAATCTCAAACTTTTGAACTACAGTATAGATTAAGACCACATGGAATTTAGTGTCAGAGGCAGATAGAGGGTCATTCTTTTACATCCTTGCATATACGTGCTCACAGCTCACTAGTGTTAATTTGTTCTTTCCAATGAGTAATGCAACGAGAGGCCTGATCTGAGCATTGACGTGATGCATGCTAATGAGACAGTCGCTAAAAGAGCCCTGTGTGGCAGCGAGGGAGCACCTGCAGACTGCCTCAGACGTGCTATGTCACACACAGGCCCTGCCTGGCTCGCCACAGAGCTGTGAACTCAATGGCTGATCCATAGCCAGCTGTGAACATGTAGCTCGGGCTTGCTTGGCAGTGTCTGTAAGACTCAGACCCAGTGACCCAGAGCTCCCTGCAATGGCCTCTGGGATGGAAAACAGATCAGAAGTGTGCAGGGGGTGGGGTGATGAAGAACACAGAGCCCATCATTGACAATCTGTCCAAAAACCTGAATCATACACATTAAGATGAGACTAATGGTGCTCATCAAACAAAACGAAACAAGAAAAAGTTGGTCTGAGTCACTGGCGCATGAGCCCAGGAGGTTTTACTCAAAGGCATAATGGGATAAAACTTCACTAATAAGAGCATAAAAACACAAGACTGACAACCATCTTTTCTCATAACTTCCTTTAGTTTTTACAACCAGCCAACAGCAAAGATACTCTCCCATGGGTCATTAAATAGCCTTTTAGATTAATGTGAACACATTTCAGTCCAACCCAGAGAAAATGGCCAGGAGAGTAGATTTTCCTGCTTGCTCGCCTGCATGATGTTTTATGGTTTTCTCTTAGTTGCACACATTTTATGCAAACACTTACGCAACACTGCAATGAGGCTCTGATTGTCTAGGAGGATCCACAGTCCAAATCCCATAATCGTAGCGCCGAAGATCTGTCAAGAGACAAAAAGGAATAGACAGGGGGCAGAGGAAGAGAGAGGAAAGAAAGAAGGAGAGAATCAATCATGTGCTGCAGGACAGGAGAGGAACGAGGGGCCCCACATTTCAGTTTACAAGCTGCAACTTGTTCACTCCAAATCTCTTGGACAGAGCTAGAGATGAAAACTCTAGTACTAATGCCTTCCCTGAAAGACAGGAAGGTTGTGTGCTTACGTGTGCAGGAGTATGTAACAAACACACTAATCCAGGGCCGTAGGAAGTTATGGACCTCATTTCTAACTGTGGGGTTCCAGACTCATTCTGCTTTGCTCTCGGCTCACATCTGGGACTGATTGGGCTGTGCTTCTGCGTGGCAGCAGGGGAGGGGAGCTCGGCGGATGTTCCATGAGTTCAAGAACACCACAGCCTTCCCTAAATACACTCGGACAAACACCCCATCTACTCTCCTTAGGCCTAACACCAGGGCACATGCTGGGGTGCCAGGTTTAGGGGTGCATGGTGGGCCGCTAAAGATCCCATTATGCTCACAGTGTAGTTCATTTGCACTCTTGGATATCTTTGGTTTGAAAAATCTGTGCAGCAGTAAACTGTAAACTATGGGTTCATTTAAACATGTATTTAAGTATACTAGTTGGGTTACAAATGGCTGGAATTATTCTCTGGGCTCTTCCTGTGCTCTTTGAGCCTGAGCACCCAGGCCCGCAGAGAATAAATTTTTTCCTACATGGAACAAGCCCAAGGATGACAAGGGAGAGTGGGCTGTTTCCCCCGAGATAGAGAGGAGTAAACTGTCTGGGTAACAAATGGAAAACACTTAATCTGGATGATAACATTCTTGTGATAGAGAGGCGCAAGACTGCTATGGTGCAACTACAACTAATAAACGTGTGTTTGCATCAACTTGAAGATCTTAAACAGTACTGACTTATTTATATGAATGTGAGACCTGATTTAATGAATATTAGTGTTAAACTAATGTTACGAAAACTGGAGCACCAGCTGTGAGTGAGCTAAAGAGCATTGTTTATAAAAAGTCTTGGGAAAAGGAAACCTTCCAAGAATAGTTTGCCCATTCCTAATGCAGTAACACTTTATAATAAAGATCAACTTGATTATGTTACATTTTCTGTAATGTTATTTATTAGATATTAACATTTATGTGATATGAAAATAATATAAATGAAAAATAGAATAATTAAAAATTAAAATGAACCTCTATCAACAGTTTTCTAGGTCAAATGACTGAAATAACTAAACTTGTTCTTTAAAAACTAAGTGAAACTTACGAAGAAGATTAAGTTGAAGAGAAACAGGAAGTACTTGGTTGCAGCGATGCATCCTTTCCCCATTTTGTTGACCTGTAAAAACCCAAAACAGGGAAACAGCAGTTAAATGATGACACTGATTAAGACAAAAGGCAAGTGGGCAGCATAACAATGTTTAATTCAGTCAAATGAACAGACAGCTGTATAAAATATTTTTTTTAGGATTAGTGATGAGAGTTAAATAGAAACAAAAATGGAATCTGCAAACAAAGATACAGTTTTCATCATGCACACTGACTTTTATACAATGCCATCTTTCTACAGTTTAAATATTCAATATAAGTCCCAATTGCTTTCATACAGAGCATGCCGTCATCATGAGACAAATGGAGTACACATATCTAAATTCCACAGGATCAATCAATACTCTCCTCTGGACTGCGTGATGGCTGTTGCCACAGCTTTTTGATGATGACCCACATTCCAGCTATATTTAATAGGTTAGTATTATACACTCTTCCTGTGCTATTTGAGGGCCTGTTGGTGTGCAGCATGGTGCACTTTATCAGTGACCTCAAAGAGGGCGAAAAAATTTTGATTGATTATTAGCAAATATAGAGCAACACCACAATGCAGATCAGGCCCCAGATGGAGTAAACACTACTGCTGGAACAAAGAGATACTATACAAGAGATACTACATCTGAAGAAACCTCTCGAACCCTTGCTAAATGTTTAACAGTGAAATACACCTTTGACTTGGAGTATCAATAAACTATAAGCAGCAGAAAATTGTATGGGGGCTTACGTATTAAATTGATCAAAGGGAAAAGAATAAAGTCTTATACAGTTACAAAAGATTTCTATTTCATGTAAATGCTGTTCTTTGAACTTTTCTATTCATCAAAGAATCCTGAAAAAAAAAAATTAAGCAGCACAACTGCTATCAAAATTGATAATGAAAAATGTTTTACATTAATCTGATTTCTGAAGGATCATGTGACATTGAAGACACAGACCGTGGGTATAGAAAATAATCAACCTGGTTATAAACACATCTAAATACGCAGGTAAAAATGTTGCTTTGGATAAAAGTGTCTAAAATATAATATCCCATAAGCAAATGCATGTCCACGGAGTTTCTTAGTCTTTTTTTTATTTTCTTCAAACTTACATGAACTTCTAGTTTTTATCAGTTCATGAAGAACTACTCTTGTGAGACAGGAATACAATTGAAAATGTGTTTAGCTTGCTTGTTTAAATGTAGTTTTGAAGAGAGAATCACAGTGTTGCTGAGCAGAGGCCAGGCAGCTCAATTATAAATCTCTCATACCAAGGGAGAGATTGTAATGAGTTTTTCAGATGCAGATACATCCCATGCAACAGAAGTCTGTGGAATCAAATTACCACTTCCTCCTCATTCTGCAGAGTGAAACAAGGCTTTATTTTTACCTTAAGTGAATTTCCTAATCTCTGTACCATGTCTTACATTAGATAAAGGGTTAACAAATTCAACCTTGACGAAAGCACTGTTTGTGCTTCCGATCAAGGTCAGCAATGTGCTGATGTACCACATATGAAGGTCTACACACATATAACTTATCCAAGCTCAGTCAGATAGAAAAGTGTGTCACAATGCACTAAAACTTGAATCAGGCCAGCACACCACCACAGGGAGAGACATGGCAATATATATTAACAGGACCATCAGTTCATCAGTAGTAGTTTATCTTATCTCTTTCATTGCCAAAATTGCTTTAGCAGAAAAATAACCTTAAATCACCTGAAAGGCAAAGCAATGCTTGCAAAATGAGAGAATCTTAAAAGCAATTACTTGTTTGAGAGTATCTTAAAAGCAATTACAATTATCCTTTGAGGCTCAGCCCTCATTCTGAAGTTCATCAGCATTCAGCTCATCTACCCAGTGTACACTGGGGCTCTAGTACACACCTCAATCTCCAACAACCCTCCCCCACACTCACAAAGATAGAACCAGCTTTGATTTCCCACCACGACAATGGCAGCTTTCAGCCACGCTTTTTAAATTGAACAAAAGGAGAAACTCTGCACACTCAGGAACCCACTGTAGCCTTGAAGTTACCACCAAACCAATAACATCCCTAGAGGTGCGGCAACTTTACCATCCAAAGTAAACATACAAGTGCACAAGTGTCATGGAGTCTAGTACTAGAACTACAAACCTCTTTGCTGACTGAGCAAGTATGCTTTATATAACATGATTAAGCTTACTTGCAATTGTTTAAGCTACAAAATCAAGCCTATGATTCAAGGCCTTCTAGTCTTTGACGTTTCCACGATAGCTTCATTTAAACTTGTGCATGCCAAAAAGGTTGCTGTGGTAACCCATCAAGCAGGCTGGTATGAGGGGTGCAGAGTGTCCCCTCTTGAGACTAAACAGTCTCTCAGTCCTCACTGCATGCAGAAAAGAGAAAAGTGAAACCCTAAACAAGGGGAAGCCCACAGGGGCCAACAGCCTTGTCTATCCACAGTTACTTCAGGCAGAAACAAGGCGTACATTCATTAGGAGTGTTAATCTCTCCACCTAAACACAAAGACCAACTTGATGCCACTAGTCGTGTTAAAGTGGGCTGTGCAAGTAGCTACTAAATTGACTGTTTTTATGATGAATGACGACTATGGTTTAAAAATAAAAACGATAACATTTGAAGGGACCGTGGAGGGACCTATGTTTACTTGATGCATCACCTAATGGAATGAGGGCAAACTGGAACTGTGCACTCAAAAGAAAGTCTTATTGTTTAGAAGTTACTCTAGCGAAACTCAGATTTGTTATATTACATGCACTTTGCTTGTGCACACAAATTTGACTATAAATCCAACTTTGCTACTGTATAAATTAATCAGTAAAGTATTAAAAGTGTAATGTTTAACTGTTATTAGGCTATTAATGCATTATTTTGTAACTTAAGTTACTGATTTGTAGTTCAACTTAAGGGACAGTTCGACCAAAAATGTAAGTTCTTTCATCATTCACTCACCCACAATTTGTTGCAAACCTGTATGTATTTCTTTCCACATCAAGATATTTTTAAGAATATTGGTAACGTAACAGTTTCTGGCCAACATCATACTTCCATTGTATATGGATGACAATGGGGACCAGTAACTGTTTGGTTACCCATATTCTTTAAAATATCCTCTTTTATGTTCAACAGAAGAAAGAAACATACAGGTTTGGACAAATCGATGGTGAATAAGTAATGACAGAATGTTTATTTTTGAATGAATTGTCCCATTTAATCTAATCATCAAAATCATAAAACCTAATTTGTAGGCAAAGACAGACGTGTCAATCAAATTCCTATTCCCCTCTAAACAGAAAAAGACTATTTCAATTCTCTTGCCAAATCACTGACAGTTGTAAACCGACCTGACCTACATTCGACAGATCTCAGATTACAGAAACCAATGAATTAACCAATCCTCAAAAAGAGAGCTCTCTAAAAATATTTTTAGGCGAAAAAATACAGACTTTGTGCAGGGGAGGAAAACAGGCTTTTTCACAACCCTGAACAAAACTAACAAGTAGGCTACATTTTTTTAAGGACTATGAGCAAAAGGACATTATAAACACTCCTTATCCTGTCTGATAATAACAGCTCAAGGATCAAATATTAAAAAACTGAAAGCGAAATCATGACAGTGAGTGAGAGAATAAACAACACCTTGAATTGTTTTCATAATGTTTCACAGACGTAATCTATGAACAGGAAATTAAATCCAAACTAGAAAAGTGAAACATTTATAGGACAGTTGAAAAAGCGAAAAAATTCAATATTACTACAATACTGCTAATAGAAAATCTGTTACAGGTGACACACCAAAACATTAAAACTGCCTGGGATATTAAAACATTTGAAAAGATATTCATAGACAACTCATGACTGTCTATTTAAACTTCTCATCCAGTCTCTAATTTCCAGTCGTGTGAGATTTATAGCCGAGATATTCAGAATAAGATATAAAACATTAGTTAGCCTACCTAAAATATTATGTTTTAAAAAAAAATACTCACGTATAGTGTCGGGATGGGAAAATGAGAGAAGTAGAATTAGATGTCAGCTGCGCGTCTCGTCCAGCGTTAATGAGTCTAATGCGAGCGAGCAGCCTGGAGTTGGATAATAAAGGCTACTCAGAGTCTCCGTCAAGTGGTGTTTATGAGAACAGTCCGAGGGGGACGGTCGGACCTGAGTTTCTGACTCATACAACTGCCTGCTGTTGAATCAGTCTGCTTGCTTTTAGAGGGAAAAGCTGCCCACAACAGCTGTTTTCTTCGTAATAATAGCATAAAGAAATAGATTTGGCAAACAATACAGTGTCTATTTTTCTTTAGAAAGCGTCCAATAATTTTACAATGTATTTTCGCAGAGATAAGCAATGTACCCAATAACAGACATGTTTGTTGACTTCTAAAACGCAATGGCCAATCAGAGGTGTTTAGGTTGGAATCCACGCAATCACCGCTCCACTCACCGTTTTTTGGCTAGTGCTGGGTTCCATCATGCTCGTAACTTTTTTCTAACAAAAACATTTAAAAAGTTTCATCGTGCTGTCACGTTCATTGTATTTTTTTTATTATTATTATTATGTTTTTTTTTTTTTTTTTTTGGAACTTTGTTAGATCGTGATGAATGAGTGACAGTTTTTAATAAATTTAAAGGGAGCAGTCTTTTCATGCTGTATAACCTACGAGGTTTTATTCAGAATTTAGATAAAACTTCATGCATGACAAGCAGCCACGTATGACACAGAGAAAGCTGTATACTACATTGACTATATAGGGTGAATTGCCTTTAAATGGGTCACTGCCTAATGTGGGACACTTAAAGTCTAGTGTTTGTAGCTTCCCCATAAATGCCAGTGAAACAATGAGGTAGCCAAAGCTGTGGTATCATGTCATCAACATCATATGACCTCTCAGATGCAATCATCAGACAGGAAGCATATTGTGTGAAGAACACCCAAAGGTCAGTGACATAGAATTTAAACAAACTTGATATTAAGGAGAATAAATTAATTTTAAACAAGACAATCCTGTTACTTGTTGGTCTAATGTGCTTATAAAATGTTTGTCCATCAAAATATAGTATAACTTTGTTTCAACCATGTTTCAACCATAAATAATCAAAACCATTTTACTATTCCACATGAATCAAGGTGATTTTTGCCTTTTATCATAGACTTTTCAGTGTCCCACATTAGGAAGCTGCAGATTTTCTCAGACGATTCGCACTAAAAGCAACAATATGTCTTTAATTTATTTTATGAATGTGTTATCTGCATTTTCTTTGATTTGATTAGGACACATCCTGGGGTTTTTAAAATGGTATTGGGTGTGATGTAATTCCCTTTGAGCAAAGCACTGAACTCCCAACAGATACTGGCTGTATCACACGTCACTTTCAAATCAGATATTTCAGCAAAAGTGAAAAAAAATATATATATTAATTTCAGCAAAAGTGTAAAAGAAAAAAAAATCTGTAAAAACGTTGAGAACCAATACCGACTGTGATGGACAGTTACTTTGCTTAATTCATCTCCATCAAGACTCCATATGAAATGCTTTGGGGATTGGGAGTAGAAAGTGAAAGCTTCAGCTGAGGTTAAACCCATTTACTTGAGCTAAAAGCATGCAGTAGCCTTCAGAACAGTTGAGCTGGACCAATAGCTACCTAACAAATCTGCTCCCCACTCACAGCTGTCATCAAAAATCAGTATTGAAAGTGAAAGAGGCATGCAATCTGCTGAATACAAACTTTTTAGATACAAAAAAAAAATGACAGCATATAGAAGGAACATATGAAACATATTGTCATATTAAGTAAAACATATATAGGCCCAATTATGAAAAATATTAATATATTAACATATATCTCATAAAAATATGCATTGGACATATATGTCATGCACATGTATATCCATCCTAAAAAAAACAATAAATATAACTGCACATATTTTAACAATTATTTCAAAGACATATATGAACATACAGATATTTTGCATATATGTTGCGTACATTAGATATATATTGTTGGCATACTGCAACATATAAAACCAAATAAAAGCGTCATATAAATATTAACATCACCTCATGTTGTAGCGGAGGGGGGAGTGGGGGGTGCTAGAAGTGGAAAGTGAAAGCTTCAGCTGAGGGGAACACCAATTACTTGAGCTAGAAGCATGCAGTACATTCAAAACAGTTGAGCTGGACCAATAACTACCTAACAAATCTGCTGCCCACTTGCAGCTGTCATCAACAATTAATTCTGAAAGTGAAAGATGCACATAATCTGCTGAATACAAACATTTTGGATACTAAAACAATGACAGCATGTAGGTAGAAGGAAACCGAAACCCAGTTACTTGACCCAAGCACTTCATTCAGGACAGTTAAGCTTCAATGCAAAATATATGTTTAGGCTATTTAATTTCCATATATGAAATATATTGTCATATTAAGTAAAACATGTAATTATGAAAAATAATCATACAGTATTGTTCAAAATAATAGCAGTACAATGTGACTAACCAGAATAATCAAGGTTTTTCATATATTTTTTTATTGCTACGTGGCAAACAAGTTACCAGTAGGTTCAGTAGATTCTCAGAAAACAAATGAGACCCAGCATTCATGATATGCACGCTCTTAAGGCTGTGCAATTGGGCAATTAGTTGAATTAGTTGAAAGGGGTGTGTTCAAAAAAATAGCAGTGTGGCATTCAATCACTGAGGTCATCAATTTTGTGAAGAAACAGGTGTGAATCAGGTGGCCCCTATTTAAGGATGAAGCCAACACTTGTTGAACATGCATTTGAAAGCTGAGGAAAATGGGTCGTTCAAGACATTGTTCAGAAGAACAGCGTACTTTGATTAACAAGTTGATTAGAGAGGGGAAAACCTATAAAGAGGTGCAAAAAATGATAGGCTGTTCAGCTAAAATGATCTCCAATGCCTTAAAATGGAGAGCAAAACCAGAGAGACGTGGAAGAAAACGGAAGACAACCATCAAAATGGATAGAAGAATAACCAGAATGGCAAAGGCTCAGCCAATGATCACCTCCAGGATGATCAAAGACAGTCTGGAGTTACCTGTAAGTACTGTGACAGTTAGAAGACGTCTGTGTGAAGCTAATCTATTTTCAAGAATCCCCCGCAAAGTCCCTCTGTTAAAAAAAAGGCATGTGCAGAAGAGGTTACAATTTGCCAAAGAACACATCAACTGGCCTAAAGAGAAATGGAGGAACATTTTGTGGACTGATGAGAGTAAAATAGTTCTTTTTGGGTCCAAGGGCCACAGGCAGTTTGTGAGATGACCCCCAAACTCTGAATTCAAGCCACAGTACACAGTGAAGACAGTGAAGCATGGAGGTGCAAGCATCATGATATGGGCATGTTTCTCCTACTATGGTGTTGGGCCTATTTATCGCATACCAGGGATCATGGATCAGTTTGCATATGTTAAAATACTTGAAGAGGTCATGTTGCCCTATGCTGAAGAGGACATGCCCTTGAAATGGTTGTTTCAACAAGACAATGACCCAAAACACACTAGTAAACGGGCAAAGTCTTGGTTCCAAACCAACAAAATTAATGTTATGGAGTGGCCAGCCCAATCTCCAGACCTTAATCCAATTGAGAACTTGTGGGGTGATATCAAAAATGCTGTTTCTGAAGCAAAACCAAGAAATGTGAATGAATTGTGGAATGTTGTTAAAGAATCATGGAGTGGAATAACAGCTGAGAGGTGCCACAAGTTGGTTGACTCCATGCCACACAGATGTCAAGGAGTTTTAAAAAACTGTGGTCATACAACTAAATATTAGTTTAGTGATTCACAGGATTGCTAAATCCCAGAAAAAAAAAATGTTTGTACAAAATAGTTTTGAGTTTGTACAGTCAAAGGTAGACACTGCTATTTTTTTTGAACACACCCCTTTCAACTAATTGCCCAATTGCACAGCCTTAAGAGCGTGCATATCATGAATGCTGGGTCTCATTTGTTTTCTGAGAATCTACTGAACCTACTGGTAACTTGTTTGCCACGTAGCAATAAAAAAATATACTAAAAACCTTGATTATTCTGGTTAGTCACATTGTACTGCTATTATTTTGAACAATACTGTATATACATATCTCATAAAAATATGCATTGGACATATATTTCATGCACATGTATATCCATGTAGCTCCTGTGGATAGGAATCAGACAATGACTCAAGAATACATTTTCCATTTCAAAAACTTTATAGATTTATTAAGAACATTCACTGTCTCTCTACAAAAGTAGCTACATATCTTTTAAACATGAGTGTTTTTTCCTTCAAAACAGATAAAAGAATGAGAACAAACATTCTAAAAACTGACGATGCAATCATCATTCTCAAAAACAAAACAAAACTAATACAAGAAAAGTTGCACATTTTCAGACATTTAAGAAGTGTTACACATTCCTGAATCATTCAAATATTTACAAAGCAAAAAGTGTCCTAAAAATATACCGTCTAGTCTAAAATCATGAACAGTGCATCGACATCAAATCATGGTCGATTGTTTTGTTAGTTAACTTTTACTAAACAGGTCAAGAGAGATGCACAGAATAAATAAACAAACAGCAGTTTTGACTTGACGTTTCCAAAGCACATATTCATATGATCCTCTGATTTCCCTTTGGAATAAAGCCATTTGTTGTTCTCTGGAAGAAATATCTAAGATCTATGGAAGGGCAGTAACTGTCCACATCTCAAATGACAGTTCAGTGATAGAAGCATATACTATAAGGAATAACACCTGCTAGTTCTAATTATAGAATAATCATAATAGTATACATGATTATTCTATAAGTTAATGTGCTTTCTGCGATAAAAAGTGCTACATTTTAGCGCTACTTGCCGATCCGCATTGTTGGCTTCATGCAATGATCACTAAAGGCATAAAGCATATCTTATTACATACAGTTCTAAAATTTACGATTGTTGTGCATAATGGTAGTTGTTACAAGAATAGTTCATACAAAAAAGAAAATTCTCTTAAGTTCACCATCAATGACGATACACAAAGGAACCATCATATAATTCAGACTTGAAACATCGTATTTACTACATTTACGATACTCCTTTTTTGTTCCAATGAAGATAGATATTCATAAGTTTTGAACTAAAATAAAAAATATATGTTTGGGAGGACTGCCCCTTTACTATATACAGATGCATTTGTGAAAGTAAAGTCATTAGTAACATGCATCTTGAATGTCATGAAGACATGGAAAAATCACCTCAACCCTCAAAAGATTTTTCAAATTCTCTGTAAACTTTTAATCGTTAAGTTGAACTAAGTTTATAATTGCACGATTTACTTTAGTAACTGTTGTGTAAATGTTCATTAGGTATGTAAAGCAGCAAAATGTTACATTTGAATTGAAATGGGCAGAATTTCTTTGTGTGAAGTCAAACAAAGCTGTATTTGACAATCTTATGAAGTTAATAAGGTACTTTTGAAAATACACACATTAAATGGCATTTAATACTAGATCTGTTATTTTTATTTCACATAATATACTGTTGGGAACCATAAATCTAAAAGGAATTTATTTGCAAAGTCTTCACTTTGCAATGTTAGTAACTACAAGTAAATATAACAATCCTATTTCTGTAATGTATAAAAAAAACTACTTATGTATTTGTTTATTTAATGCTATTTGTTGTATTACCCTTTGTCTTGCAGTATGTTGTTGACCACTGTGCCATGCTGTGTATATTGTGCCTGGCAATTAAAACCAGTACCATTTTAAAACTAAATTCTTACCATAGAATAACACGCCACATACTGGAAGTTCACTAAACTATTACATAATATGACCTGAATTACAGGCATCTTCCCAAAATAATTTGACACATTTGGGATTCTCTGGCATACACATGTGCCGTAAATCTACCCTCCATACAAAAAAATCTCAGAAAAAGCTTTTACAAAAAAGTGAGCTGTCAGAAAAGTATACCCTCTGTAGGTAATGTAACATAAAAACAACACTCATGATCTGTAGCCTTCTGTATCTAATGAAAGTAAAGACCAAAATAATGTGCTAAAAAAATGGAAATTGCCCACAAACAGAGGTTGATTTTAAGAGTAAATTCATTTGGTCCAGATAGAGGTGCTAATGTATTCAAAGCATTATGTGCTGCCAATCTACCCATTTAACAAATAGCTGGCCTCCCTCAGATCTTTTTGGTGCGCCGGCCGAGGTGATGATAGTAACTCAAGGTGATGAAGAGGAAGAAGGTTTCACTGAGAAGAAGAACGATTGCACCGTTGGATAATGTGCCCATCTCCAAGAGGGTGATGGACGTCACTGGGGGAAAAATGAGTACAGAGACTAATTAT
This sequence comes from Carassius auratus, assembly GCF_003368295.1. Taxonomy (NCBI): domain Eukaryota; kingdom Metazoa; phylum Chordata; class Actinopteri; order Cypriniformes; family Cyprinidae; genus Carassius; species Carassius auratus. The sequence continues at coordinate 29,572,939 of NC_039274.1, forward strand.
AAAGTCAGACAAAGTAGTAGTCTGAAACATATACAGACATCTAGCAAAAAACAAGAGTGCCATGCAGCACAGCTACAACACTCAATTCACAAACATTTAACTCATGTTATGTTAATGAAATATGTTGACAAAAATTTTTATAATTACATAACATAATATTGAATCTTTTTTAATGTTAATTTAAGTAAAATAAGTAAAAAAAAAAATTATGAAATAAATTATTAATCTAATGATGCTTTTCCACTGAATGGCTCACTTTTGGGGAGTTTTCCAGTGTTTCTTTTGAAACAAACTCCTTCATCTTGCAGTTAAAAACATCCACAGGCCGAGAATGAAGAACACCATTCCATCAATATGCTCCATTGTTGTGTGTTTGTTTATATCGTGTTCACGATGATGTCACGGCAGTAGAGGTGACGTAACAATAACAACATATATATCCCGCCCAATCTAAATCGGTACTAAACTGCAGTGGAAACACAAACCGTGTCGAGTCGAGAAGAGCCGAGCAGAGCCATACAATGCAGTGGAAAACACCATAAGCATAAAGTACCAGTAGATGCATGTACCATATATTTCAGAAAAGTTAGAACTAGACTTTTATTATGTGACAGTCCTAAATACCATAAGTGTAATCACTTCAACATTTACTTAGGGGTTAATAAGGTAAATTTTGTATCTAATCTTTGAAGCTTGTGCTTGGATTGGATTTTAAAGAGCGCTTGTTGCCACAAGAGGGCAGTACAGCATTAAGCACAATGAGTATTAAAGATATTCTCTGCTAACCTAAGAAAACAAAAATGGCCCACAGATTTCATCAGGTTTTATTGACTTGTTCTAGTCTTGGAAGGATCTTAAGAATGGGTTATAATTATAATTATAATGATTTGCATTGTTTTCAAGCAAGAGTTTATAAACCTACCACTATCATGCAGTAATCACACAGTAATCATAAAACATTTTAACATATTAACATTTAATATATATATATATATATATATATATATATATATATAAAATATGGGGGAAAAAAACATGAATAATATAAAAATACATACAATTAAATGTTTAAAATTGGTTAAGGTTGTAAAAAAAAAAAAAAAAACCTTAAGACAAGATAAATTGTGCCTTAATTACGAGAGAAAAAACCTCTCTCACCTAGAAATTGTACCCCGAAGTAACATGCTTCTGTAAGTAGTGTCCATTGAATGATGACCTTTTCCGCTGTGTACAAGCCATTCCACAGAATTAATGAGATACCTGTTGGGAAGAGCAAAACACTCAGTCAATTCTGAGATCATCCTAAGTCAGCTAGAGACGTTAAAGGGCACCTATCTATTAAATAGGATGCAGACTCTCCTCCAAACACCAAAGCACTTAGGCTAGGAATAAAAAAGCTTGAAATCATGCAAAAGATCAGAGAACTGATGCTGTGATTCTTTCTGATCTCCTTCCACACTGTGGTAATGTGGAGAGTAGCTGTTTCTTCAAACCTGCCAAGTGCCATCTGCCAGCACTATTTTTCCAACCTTGCTTGAGTAATTCCCACCATCGAACTGGCCATTGATCTGACAGAAGAACACTCACACCTTGCATCGCTGCAGGGGTATGAGTTGTTTGTGAGCTAAACCAGGTGGCACACTGTATAAAGGCCACTGGTTCTCACTGAGGGGTCTAGACTGCTAAAGACAGCCCTTCAAAAATTTTGCATGCTAATATCATGTGTACATACAGTAAAACTTCCAGGGCTCTGCTGCAGTGTCATATTCATGAGCACTCGGACTGATAATGTGTGTAGGGATAATGGTTAAGGCTGCAATTTAAACACTAAATCTAAATCTAAAAAACGTCTTTATGCTGAATTAGAGGCTATATTACGCTATAGAGAAAAGATAAATAGGCTGCTGTTCATAATGAAATAAGGGCATAGGGAGGGAAGGGTTTTATTTTCCACAAAACACTCACTTTCACACACCCATAAGCCACCCCTGCAATCTTTTATAATACAAGACCTCCTACGGTTGACTGTAAGCTCAAGCACGGGGTAAGCTTGGCATGTGCTGTTATTGTGAAGAATCCTGGGACCAGCAGGGGGTCATTACTAGTCATAATACAGTCGAACTGCCCAGCACACTGAAGCCCTGCCCTATATGTGGCTAAATGGAATTGTACTGACTCATTAATATTTAAAACCGAGGCATAAAATATTCATACCACTTGAAATCATACACGAATTTGGCAGTGAAAAGCGCATCTAGTCATGAATATTTCCAGTGAGTGGGAGACAGACTTGCACAAATGTGTGTACATTATGCATTAGCTATGCATAAACTGAGATAGAGAGGGAAAAGCGAAAGTGTAAAGACATGCACATATACAGTACATATCCAACAATATGTAGAAAAATGTAAATTTAAACATCTCTTTCCAAAATGATGGGCGCCAATATGGAGGTGGCCCATTATACAAAGTGTCCTAACGGGTCCAATTCATAGACATGCATTTTATTTTAATGTTATCAACAACGTTTTTACAAATGCCATACTTTTCTGGTTGTTCTTGAATAATATTTAATGCTTCTTTTTTTAAACAATTTAAGGTGGTTATAGAAAATAATTACCCCATTTAAAATAATCACATTTTGTTACTTTGCAGACTGAAATAAAGATGGACACAGTTCCCTTTCGAACAGTCTCTTCCATTGCATTGCTGACACTTATGAGAGAAACTTCTGTTTACTCTGATACTGGTCCCCATATGCTTCACTCTACCCACAACACCTCAACTCGCCCATGTGCTTCACACTTGAGGATCAGTGCCCCTAACCAGATGCGGTTGGCTTGATTTTCTTTGGCGGGTCTGATGAGGAAGATGTCGTGGATGATGTGGATGGATGCTGGAGCACCACCTTCTAAATCTAAATCTAACGGAAATAAGAGACGCTGACAAGGTCACCTTCCTGGACTCGCCAGTCTCTCCCAAGGGACTGTTTGGCCCTGCCATGGATGGTTTTGCTGAGCACTTTAGAACTCTCAGAGGTCATTGAAGGCAATGTTTCACCTTCTGCCGAAGCGCTCCAGTGCACCTCCAGTGCAGCGACTGTTTCAAGTCACCAGAAGACTACATCCTGATGGCAGCCGGCCAAGGCAGCACCGCCTCAGCCCCAAGTTAAATCTGAGCATGGGCTTCTACAGCACACCCAGACAGCAAATTGCTACCTGTTTAGACTTCGCATCAAGGACCCTGCCCCAGAGTGACATCGGACCCAAAGAAGTAATCTTGATCCAAATGCAGAGTGGAAGAGGAGAGGGTCAGTTCTCGCAGTTTGGCGTCTGGGATGTTTTCATCTCAAGGTAACCCACCGCTGCATCAGAGCTGTGGCCTCAAAAATCCTTGCCTGTTTCAATCAGGCGTCCCACTGTGACTGACCTCCAGAAGGTGGTCAAGACAGGTGCCTCCAACTCAGGTTGGGTAGCTCTCTAAAAGGCCAGACAGACGTTCGGCTCCTGGTCAATCCTGGCGCAATACTTGCACATCAACTGCTTTGAGATGATGGAAGTTTTTCTAGCCCTGAAATCCTTCTTGCTGGTCTTAAGGGAGCACATGTTCTGGTCTTTTTGGACAACATCACGGTAGTAACCTTTATCAATTATCAATTTTCACTTTTATCACTTTCACTTTCTTTACCCAGGTGGTCTCTGTTCAAGCTCCCTTCAAAGATTGGCTTGGCACCTCCTTTTGAGGGATTGGGAACCGCTGTGGTAAGGGGCATAACATTTCCATCATACGCTTGAAGCATTCAGCCAATCACAACGCACTGGATAGCTAGCCAATCAGCATACAGTACATCTCGCTTTTCAGAATGATGAGCTTTTTAAAAGTTTGAGAAAGGCAGGGCATAGAGGAGCAATAATGTGTTTTTTAAACCTTAAACTGCACTGCATAACATTGCATTACACCAACGTCATATGACCCCTTTAATGTAACTGATCACATTTGATTGTTTTTTTTATTACTTTTCTAACTTTTCAACAAATATTTTCAACTATTAATCATTTTCAAACACTTAAAACAGGTAAGGTTAACCCTAAAGTAGTATTCAACACTGATTACTGTCAGACTTCTCAAAATTCTTCATGAATTACGATTAGAATAATTAAATTTTAGCATAGTCGCCACAAAATCACACTTTACAACCTCTTTTTACTTTGAGAGGTAAACAGATTTCAAATCATAAGAAATAGTTATGACACTATTGTTACCATACACAACTGTGAGCCAGTCATAGCAGCTGGCGTTTACTTCTGAGTCTACAATCCACCACACCTAATCAAACAGAGCATTCCGATGAGGGGGTCAAAACAGGACAGAAAATAGCCTATTACTTCTAAATTATGGAGTTTTTTTATTAAAAATCTTTATAACATTATTGACCTCAGAGAACAGAACAAAATAATAAAAAAGGCAATTCATGGCCCCTTTAATAATAGACGCCACTATGCTTCTAGACATTTTTTAAATTGAATTTAAAAAGCCTTAAAAAACTATTTGTATCCATATCCTGATTTGTGCCTGTCCAAAACTTTATCCCTGAGATCTTTTGACAGTGCCTTGCCATCAATAGTTTTCTTCAGTTGCACTACCAAGGACTGAAATGCTCTAGGAAAGCTCTTTTCATGCTGAAATAATAATGTGACCAAACCTGATCATAGATGGATGTCAAAATGCTTTGTGTGCAATTCTGATTGAGTTTACACGTCATTTTTAGGAGGGGATTATCTTTTTCTGATTCAGTTTTTTTTTTTTTGACATGTTGGTATTATATCTTTAACTTGGGCAAAAACTGTGCCCATCTTCATTTCAGGCTGCAAAGCAACAAACTGATTCTTTTCTATACCCACATTAACTAATTATAGACTTGTCTGCAATTTACAAATTTAAAAAGTGAAATTTACTCTATGTAAAAGGTTTCAAAATTTATGTGGCAATATTGTGTATGTGTAAGTTAGACGTTTAGAATTATTATGCCTTATAGTGTTAAACTTTCTTCCTTCTAATGCTATACCATAAAACTGAACATACATAGAAGAGCTCCCCCATAGAGTCTGATGGAGATCCTGGTGGTGGTGATCTCAAATATTAATTCGCAGAGCCAACTGGGAAAAGCCAGGGCCTACAAAACAGAGAAGGTCACATAATGAATGTAATGGTACAGGAACTCTAGGGAGAGGCATTAAATCTGCAAAAAAAAATCCTTTAAGATGACAGAAAAAATAAATGTTTTAAATATTTTTTTTTTTTTTACATTTATAGTATTTTAAATGACTAAATTGTAGCAACTGAATAAACTGCAATTCATTCTTCTGATGGCAAAGCTGAATTATTCAGAGAGCTGACATTACTCCAGTCTTCAGTGTCACATGATCCTTCACAAATTATTCTCATAGGCTGGTTTGGTGCTGAAGTAACATTTCTTACAATTATCAGTGTTGAAAACCATGTTGCTTATTATTTTTGTGGAAACTGTATTTTTTTTTTTTTAGGATTCTTTGAAGAACAGACAATTTAAAAGAAAGCTGAATATTTTTTGTAACATTATAATTGACTTTACTGTAAATTTTGATCAAATTAATGCATCTTTGCTGAACAGAAGTATTAATATCTTTTTTTTTATTGACCCAAAGCTTTTAAAAAGTAAATGTAAATTGACTGAACAAAATACAGCGAGAATTATTTCATTTTGGACCATAAACTGTTTGGAGCATAAAACATTTTGATTAAAGTTCTTACCATTAAGGATGTGGATGTGAAAAGCACTGCAGAGATGAGAAGCCAAACCCTGCAATGAGAGGATGAAGGACACTACACCAGCTGACTTCTTATAAATCAAAACCCTCAAGGTTTGGCAAGAAACAAACCTCACAGAACAATGGAGCAATTAAATTAGTAGGGAGTTTGGTCTGATGATATGAAAGTGGTCTGAATGATAATTTCTAAAGTCTTACCGAAGACCAATGGGCTCACGTACAGCAAACTTCATCTCATTACCCAACATCTGACTGATCTGCAAAATGAGAGAATTGTCAATATAAGCAGGTAACATTTTAAGACACATGAGAGAAACATGAATAACTTATTACAATCTTTCTGGAAACGGACCAAGGTGGCACGAAAAGAAAAAAAAATACAGGCCCATGGTAGGAAAATGTCAAATTTTGAAAAATTGACTCACAAAAGTGTGATTATGAGATTTGCTGATAGCCCAAGCCTGCCAAGACTGAATGGACCATGCAGAGGGACACAGTTTTATTTTATGAAATTGGAAACTTTGGTGTAGCATCTCAAGGGACTGATAGGAAAGTTTGAGTTTTGTTTTAATTGAATAGATCTATTTTGACAGCAGGCTGGTGGTTTCACAATGAGGGCTGTTTGTTCATAATCCAGGCTGAGGGCCAAAGTAGAGCAGAGCTCCTTCAGACAGAATCAGATAGAGACAGATACAGATACGGATGTGGAAGCTGTTACAGTATTATGCTTCCTTTGGTTAGCCAAATGAGTCCATAAGTGACATGGAATACTGCAAGAGAATGCTCTCTTTAAAAGAGCATATCAGTAAGCAATGAGCATCTAACATTACAATTATAAAAACATTATAAAAGCTACAAAATAAGATTGGTAATTTATTGCAAAAACTTTTTTTTATCTGTATCTGGTACAGAGCAAGACTGTTCACTAATAAGGCTGTATTTATTTGATCAAAAAATACAGTAAAATCAGTAATATTTAGAAATAGTATATTAAATAAACTATTTCCTATTTGAATACATTTTCAAATGTAATTTTTTCATGTGCCGACAAAGCTGAATTCTGCTGATTTACTCCTCAATAAATATATTTCTATCAACTTTGAAAACCGTTTTGCTGCTTGAAGTTTAAAAGAAAAACATTTACTTGTAATAGAAATCTATTGTAACATCATGAATGGCTTTACTGTGGCAATTTGAAAGATTACTTGGATCCTTTCTGAATAAAAGTTTTAATATCTTTAAAAATAAATTACTGACCTCAATTTTTGAATGGTAGTGTACATTTTGTGTGCAAACATAAACAGGTGGTTAAGATAAGAAGGTCAACAAACCTTTCGGTAAGCCCAGCCTTAAAAACATGTTCTTAAATAATCCCACAGAAAATTCACTAAGTGCATTCTTTTCTTTGTCTGCATAAAACACTAACAAGGAAGCTTGTCAGACCTACCAATAGTAACACCGGTTGCAGGCGTAGCGAGACCAAATATTCAGCAGGAAATCAGTAGGAAACTATACAGTAGCTATATATATATTTACATATTTTTGAAACACAAATAGGCATTATCTTTACTTTGATGTACTCTATAAGAAATTATCCCAATTATGTTACATAGCTCTTTTCCATTTCCATCAACAACAAAAAAAAACTTGTCCTAATGGTTATTACACATGCAGGCTTTCTCTTTCTTCTCCCACCCTAAAAGAGAGGGCTCTGTCCATCTTCCTACTCCACCATGCTTCACTAAAAGCCTCTGCAGCATGGGTAATTTCATGTTGATGAAAACCCAATCCGTTTCTGATGAGAAGCTGTGGCGCTGAAATTCTGATTAAAGGTCATTTTAAAGGGGAAGCATGAAAGTGTGAGAGTGTGTTTGTACGGGGACGTGTGTCACAGCGACTGTTTTAGTGTAACAGGAGCACATAAATAGCAATGGCTTACAGTAAAACTCCTCATAGACAAGCTGACATCAGCCCTTTCTGTTTTGTAAATATTTAGTTCTGCAGCCTTAGCTCATTGTAACATGAACAGTGACTGCAATTCATTCAACTGACATTGCCAAAGCAATTTGTTGAGACTTGATAAACAAATGCTGCTGTATATACCCAGTAAACAGCAGTAGCTAATAAGGTGGGCCACTGATTATTCTCAGGAGGAAAGTGATCGCAGAGATGAAGTGTTCAGAATGCATGTCGCACTGAGAAACAAAAGCATGTCATGTGCTATGGAGACCATCACTCAATCGACACCTCGCTCTGGTTGTTTCTGGGGGGTTAATACATCTTGACAACTGCTGGGGACAGGAAGTACTTTGTACTGTAATGGTTGAAGCTACACAGTATGTTCCTCTGACTGCAGTATCGCGGCAACTGGGATGAAAGCTTGATAATGGGGAAATTAAACAGAGTACTTCAAATACATCATGGCCCACATTATCACGTTAATTGGTGGACAGAAATATCAATATCGTAAAAGACAAGTCTTCAAGTCATGCAAGAGTAAAATCATTTTCTACCATATTAGATTTTACACAGAAAGCTTTTGCACCCCAAAAAAAACATGATCTACTTTAACTGGGTCAATTATTAAAGGAACTGTTCACCTAACAATGAAAATTCACTGGGAATTTTGTCACCTTCAGGCCATTCAAGATGTAGATGAGTGTGTTTCTTCATCAGAATGGTTTTAGAGAAATTTAGCATTACATCATTTGCTCACCTTCAATGAATAGGTGCCGTCAGAACGAGAGTCCAAACAGCTGATAGAAACATCATAATAATACTCTAGTAATCCACATAAATCCTGTCCAACAAATAGCATCTTGTGAAGTGAAAAGCTGCGTGTTTGGGAAGTCGTGACCTAATGGTTAGAGAGTCGGACTCCCAATCGAAGGGTTGTGAGTTCGAGTCTCGGGCCAGCAGGAATTGTGGGTGGGGGGAGTGCATGTACAGTTCTCTCTCTACCTTCAATACCATGATTTAGGTGCCCTTGAGCAAGGCATCGACCCCCCAACTGCTCCCCAGGCGCCGCAGCATAAATGGCTGCCCACTGCTCCGGGTGTGTGTTCACAGTGTGTGTGTGTGTTCACTGCTCTGTGTGTGTGCACTTCGGATGGGTTAAATGCAGAGCATGAATTCTGAGTATGGGTCACCATACTTGGCTGAATGTCACGTCACTTTCACTTTCACTTAAACTTGGTCTGTGCATATTTAAAGAGAAATATGCACAGACCAAGCACATTTTAGAAGCCGAAACAGCCCAAAGTCGTTATAAACAAATGTGTTGGTGGATTTTGATGTGAGAAAACAATAATTTTTCACTGGAGGAAGTGTTATTATGGATTAAGGACTGATATTTTGGCCAGAAGCAATCTTGATGGATTTGTTTCTTATAAAAACACTGAGCTTTCAAGTCACAAAAAGTGAATTGGTCTTGAGGATTATTGTGATTTTTTTTCCTTCTTGCATTCTGATGGAACCTATTCACTGCAGAGGATCTATTGGTGAGCAAGTGATGTAATGATGAAAAGGAATGAATTTTTCCAAATCTGTTCAGATGAAGAGACAGACTAATCTACAAATGTAATTTTGGGGCGAACTATTCTATTAATAAAATATCTTAAAAGCTCATGTGGAGCTGCATTCATGCATATATCTCCAGTCATTATGGTGCTGTCTGAGCCATCTCTGTTGAAAGAGAGGGTGATGGGCGACTGCCGCTTAATGGATGTTGTCTTTGATCTTCCTCTGTGACCCTACACAGAGTCTGATGCAAAGTGTGGAGGTGGAGAGGGTGACCATGTCTGAGTAATGCCCATGTTTCATGTGGACTACCTCAAAGCCCCATGAGTTTTAATAGCACTGAACATGAGACGGGTAGTTGTGCCAATAAGCTCTTATTGTGGGTTATTCATAGTGATGTAACATGACTGCACGCTGGCTTCAGGATGAGTGTGAGGGGCCAATTAAGCCCCTTTCACACAGAGATTCCGGAAAATACACAGATAATGTTTCGTGATTTGTCCCAGGATCTTTTTATTTTGGTTCATTCACACTGCCATACCGTTTCACTAATATGGCGAACTATTTCAGCTGCAGCGCAGGTAGTAAGGAGCTCCCTGATCTCTGTTTCATACCAGTTTGCAAACATTTCTTTTTTGTGAATGTTGATCTGCCTTCAAAACACCCAGTAAAAGAGTCAATCCCCAGACGTATTTGCATTTACACTCTGGCAATTTCCGGGACCAACGTGCATTGTTAAAGAGGTTTTAGTGTCCTAGAGCTGTGTGCCACACTGTGACACAACTCATCTAGTCAGCCACCTCTGCCATAGCAGGTGTGTTCTTATTGCACAATAAATGTGTGGCTCATGCTATGTATCCCCACCTCCCATGAAGTAAAATAGCTCTGTATGCAATGTATTCTATAATTTATATATTGCTTTCAACAGAAATTTATGAAAGATAAACAACAATTTCTAAATGTAATGATCAGAAACATCTTTACTTCATAATCACAAAATGTATTTATTTATATATATATATATATATATATATATATATATATATATATATATATTGGATCACGCCGAGTTGACTGCACACCAAAATTTTACGGATTGATCGGATTGATCTATGAATCAATATTTATGTCTTTTTCAAACTCCTCCTAGATGGTTTGTCTGATTTTGACCCAAATTGGCTCAGAATATCTTCAGACCATGCTGGCTATGGGATTCAAGTACATTAGTCAAACCATTCAATAAATAACGTGCAAACAAATTTGACAAAGAGCATGCCAAAATGGACGTAAGGCTGGCTATATCTCTACAACGCTTTAGAACATTAAGACCTAACTTGGTTATAAAAACTATGACTTTAGGCTACCTGCACAGTTTCAGCACTGCACTACCTAGTGGCACAAGATATAAAAAATGGCTATTTTTGCACATAAATTCTGAAAGGTTTGGCCAAAAATCACACAACTAGTCTCTTTAGATTCAATGCAGAATGTTGAGTAGAATTTTGTCAGTTCATCTTCAGACCATGCTGGTAAAAAAGTTATGGATTTTGCATCAATATACCAAACAGTTATCATTTAACGCATCAATGAATTTGCTGGAATGATACCAAACCGAATCTGGCTGTATCTCAGCAAAGCTTTGACATATTGACACCAAACTTTGTGTGGGACATTGTCACCTCACACTGACCACGTCACATCAATTTGATAACAAAAGTGGTCAAAAGTGATGACCCATTAAATCAAATTACTAGTGGTTTTATTTATGATTTTTTTTCTGCCATTTTGACAAATAATTTTACAATGGCTTCAATTACTCACTGCTGCAGTTGGTCTGATGCTTGATGCCTTGCTTGCTTAAATAGTGATTGGTCTGGATAATTGCTGCTCACAGCTTTTTTTATTTTATTTATATTAATACAGACACTTCAAATTTTACTTAACCCCAGTAATAGATATTGAGGTCAAATATGAAGACTGATGCAGGCAAGTGGGATGCTACCTTTGACCTGTGCACCTCTCCATCATCATCCTCCCCGCCAACACCCAGGACCTTGCGGGACTTGAGGCGACTCACAAGATCAGTCTGACTGTGCTTCTTCATGAGAGGAGGCGGTGTGGAAGCCATGGCAGCAGAAGAAAGCAGGCACTTCAATGAGCTGTCAGAGGGACTGAGGAAACAATAATACATCAGTAGGCGCACTTTCTCAGAACTGTTTGTTTATAGTATTTCAGTTATAAAGAAAAAAAAAATCACAACCAGTAATATGCAGGGTTTGTGAAATATAATAACAGCATGTCATTCTGTTTCACATCTATGACAAAGAATAATAGCTATCAGTAAGGCTTTTTTTACAGGTCAAACAAAAAAAGATAGTAGTAAAAAAATATATATAAACATTAAGGCCTATTGAAACAAGTCCACAACCTCCCACAAAGCTGCACACACAAAGATTCAGAGTATACTGTGTTGGATGAATAGGGATATACAAAAACATTTTCAAAGACTGCAAAAAAAAACAAGATTATAACTAGACACAATGAATGTGTGTGTGTGTGTGTGTGTGTGTGTGTGTGTGTGTGTGTGTGTGTGTGTGTGTGTGTGTGTGTGTGTGTGTGTGTGTGTGTGTGTGAGAGAGAGAGAGAGAATGTAGAACTTAATAGATTTCCCTTATGATGCCCTTTATTTACAACTCCACATGTTAACTGTCTCTTGCACATTTGTATATACACTATACCATCATTTATTCCTGTGATGGCAAAGTTGAATTTTCAGCAACCATTACTCCAGTCTTCAATGTCACATGATTGATGCTCTAAAACATTTCTTATTATCTATATTAAAAATAGTTTACAAAAGAATGTTATTTTTGTAGAAACTTGATGAATAGAAAGTTCAGGCAAAAAAAAAAAAAAGCATTTATTTGATATATATATATAATAAAGCGTTAGCGTTAGTTCTGGCAGGTCACGTGAGTCAAGCTTGCATCGGCTGATTCTCAGCTGATCACATCTACCTATAGGAATACAACACCTTTCATGGCATTCCTATATAAGCTCTATTTAGTAGTATTCAGCAGCTTTTCAGATTGCTCAGGAGCAATTTTTCCTCCTCCATCCCCATCTCCTCCTTTCGCCACAGTCAGGACTTGACTTTCTGATATTCCTTGCAAATCAGACTCCTTTATCTTGAATGAAGTGTTACACTTAAATATCATTAAGTACATTAAAGATATCTGCCTTGTTCTGTTCTGTTCTGTTTACCCTAGAGGGGTTATTATTGCTGCTCTCCCTGCTTATTCAAGACAGGCTACATGGATGGGCAGGGAGTTTTTTCCCAGAACAGAAAAAAACTGAAAAATGTTTTCCCCACCAAACCAAAGTTCATGCTAAGTATCTATCATTTTGAATATAGTGGTCCTGACAGAAATGTTTTGACTCTCAATTTCATGCACCCTGAATAAAAGTATCAACTCCATTTAACATATTTTAATATTTAATCGTAAGCTTAGTGAACTGTTTTGGAGAATTTGATGTTTCCCCATTCAAAGAGATAGGAGTTGCACTTGCATGCCCAAGCGGTGTTTCAAAGATGGCCGCTGAGTGACATGACTTGTCTTAAAAGGACTTTGATATAACCAAGCATATAAAAATGTGATATTATATAAAAATCACCAAAAATATTGGGTTATTTTAAAAAATTATAATAATAATTAAAAATTAGGTAGTGTTGACTCTGTGATGCATAAATCTTTTCCATTACAAAGCTTTGAACAGCTTGAAAGAGTTAAATTTTTAAGGTGGGAATATCTATACATAATGTCTCACCAGTAATAGGAAATGTTATCCTGTATATGTATGGAATACACTTTCAAAGAGGTTCAAAGACTGCAGATTTCTGTAGCACAGAGGGGAAGAGGAGATGTTTCTCTGATATCTTGTGCAGACTGCTTATTGAACAACCCAAAGCCTTTCTAATCTAATTGATTAGTTTGGTGTTAATGAAGAGCTTGATTCATGACAGCAGCTGCACCATGTTGATCTCAGCTCTTCAGCTCTAGATCTAATGAGGACAGAAAGCACAGACTGAGGCTGTTCAACTTATTGTGAGACACTAGACACTGCTTAACGCTAAAAGATTGAATGATGTTCCCGAAGGAGAACTGCAGGGTTAAAACTCTTGTTCTATTCCATTACTCAACTCATTCCCATTAGACAAATGAGCAAGTCGGCTAGTAAAAAAGAGAGAAAAACTGCAGCCACTTGCCAAAATGGGGCACATATGTCCTTACTGCAGCATTTAACCAACAGCTGTCAGTACTAAATAGCTTTTTTTCTAAAAAAAAATTAAAATAAATAAATAATAATAATAATAAGTGATTAACATGTTCTCTAAATAGGCCAAAAAGAATTACAACTCTGCAATGTTCCTGGACAGTTTGCTGATACAAAATGATAGAACATAGTGACAAAAAGTCATCATACAACAAAAATATAAATTCAGTGAGATACACTTAAATCCATCCTTATTAAAGGAGGGGCTAATGCTTTTTCATGCATTCTGCATTATTAACACTGTTAAAGAGATGGATTATCATGCTAAACATGGCCAAAGTTTCAAAAAAAAAAAGATTTGGACGTACTTCTGTACCAAATACATTCCTTCCGAGTTTGTATACGTTTTGGAAAGTATTTTTTCCAAGCTTGGCCCTACATGACATCATGAAGGACGGGGTTCCTTGTATGGGCACCTCTCCCAAAAGATCAATAGCCTCCCCATCAATGTGCTTCATTTGGGTTACGGAAGACATCGGCAGCACTGCACAGGACTTGCTTGAGAAGAATGTCTTTAAAAAAGTGTGTTTTTGATTGTGAGGGAAAGATAACCTTGTTCAGTTTCCCAAAGAACCCAGCATTACATTAACAGTGGATGCAGTTTGTTTTTCTGGGACAGCAACAGTTTCACATATGGTTATTTGTTGATGTCATTTCTGTGATATTTTATTAAAAAGGGCCCAGTTCGACGCTAGATTTGCACATTGTTTGATCCTGAAAGATGGAGACAGAGATGGGGACACAATACTTGGCCACATGTCACTTCACTTTCTATTCACTTTCACTTAATTATTAATGCCCCAGTGCATGCTGGGAAGACTGCAAATCTTACTGAATCATAAAAGTATTTTTTAATGTAGCCCATACCATAATAGCAAAGCTTCATTAGTGCAATAACAGTAATAATAAAAGTAAACTGCCAAAAAAACTACAACAAATAAGTAAATCTTTGACAGATGTTTTACTTTATTATTATTTTTAACAATGCAGAAATCAATCTACCAAAATATTTTCAAAAAAGCAAAACTGAACTAAACAATATGGCAATATTCATATGCATTGCTCTAATTGCCATAATGAATCTAATTACACAAAAAAATGACATGACAATGAGGGATAAACTATAGACATTTTCATCCATATCCCTTTCTGAATAAGTGTATATCGAAATCCAGAATAAAATGAAAAACCAGAATTACTCCCAAGTCTCACCATCTGTTCATTTCACAGCTGTTTGACATTTGGACCCTTCAGTCTGAGAACCCTAAGCAGAGAAATTTAAAAACCCTCAGGCTATACAATACAACACCATTAAAAATTCAAAAAGTAAACGGTCTACTCCATCCCTTTTATTCAGTCTGCCATCTATGACAGCTCATCCAACTGTTCTTCAGTCTCACATCATCTTCACTGCAAACGTTAAGTTGTTTCAGTTGCCTAGTAACACAAATGGTATGAACTTTGTGCCTTTCATATAATCATAAATATATTCAGGGATCAGGCCTCTCTAATCATTAATCAGCTATTTGAGGTTGGTTGTTATTAATGCTGTGCCCTCTATTCAAATGTTGAGCATCTCATTTCCTCTATGTCATTGTATTTACGTTAAAAGATGGTTTTATGAAGCACACATTTAAATTCTAGATTAGCTGCGTGCTTACAATGTGTTGTTTAGTCATGCCAGTGTTTGCCAACATGTGTAAACTGATTATTTAAATAATTGTACATCAGGTTGCCAAATCTTCCATTTACTTTTAAAGATACAGGTATTTTTTAATTTGTTTACTTGTACAATTTGGGCGTACAAACCATTTGGGGAAAGAGTTAGATTTGTAAGATAATTGCTTGTAAGAGATCTGAACAAGGGAGCAATAAACACTAAAATGTACCCACAATAAACTATTTAATTATCTATTTTGGTGACACCACAAGAATTACTGAAACGATGATGAATCAGTCTGGAAAATGAATCTTGCTGACCTGTTAATTTGGTGCAGGAACAACAACCTCCCCCTTAAGATGACGGTGAGCACCTTTAACATCTTTAATTGTGAACAAAGTTTCACAGCAAAACCATAGTAAGCACAACTTGCTTTTCCAGAAGTATATTTACCATTCATTTTTGTTAATACACATATTGAACAAAAACATATATTACCATTCAAATATGTGGGATTTTTTTCATTAAAGAGGGGCTACAATGCTGTTTCATGCATTCAGAGTTGTTTACACTGTTAAAGAGCTAAGCATGGTCAAAGTTTCAAAAAACAATTTGGACATATGACAGAGTATTTCTGTGACCAAAAAAATCGTACTTCTGGGTTTGTACTAGTTTCGGAGAGTTTTTTTTTAATTTTTTATCATGACTCTTTATGAAGTAGACGAGGGTGGAACAAACACTGACCAGAGTGAGAGCGAGATCGCACCCAGCCGCCCATCAATGTGCTTCATCCAAAACTGTGAAATGGTGAAACTGTGTGTTATGTCCCCTTTAAGCACTTTATTTAGAAAGTATGCATTAAATTGCTTGAAAGAAACAAGAAAAAATATGTGTAATAAATGCTGATGAATATTTGATCTTCAAAGAAACTAAATCTTACCAATCACAATTTGTAGAACAGTAGTCTTTATAAAAAATATTTTTAAAAAAAGTATTTTAAGCTCTGAACCAACCCACTTGGCACAATTATTACTGATGTGCTCTGAAATCAGTGTTTGCATTCCTTGTGTTTTGATGCTGAAGATGATGCTACAGAAAACTTATAAAGAAAAATTAAACTACTCAATTACACATCAAATATACAATACATACTTTATGACTTTTCTGGTTTTACTAAGGCAATTACATCCACACACATTCATTTATAAAGATTTTGCAAAGGCGTTTATCTCACTGCTATGGCAACAGTTCATGATCAGTTTTGAACAGGTTACTCTGAAAATGTAATCAAATTACTGATTACTCCTTTTAAAAGCAATACCATTACTGTTCTATATTCTTATTACCATTTTGAAAATTATAATGCATTAAATTACTCCATTACTTAAAAAGTATTCAAATATAGTAATGCTTTAGTAAGTATTGCTTTACTCCCCAACACGATTATCTCAGGGTTCGATGGAAAATCATACCAGACTGTTCAAATGTTCCATGGCACGATAACCAGCAATAGAAAAGTCTGTGCAAAACACCAACAAGCAGCAAGTTTTTGAGACCGTTTGAACTAGCCTTTGCATGTAAATTTTGATGCTGCAAGGCAGGGGTGCCTGCAGGATTTCAGCTGAGGGTACGCACAGACATGTTAAACCCTGAAACCACTCAAAACTGCTAAGAGCAATGGAATGGTCAAAGACATCCATCACATGTTCACATAGGAAAACGACTGAAAAACAGTGCGGGTAGACACAAAAAACGATTCGGTGTGAATGGCCGCTTTTTAGGCAAGTCCAGTGGGTGTCACGTCATATAATATTTTAATAAGGCTGAATTTATATTTAATGTGATCACAGATTAATAAACACATTTTAAGTTACTAATTAGTTCAATCAGCGAATGCACACACTGAACAAGACGCCAGCTTTTCAGTGACGACTCATCTGAATGCATCTGATTGGCCATTGCATTTATAAACTCAGAATAGTGTGTGATTGGTTATAATGTGCAATGCTGTAAAACGCATAAAAATAAATATGATGCGATCTGAGCATATCTAAATGTAATCAACACTTTTCAGTTTAGATTCAGCTAAACTGAACAGGGACATTTTTGTCCAGTTTGGTGGCATTTTTGCCTCAAGTACCCGTCAATTTCAGACCGTTGGCCAAAAGCCAATATGATTCAGTGAAAGCGTGATCCAAATGCATTAGGCCAGTTCATCGAAAAGAGAGAACTGACTCAAAATAAAGTGCAAGAAAGAAAGAAAATGACGTGAAAAGCCCTGCATTTAACCCAAGGATGATTAAATCATGAATGATTGGCATCACTGGTTCATTTGATAGAAATACGGGACATAAAACTGCAAAAATATTTGAAGGGAAAATGTTTCTCAGGCATACAGCTGCAGGCACCACTGAATAACTCTCCATCTCAGCCTTCATCCTCCTCTTCCCGACATGAACAATATAATCTGCGGCATCTTAACTAACTACCATTTTCAAGAAAGCTTCTCCCACTTCCATTACTAGCCCCTCTGGAATACTTGAGATCCCATCTTCACTATAACCAGCCTACAGCCACACCACTCATGCACATCACACCACCACTGTACTCTGCATAGTCTGGCCAAATATAAATGTATGTCCATTAAATGTATTTTTTTTTTTTACTATTTAAATTAAATCCTGAATGGATTTTACAAAACAATTGTAAAACAATTGTACAATTTGTTGCAAGAAGATATATGACAAATGAAAACAATGTGTGTTTTTAGAAAGAGCTCAAAATATCAAACATGTTTGATATCCTCTGTCTGAACAGATTTGTTGTTGGAGAGGAATTTGTACCCATCATACACTAAACACTTTTCTGTGAAACCTGTCATCTCCAACTGCCCAAAACCTGCAGACTGATTCTCCAGGCTTGTCCAGACTGCAAATCAGGCAAAAGTTATGTAATGTATTCCATCCTTTACCTCGTGAGAGTTAAGACAAACTTAAAGGAAGAGTAAACAAATGTGTTTATAGACATAACACCATCAAGTAAATGACATTAAAGCATTAAAAATCAGGAAGGTTACACAATCTAACATACATATGGAGTGGAGCGCAGAAGTTGCTTTACTGAGGGTGTATTTACACTGCACATGTAGCTATAATTAACCTCAACTGGCTTACAATGACTAATTTCTCAATAATGCAATTTATTAAAATAGATTTTTTTATACACACACACAGCGATGAAAAAACACATAGCTTTTTGGACTGCTGCTCCGTGCCATTCTTGTGACAGAGCCCTCTTGACCCTAAACAAACATTTTGCCAGTAATCTAGTCATTGACTGCTTCCTGCTGCTTTAAAAACATTGCATCTAGGCAAGGTACAAGAGGTTTGCAAAAATAGCAGCGTTTGAATGTGGAGAACCTTTCACCACACATACATTTCAGAGTCTCAACACCAGAGATGAACATCCCGATCTCATGTCTGTACATCAGTCAAGATTTTCGTCATGACAACACACTCTCATACAGATAAGAAAGGTCAGCGCAGATCTAGGTGGGATTTGCAGTCATGCATATTACATGAATTGGGATCTGACAGATTAAACATTTAACCCTAAGCACGAATTTGGAGTGCAAAGGTTTCTTAAAATGAGGCATCTATTGCTCATGGAAAGCGATGAGATGGAGGTGACGTTGTGTTGAATATCGAATCTATGTGTCAGCCAGTGCTTCACTGTATTATGATGCAGTGCCTTCAGCTAAGAGTCATTAGTTGCAAGCAGAACCAACACCTTTTGAGAGAATCTGAGAGTCCCTCCAAGTCTGCTGTTTTAAGCTGTCAGGCATGTCATATTGATTTGAAGAGCTCCGCATGACGCTTTCCGCTGGATGTTCAGAACTGCCTCTGAAAGCTGCATGATGTCTACAAGAAACACCATCAGTATAAAGTTTAAATAGCAGACACTGAAATAAGCAGAATTTTCATTATTCCTTTTTTTTTCCTTTTGAGTACTAAAAGTTCCCACAATCACTCAAAAACTGCTCAAAATTAAGCTGGCACTGCCATGTTTTTATTAATCACCTAATGTTTATTAAAACATTTAGTGCTTGCTTTCTTGTTCAAGTTCAGATACAAAAATATTGCATCGTAATTTCTGTGAATTGTGCTTTCTGGTTGCTGGCATGAGAAGGAAAGCTCTGCCTGCTGTGTGTAAGTCCAAGAGCTGCTCTCAGTCACCTTCGTGGAAATAATGTGATCAAGCAGTAAGTCCCGGAGAAGTAAAACAGAGCTGGCATAATGCTCATATTTAAACCGACTAAGTGATTCATCAGCAAGAACAGATGGCCTCTAAACAATAAACACTTCCATTTTTCCACCAGATGAGTAAAACAAAGGGTTACAGGAAGACATCGTCATAACATGTTCATCATCATAAGGTCATATTTAATACTACTCAACTAGAAAGATAATGTGATAAAGGTTCAACATTTGTACATTTGATCAAGTTCATTTTAATATTTTGTGAAATAAAATGTGATGGTCAATGATAATTTAAGACGATGCATTTCTTTAATCATTGCACCCTCCATTGTTATGTATTTTGATATCTAACTGGGGTAGTTGATGTCGGTGGTTGTCTATTTATGAAACTATTAAACACTTTAATTGTAAAATTGTTATAAATATGGGACCCTCATGTTATTCATGTCATAGCCATGGGTGTAATCATGTCTTATGTAATGTACTGGTAGTTGTGAAAATTTGTGTTATGTGCAAATGGAAATTGTCAAACATTTAAATGGAATGTAAATGTGTATTTTTAGAGACTCAACATTGGCTATGAATGATGACTTCAATAAAATTAATTATTTAAGAAGTGGGTGGAGGGACTGAATTATTCAACAGACTGAAGAAGGCCTTGAGGCGAAACATTTGTGTTTCGTCGTGCTGGTGATTAACGTAAAATAAGACACTAAAAGAAGACAGTGTCATATAGTTAAATAGACTGACGCTCCAAAATTAAATATTAAGTGACAAGGTTCTTACATATGTTAGTTCAACCAAGCACAAATTCAGAATTTGTTTCATATTTTTTACGTAGAAAGCTCATACAAAAATATTTATATAACAGAATTGATGGCTACATTTTAAAGTGAGTCAATATTGGTAAAGGCTATTATCATTAACTAAAACCAAAACCAACGAAAAACTATATAGACAAACTACTAAAAATGATGAAAACACAACAGAATTACTAAAACGCTACTGAAAATAAGAAATATATCAAATGTAATCTAATTGAAAATACTAACAAAAACTATAGTAGCATATCAATTACACTAAAATAACATAACAAGTAAGGTGAAAAATCTGACTATCTACACAAGTGATCAGTTGATATATCGTCACGGCAAATAGATCAGCCGATATCGGGCATTTTTTTCAAATATTGGCATTGCCCAATAAGTTTTTCTGCTTGGCCGATGTGTCCGAGGCAGGAAATTTATTTAGACGGCGGAGCAGACTTTTATTTTAACGGCGCTGAGAAAGGCTGCACCTGAGCAATGCATACAGTCTCTCTCTTGTTTACTGTCATTGTTAACAGTTCTGTCTAATACGAAGAAGTCGGTCTAATGAACACTTTACAGTAATCTCACAAACCTTGCAAACTAAGTCGAATCCAGCTGTGAGATCTTGTGAAATGTGTATGTGTATCCTGCATGATCGAGTGTTCTGTGTGTGGCTGGACTACTTTGAAGATGTTTAATTACCTTTCTGGACATGGACAGTATACCGTACATACATTTTCAATGGAGGGACAGAAAGCTCTAAGACCAAATCTAAAATACCTTCAAATATTAATAAAATAAAAATACACACACACACACACACTGGCTTTATATTGGCTATCTGCCCCCTTGCTTGCCAAGATATCGGCACTGACATTGGCTGTCAAAAAAGCAATATTGGTCGAACACTAATCTACACCCTAAGCAAGCAGCAGAGAAAGTAGCATGAAAGATATTTGTAAAAACGCAGAACTGATCAAAACAAGAATTTTCAGTTATTACAGCAATAATTTGTCTCGCTCACTGTAAATTTGTCTCCCATACTCCCCAATGGCTCAGAGCAATAATAAACTGAACCGTTTGCTTACACTAGCTGGATAGCTTTAGCTGTAATAAGCCATCTCTGAACATGAACACCAAGTTAACAAAAGAAACTGTTCAACCATTATATTACAAGCCTGCCTCTCACTCAAACTTTGACAGCATCAAATAAGTATCAAATTATAGCCTGTTCAACAATTATTCAGTGGTGACTTGAAAGTAAACAATCCTGCTGCATTCAACATATCTGGGCTAAAAAGTTCAGAGCTAAATGTAGGTAAATGCCCGTCCAAGTACTTGCATTTCTACATCATTGTACTATATAATAAAAATTTTGCACACAACAAGCAAATTCCCTTTGCTCTCTGCAAGTGTGTTTATTGGTATGAAGTTCAGCAAAATACAGAATAACATCTGCAGTCATTTCTTATTGACTGACATTCATGTGGGGAAAGGATATAACATTTCAAAGCACCTGCAGCTGCACAAAAATGCTGAGCATTTTTCCAAATCTGCAGACACTCTATGGTTATGCAAAGAAATTAGTACAGCTAAATATTTAAATGCTCTTGCCACAGAGGTTCCTGACAAAGACCCCATACGTTAATTAGGCTGGAGGATGAAAAGCCCTCTTTGCTGCTGTGCAGTCATCTGTGTCAGATGGTTAAAAGGTTGAGGATGTTCTTTCCATGGCCATTTGTGGGGAAAAAATCAATTTGGTTTATATTTAAGAGCTACAGCCATTCAGCACTTTGCTTCACAAAATAAATGTTGCATCTCATTTCACATGGCTAAGTGGAATGGAGCCTCCCGTGTCATAAAAATCTTCATATCTTAGACACTGGAGAATATGTGTGGAGGGTCAATTGGCTATTTATAGTAAGATAAATACTTTATTGATCTAAAGGGACATTTAGTAAATCAAATAACTCCTCTTCCTAATATGTGACAGGCGACCAGCCGATATTGTGAGAAGTTCTTCAGTGTGCTCTTTGAATGAAAGCACAGCATCTGCCACATCAAAGTCAAAATGATAATCAAAACATTATCTGGAAAAGCTTGGATGTCTATCCCTTTTTGTTTATACTTTTTTATGTGTTTTCTTGCCAAATTATCTTGTAGTGTCATATGATGATGACGAAGTCAAGTGCAAGGATTGAACAAAACTGTGAGGCAAAATTATAGATTGAGACAGATGAGGGCTTTTATGTGGAGAGATGTGAGTGTTAGTCTGCCAGATGAAATGGCTGGGATGGGTGGGGTTTTGGTGGGGAAGAACGCTAATCTGATTCTAGCAGCAACAGTAAGACAAAGAGACACTTGCTAATTACTTTGGATGCATATTACTTAATAGCCCCAAAAAAGCTGTGCATTTCGTTCACCAGCATCAGCCTCAACATATAGTACTACAGGTGAAACCAACGCTCTACTGTAATACAAATCCACAGCCCTCACACTCCTAACCTTATACCTAAAAATATACCACTGAATGGGAACAAAGTTTCCTTCTGGGTCTTTTCTGGCCTTGGATTACTGATGATCCGGTCATCTGACTAAACACAGAGCTATTACCTCAATCAGGGCTGTTAATGTTTCACTTCATGAAGCACAGCATGCATCTTTCTCAGTGATTCAGTCCAAGGCCTCACATAAATGCTTTTCTACAGCAAAAGGACACAACATCTAAAGAGGATTTAGGAAGCGTTTCATTCAATACTATCGTAAGTGTCCTGATTGTATTGACTCATGTGACCATCAAAATGATGGCTGCAGGAAATGTATTGCATTAATGAATTGCATTTAATTACAATGAAATTAATGCCCCAAATAAAATAAATAAATAAAATAAAAACAGTTTAAAACAGAACAATTAATCTGGGTGTTGAAAAGTATGGTCGTTCCATAAAAAAAAAAAATGATTTTCCATTAGAGCTATTTAAGGTTGAAGTACAACCTTTGTGTTTTCACGTGTTACACTTCATATCTTATTTAGAAAAAAATATTGATTGTAAAAGTATACTGCTTACATTTTTAAGAAAAAAATTATAAACATGCAGATTTGAATGTTTTACAAATATTATATCAAAAGCATAAAACAAACCCAGATGTAAACTACTTACTTCCAGTCAATGTTGTTGGACGTAGAATGCAAAATCCCGCTCTCTGAACATATGGTCCAGCGTCTTCTGCTAAAATCTCAGATACTCAATCCACCATGCATCTAGTGAGATCTGAGGAACAGAGAAAATTATTAATTGATGTGAAGGAGGTAAAAGAAGTGAGAGAACAGGGGACTGACCCAATTAAGTGTTTTCTGTAATGTACTTTCATATAGTGAGGAACGTCACTTTTCATTTAGAAGCTACTGTAAACTGTTAAGGGCATTGAAAAGAAAATAACTATTTCTACTTTGTCCATTAAGAAGTCTTTACCTCAAGTCAGTAAGCCTTCAGGGTCTTTAGTAGGGTTTTATCAAACAATGTTTTATCAGAAACATATACTCTATATTTGATCAATATTTAATCTATATTAGTCTTTGGTGGTATAATGGTTCGAACGGTAAACCGGTTTTTGAATTACGTACACGTTATGAATTTTTAAAAACCTCCATACTGGTACAAGTGGCTACATGATACTGTACCGACACAGCATTGTGAATTGAGAGGAAATCCCTGTTAACTGCTCAAGAATTCTTTGGTAGTCTTCAGATTTCATAATGCCATGCAAACAGTCAAGACATCCAGTGCCTGAGGCACCAAAGCAACCCCAAAATATCAGTGAACCTCCACCATGTTTGACTGCAGGAACAGTGTTCTTTTCTTTGAAGGCCTCTTTTCATTTTATGAAGAAAGTAGAAAGATGTGCTTTACCAAAAATCTCTATTTGAGTCTAAATCTATCCACAGGACATTCTCCCAGAAGGATTTTGCCTTCCTCAGGTTTCCACAATTGTGTTTCTCGAATCCTCAGACAGTTCTTTACTGTTCTTTTTTTCCTCCGTGCTCAGTTTGGTACACATAGACACACAACACAAAAGTTGAGATAACTTTTCTCCATTTTAACTGGTTGCTATAGTAGGGATGTTCATATTAACCGTTTAACCATTAACCGCAAGTAACAAAAATTGACAGATTAATACTATCAGTTTAAACGATTTAAAAGGTATTTTTAAGTCACAGCATAAATCCTGATTAAATGATGTTCACCTAAATGTAAGTATCTGGATTTTTTTTAACAATTCTTTTTTCCTTAAAAGTAGGGACTAGGGTCACTATCAAACTTAGTTATAAACCAAGACAAGTCTAGATGAGAGTGTTCTTAGGTTAAATCATATCTGTGCAGTGTAGATGTAATTTGGATCAAATAAAGCCCAATTTAAACATTAAGCACATTATTTCAAACCATTTTAAAAGAAAGCAAAATGAGACCTTGCGGTCAGATGTTTTGTTTACCCTCTGAAACCCTGTCCCTAGCCACTGATGCATTGAGTGCTTTAGAAACGATTCTGTGCTACTGAAAAATAGATAAGACTGTTAACACTGGTTTCTGTGTTATCAAATAAGTGTAACAGTAAGCACTGATTGCAATTTCCATCCACTGCATAATGAGAACTTACACATCAACAGCCAATTATAAGAGTTAGGTTAACAGAAGACACTTTGTCATTCAATATACTAACTGTCCATCCCAAACTCCTACAAAATAAAAGTAGTTTGTTGATGTATATCATGTCCATAAATAAAAATCAGAAAGTAATTCTGTCTCCATAACAAAGAGACTTGTCAAAACCCTTTACATTAACGTTGCCAAATATACTCTAATACTGCAATGACATACAACATTCAAATACTGCCATCAAAAAGACAGTAAAACCACTAAAACATTATAAAATCGTTAATATCAAGAATTTTAAAAGCACTTTAGGCATGTAGGCATATATCAGATGAAGCAAAATGCACTGATTTTAGTAAAGCATTACAAATAGCCTATACTTAAAACCTCGCAAAGTGCCATCAACAGGCATGCATCTGTCCATGTTGTACTGTTAGTTTGGCATAAAATATGCTCACCAGAGAGCGACAAACTGTCCAAAGCCAGTTTATATTCATTATGACAGACGGCACAGTGCACGTCGAGTTTGGAAGACAGTTGGTTTATTCGCTAACTTTTCAGTGCCAACCAGTTGTTATCTATAGTCTAAAGCCAAAGTAGAATAATACTTCAAATGGTCAGCATTTAATTAACGTGGAAGTTGTTTCCAGGGTTTTATTAATCGGACCAAACAGAGAGAATGTGACTAACCGTGTACACACACTCCCTGCCCTCAAAAAAGGAAACTGTCCTAGTAACACTTTTGTTCTCTTTGAATAAAACCAACAGCGATACAGCTTGATTTTAAATGTAGAATGATTAAAACTGCAGACAGCATTTCTTCAGAAAGAGAAATCATTATCCATTTTTACCTTATCTCGCAGACGCGCTGTTGTTTACTAGCTTGATGTAGTGCGCCGCTCGCGTGCTGCTACTGCGTGCTACAGTTGTG
The DNA here is from genome assembly GCF_003368295.1 of Carassius auratus. NCBI lineage: Eukaryota > Metazoa > Chordata > Actinopteri > Cypriniformes > Cyprinidae > Carassius > Carassius auratus. Next base: position 29,598,911 of record NC_039274.1, read on the forward strand.
CCTACCGCAAAACCAACACGAGCCACACGCACTTACCGTAAGGAACAGAAGAGAATTCTGGCAAAGTACCGTAAGAAATCTAGCTGACTAAACACTATCGTCATCTTCACTTTAAAAGATTTGTCTCTCAGACATCAAGCATGTCTGGACTGGGTTTTAGTTCTTATATGAATTTGAAGGTATTGACTGTTTTTACGAATAAAGCAGTCATTATGAGTCAGAATATGCCTTTGAGATTGATGACACGATCTTCATACACATAAATGTAAAATAAAAATGTTGTTTCTGTGTATTATTCATAGACAGACACATTTAGGCACTGCATTGCAAGCATTTTCAAATGGGATAAATCAAGCAAAATGTGGGGGTTATTGATTTTAAGGTGAAGCCTATTTGCTGTAGGTTTTAAATACTGAAAACATACAGTATTCAAAGCATTATTTCTTTTATGAAAATTGCACTGGATAAATCATATCAGCTTAAATGGATAATTCACAGAAAAAAGAAAAGAACATTTTGTCATCATATTCAAACTTTTTGAGTGAATTATCCCTGCTGGTTTTTAGAACATGAGTTCCTTGTCCAAGGTAGTCTACCAGTATACTTGATTCATGTTAGCTTTGTTGTTTTGCCAAAGAGACATTGCAAAAATATGATGATATTGGAATTTTGACTTGTGTTATTGGACATTGGACTCTAAACGTTTCAGTTAATGAGATATAGCCCATCTGACCTGACAGAATGTTCTTTATTATTAAAGACAAGAAAAAATATAAGGACTATAAGGCAGCCAATTTAGTGTGAGCTGGTGAACATGCTGTTTCCAGCATAAATCAGAAGAAGCTGTTGGGTGTCTTTAATTTATTATGAGCATCTATTTTATTGTTAAGGTATAAACTGAATCACTCAATCATTTCATGTAATACAATGAAAGCTGCTTTAATCTCTCTCATGAAAAGAAATCTAAGAATTGGGCCTGAGTGCCTCAGCAGAAGCCATTTATCAATGCAGACTGCAGTGAGCAAAATTAATTTGTAGATTGATCAGAACTTGGAAATTTTTCATTGCTGAATCTATTATCTGCCCCTTGAAGCATTCTACCTCGAGAGAGACATTTATTTATTTTTAGAATAACAATTTTGCTGTTTGTAACAACATTTTCATTGATGGCTAAATTAATACAAAGCGAATGCACCATAGGCATATGCAAAATAAGGTTGGGCATGCTTTAAACGGTTTGCTAGGGTGTGCTTGAAAAATGTGCTGAAAATTGACTCACCCTCAGGCCATGTGAGATGTAGTTTTCAGATAAAAAAAAGAGTTTCCTCAGGAAAAGATTTGGAGAGCTTTATTGTAACGGAGACCAGCTGGTAGGTGCTGTGTGGGTAAACCTCACTCCCTTGATCTCAAGAGGCACACGTGCATCTGACACTAGAGACTGCAGTCTTTAGCCTCCTTATTAGTGAACCAGGTCGCCGCCGGCAAGGTAGGGTTTGAGTCCTGCTTGGAGCGGGTGCAAGTAGGACCCAGGGAGTTATATAGCATTACATAACCCGCTCACCAATGGATCCTCTGCAGTGGATGGGTGCTGTCATAAATGGCCAAACAGCTGATAAAAACATTACAGTAATCCACATGTCTCCTGCCTATCAATTAACATATTGTTAAGTGAAAAAGTTTTCATTCCACAAATTGACAAAAAAGATACACCCAGACAGGCTAGATGAACTGATACAGCTATATATTCATTCACTATGCAGATAAGAAAAACACGAATATACTTGAAATAGCTCTGATCCTACAGAAAGGTCAATGAAAAGACATGCCAAAAACCTCTCCAGTGGTATTGAACTAGAGATGATCATATTCTCATATATAGATTACTTGCATCCTCAGGGATTTCCTGTCACACATGTAATAGAGTTTTTTGTCCATCAGCCCAGTGTAAATCTTTATCATATTGATTAATGCTAGTTCCTCCATCTATCTGCAAACCGAACCATGTCCTTTTGTTCTCAACAATAAAGTGCCATGTTACTTGTGCATAAGATCACAACAGCAATTTAATAAATATTGTAGTATGTCTTGTCATGCAGTCCACAGCTTGGATCATGTCTTCTGTAGTAATGCACTTCTGAATAGCTCTTCACATGAACTCAAACAGAAATATGTTGAACATGCTCTTGATTACCTCTGACCCTCATCAACAGCAGTCTGTTTCTATATGCAATCAGTCTTAGAATGTGCCTGGCCTACTTCTCAGGAAATAGCAATTATTTTAATGAGAACTCATGAGTGATGAGTGATATGATATGCCTGAACTAATGGTTAACCTATTATAGAAAATACAAAATAGCCTTAAAAAGTAATGTGACTGTTTGCACTGCTTATGACCTCAGTTCAATTCTATCAATGTAATAGAGAGGAGGAAAATACTAAGCCACTCCCCTGTTATTTTATGCTTCCCATGACACTTCTAATGGATCACAATGATTCAGATGTCAAAGTGAACAGAAGAAAAGAAACAATCCTGCCACCGAAGAGGAAAGAAAACCACAGTTTATAACAGCAGTTTGTTAAATTGTAAAGTGTGAATAGATATAAAAGATTTAAAAGTGCAAAGACGAAATGGCCAGAACTGAGAACAATTACTTTAAATTTGAGTCATGACTCATACAGATGTAAATAATGACACTTTAGAGAAGATATTTATCACGATCTGAGCTTTGGTTAGGTTTCCTCTACTTTGCATCATTTTGTACTTTCTATTATTTATTTAAAATTATTTAATTAATTGTTTTCCATGAAAAAAAAAATAATTTCCCTGTATTAATCTGCAATTTTATTTGATGTATTTGTTTTCATTTTAGTTTTGTCACTGCTGGAAAATTGAGCCAAAACCTACAGTATGGTACAATATCTATCAGTCCTCCCTTTATCATTCATTAAAACCTTGTTTAGATTCTTGTAGATAAACAATATTTACCTTATTTAAAGTCATGATCTCCAGCTGGAGTGCCCATGAACTCCACCAGATGGCACTACACCCCTGACTCTTGTGACTGTGACTACTCTCACAGACTACATTTCCCATAATCCTTTGCCCGGACTCAGGCGCCCATTGCAATCACCTGTATCTCATCACCCCATCAGTCTCACCCTATTTAAAGGCTGGTTTTTCGTTTAGTCTTAAAAGTGTCTCTTTGCTGTTCCTTGTATTATGGTTGTTTTTTCATGGTTAATATATTTACCTGGTGTTCTTTTATTTTCTAAAGATTTCTTCCCTGGTTGTATTTGTTTGGACTGACTACTCTGTTTATGGACTATGGCTTTGGATTACCCCGATATAAACTGCATTTGGATCCTCAGTCTCCATGTCCCTGTGCAGATCATGATGATTAAACTTACAGATTTTTTTAGTGTAATGTAAAATGTACACCTGAAGAGAAAAACAATACTGAATTAAAATGTTTTTGTGCAGCACTTGAAAAGCCCTGTGTAGTTGATTTGAGACATTTCAAAGAAACTTCTGCAAAAAATTAGAAATGAAACATGACACTGTGAAGCAGGATTATTGCGATCCAAGAAAAACAGAGTGAGCTTAAATCCACCAGTCATAAAGACAGTATAACCCATCTTGTTACATTAATATGTTCACATTTTTTTGAATTTCTAACAGTACAGCATGGAATAAAATGTCTTGATCAAAAGTGCATATATATTGGCTGTGCTTTTGTGACTTTCCTGTACATGAGAGCAATTTAATGGGTTCAGTTGAATGTATATAAGAGCAGTGGTCATAAGAAACCAAAGGCATCACCATGGCAACAGAAACTCTTGCTGTGCAGTTGTGCAATGGGATGGCAAAGGATCTGGAACTACCATCATTTAAAGCCACAACTTAATAACAACAAACCCATAAATACAGAATTTAATGTGATTTTTTCATTTACTGTCATTATAAACCTCATCAAAACACTACATTTCCTGCCAGTCGTATTGTCCATTTCTAATGAAGTTCTCTGAACAGCCCATAAATAGGTCTCTACCTCATTTTGCTCTGTACGCTCTGTTGATTTTGGCATAACAAATAATAGTATTTTATAATGACAAACACATATTAAACACATTAATCAGGCCCAAGAAGTCATCTCTTAGCTTTGCTCACTCTACCTAATAAACCTCACAAAAGTCAATATTATTGTCCCGTTCCAGATATTTGTATAGTCATAAACCCAACGTATGGTCATAATGCATGGTGCTCTGTCTTTTTTTTCCCCCATAGCAAAATTTAAACCATCAAAAAAAAAAACTATTAAAAAATGTATAAATAAATTAGAGATTCCCTTCCAATCTAAAGGGTTGTATATGATATAACATTTTTTTAAATGTTATGTAAAAAAACTTTTGTCTTGTAAGTTGTTGTGATAAATGTCTTAGAAAGAAAATTTGAGAAAATGTTCCACTTCATATTACAGTCCAGAGGGAAAGAATACCCCAGCTGAGATATAAAATTACATTTTTCCAGTGTGTTGGGACTTTGAGCTTGGAGACAAAGAAGATAATCTAATTTCCAACTCTTGCAAAAAACAAATATTACCTCTGTTGTTGCACAAACACAAATGTACTACCACAGAGATGCATATAAACATATTAACAGCTTGAAAATTAATATATTTTGTCTCAGATGTCAGCAAGACACAAGACATCATATAGATTTAACGCTCTCATTTTCTTTCAGAGAGAAATTAAAAAAAAAAAAATGCATTTCCCAAAAAATCTGACAAAGTCTTGCAATTTTGGCTTTGATGTGAAAATTTATTCACAATTAATTGGTCAGTCCTAACAATAATGACACTGAGAATATACATATGGATTAAAATTAACATTGAAATGGCTGTATGATTATTGCATGATTATGAATAGTATTGTAATCTAAACCAGGGGTTTTAAAACATGTCTCCTTTTTAAGAGACACCAAACTCAGGTCTTGCATTAATGATCTGATGAATCAGGTGTGTTAGACGACAGACACATACAAAATGTGTAGGACAGGTTTAAAACCCCCTGATCTAAATGTTCACTAACAAAATAGCTCCACCAAGTGGACAGTATTTATTGATTTATTTACATATTTATGTAGGCTATGTATGAATGAATGAATGAATGAATGAAAGATCTGCCTGATTTTTTTCATGTAATCTCAGCCATTTCATTTGACTAATAGTGAAATATGTAATTTCTGCACCACTTAACTGGGAAAATAATTACTGTTTTCACGCATATATCAAACATCAGACCAAACATTTTCATTCCTACGGTCTGCAATGTTGTTTGAACGAAGAATAATGTTAACATTAAAACTGTTAATATTGTTTTTGTGTGATTTATCTAAGCCATTTCAGGACTTGGTGTAAATTTGAGTTTAAAATGTATTTATAAAAATGCTAATAACAATGACACATTTATGATGATTTGTTAAAAACAGTAGAGAGCTTCAGGGGAATTTTTTTATTAGCATCAAATGTAACATTGTAGATGATTGCTCACTTTTGCAGCATGCAGCTTGAAGCAGCAGACTCTATAACCCAATAATGGAAATACTTAGTGCGTAGTGAATCTTTTATTGGCAGTTAAAATTCCACACAATGCATCATTTGGATCTGTAGAGACTGTGACTTCTGACACAGCTTGACTTTATAACCTTGAACAAAGGCATTAAGGATTTAAATGGTTACTTTGGTACAGTGTTATAATTTGCTGGACAGTTTGAAGCTAAAGCAAATGCATATAATGGTCAGTTCTATCATAGTTTAAAAATAATGAGATGCCAGCTATATCTTTGATATTTGAATATTCAGTGAGTTTTTCTATTTATTGGTAATTTTCACATGAATCAGTTAATGATGATTCCAAAGTGTTTCTATACGGGGGCCAACTGAGCTCTGTCTCAGTTCTCCTGGGATCCTTAGTCAATTAAGTCTCTTATCAGATGCCCACAAACCATATTTATTATTGATCTCCGGTATGTCTGCTGAAATTCCTGCTTTAGATTTCTAAAAGCACCACTGCCATGTCTATGTAATAAGAGCCAAACATGATGAAATGATATAGGTATAATAAAACTGATAATGGAAAAATAGAAACACAGAAAGTTGTACCTTTCACAAGTACAGCATTAAAACAATTCATTGTTTTTCCCCAAAGAAACCACTGCCGTAATAACAAGAAATTGATTTAATGTCTCTGAGCACTTTCACACAGGCTGTGACCAGTAGACGCAAAGCAAAACATTTAACTGTTCTTTACATTTCTGATGCTTTAGTTTTTAATAGTGCTACTATAATTTGAGTATGCAATATTTTAGTCATGGTATTGGTATTCCACTCTTTAGATCAGACATCTCTACAGCACATCCATGTTGTAGAGATCCATGATCATCAAGAAGCTGCATGCTCTGAATTCCTCATCACTGCTAAGGAACAACTAGAGCAGGACGTCCTCCAACCTCAAGATATCAACACTCCAGTTAGTTCCTCTAAAGATGACAAGAGGAAGTGCTGGACAGGTAGATATCTATCTATCTATCTGTCTATCTATCTATCTGTCTGTCTGTCTGTCTGTCTGTCTGTCTGTCTGTCTGTCTATCTATCTATCTATCTATCTATCTATCTATCTCTGACAGACTGTATTGCCTTCAAAACATTCAAACTTTAAGCTTGTATAACTACTTTAAACTTCAAACTATTTCAAACTGAAAACCATCAAACTTAAAACGTTTTAAACTTCTTAAGCTTTTCAAATTTTTTCAAACTTTCTTGAAAATTAAAGTTTTGCCAAATTAAAGTTTGCCTTCTAGTATAGGATGCAGAACAGCCTGTAAAGCAAAACAGACCCAAGAGATCAAATCAATGCAGATGCAACATGTGGTGCAGATAAAGCTAAACACATGACATCAGGAAATTAATTTAAAAAAAAAAAAAGTATTTGTTGGTCCAACCCTGGTTTAACAGACAATGTTTTAAACCTAGTCCCAGACTAAAATGTAAATCTGAGCTGTTTCAACTGAAAGAACCACTGATTGATCTTAAAATATGTCAATTTCCTTGTTTTGTCTCAAGATTTTTTCATACACACAAGGCATGTATATAAAAATGACTTAAATGTCCTAATTTAACTATGGCCTAATCCTGGTTTAGTGTAATCCCTGTCTGTAAAACCATACCTAAATGTTTTACATTTTCAAACTTAATCTGATAAGGTGTCACCAGTTAAAATAGTAAGGCATTAGAAGGCTTTAAAATGTCCCTTACTCTAATGCAACATGTCAACAGGCAGTTTGGCTTAAATGCTATGGAAAGCCAAATGGGTCGTACACATTTTAAAACGCCGATTTCATAATCCCACCAGGCGTTAAATAAGCGTCATTACGCGATAAGTTAACGCCAGAAAGCTGAATCTGAATCATTGGGTTGAGTTAATGTAAATAAACAGAATTTCTATTTTTGTGAAACTATCGCCAACTATTTATTAATTTGAAATAATCCTACTCAAATCATAATAATAAAACAATAATATTACTGTCTTATTAATTTAACTGTTGAATAATATAATTTCCAAATTTGCACTCATTCGTGCCTGGGGTGATAACTTTATGAGTCAAAAGCTATATGTATAATTGTAAGGGCTATCCTTGCTATCTTCACGCTCTTGCAAACTGGATGCTCTGACTTGCCGTAGAGTCCTTGTAGCCATGAGAGGTGTGTCCATGTAGATGAGTAAATAAATTTGCATCTTAAGTCGCGTGTTGCGTTAAAGCTGCGGTAGGGAACTTTTGACGCTCTAGCGGTTAATAAACAGAACTGCTTGCGTCTTGCGGAAGAACATCGTAGCCGGATCTACTTCTCTCTGTTTATGTCTATGAAGAATCACAAAGGTACTGGGTTACTCCGCCGCGGTACCCCCAAAGCAATCTAAAATAGTCCGAATATAAACACTTATTATAGGTGCACCCTAGTGATTCAGGACAAGCTAAAAACACGGTTTGGAAAATGGATTCATGGTGTACTCGCTTATTATATACATTTTTCTACATTTTGAACACAAACAAAGTTACGGACCGCAGCTCTGATTGGTTGTTTTTTACCGGGAGCACATGACTTTTCTGCAAATGGCAATAGGACCACTGGGAGGAGCCAGAGCAGCTTGATTTTTTTCACAGATTTTCTGTCTTATATTCTACTGTCAAGACATAATGACAGGTTTAATAAATATGTAAAAAAAATTTTTTTACAAAAGTTCCCTACAGCACCTTTAACTTAACGTCTGTCGGCGTGTGGCGTTATTTTAACGCGTGGTGGCATCTGGCGTTAACTTATCACGTACCGGCGCTTATTTAACGCCTGGCGGCGTTTTAAAATGAATACAGTGTTGAAAAGCATGCGTATTCTGACCCATTTGGCTTTCCATAAAATGCTGCCTTTGACATCATAGTCACTAGTGAAGGCTTTGGAACTGTGCACATTCTTGTGGTATATCCAATAGGACAATGTTATGCATAAACCAGTTAAACCCTGCTGGTAGATGTCATAACTACACCATCTAGCTGCATAACCTTTCATTGCAGGCCTTTTTAAAATGTAGCCTGTATTAATACTATATGTATTATATATAATATAATATAAAAAATAATACTGTATGTATGTATTCTGATTAAATATATAAAATGCAAATCTTGAATATATGAATGTGTGTGTGTGTCTATATATATATATATATATATATATATATATATATATATATATATATATATATATATGGAGTTTAAATAGAAATATGTTAACACAGGAAAGAAAACAGCGACTGTGAAGCCATTTTATGGAGTTTTTAATAATCAGCAAAACATGCAGGATTCACATGATTTCCCCGTGATTACAATGAATAAATACAAAAACAAGTTTTAATATGTTTTTCTTCTGTCCAGTAATATAGTCTTAAACCTTACAGTATGTAATGTATTATGTAAGACGAGCACCATTTTTAATTAATTACTTAAAAAAGTATCAATTAACATTTCATTAAAAAATTCTGATACTGCAGCAGAAGGTCTTCATTGTGTTCCTTGGCAGTCTGAAAGAGAAAAGATACTAAACATTAAACAAAACTGAAAGACACGGCATGAAGACCACAAAGCAATTTAAATCTGCAAGTTGAATCTGACTTTCCATAAATACTGCGTCTCAAGCAAATGAATCCAAATGTAATTCAAATCCATGTCCTCTGAAGTTTGTGAGATGTAAGTGTTCTCTAAATGTAACAACTGTGAATGAATGGCATCTTCAAAGTGACAAAAGCACCACCTTCACCTACTAGGATTGTTTTGGTCCATTGCCTTCAACCTGTTCCAGAGGTCTCTCTGACTTTTATGTCCTCCTCTAAATCCTCCACACCCGCCTGAGTCATGAGATCAGAGATGTTCTTCTCCAAGTCATCAATTCGCATACTCATCTCATCAAGTATTAGAATTAAGAAAAATCTTCTCACAGTCAATCTAGGAATAATGAAGGTTTTGATTGTGTACATAAAAACATCAGTGCATTCCACTCAATTAAGCTATAATCAGTTCCTCAGTTAATTACAATTATTTACACTGATATAAACATGCATATGCGGAAGGATATTTCGACCAATAATCTGCTCTGACATGGTCTGGAACTTGTCCTGCATCTGCTGCAGCAAACTCTGTACCTGAACAGAAGAAATAGATATTATACAAGCATTCAGCTTAAAACTCACAAAAATAGTGAATGAACACTGCGTCCAACTAGCATTAATGAAATCCATCTAGAATCGTGTGGGTTTTGCGTGGGCCTCCCACACAGGAGTGAAAACAGCAGTTTAAGGGCATGCTCTCCGCCCACGCGTGGAACTGAAACCATAGTAACAAGGGAACTTCGTCTCAACATGATATAAATCACACAAGACAGCACACCTAACAATGAAATAAAGGAATGTTCGATGTATAAGCCTTCTGAAAATAAATTCCATCTACGTTCTAATTTAATTTAACTATAGATTTGATCAAAACAGAAAACATGAAAATACATGGAACTCATAAGAGTGATCTGTCAAAACAAGTTCGCGACAGAGCTATTAATGAATGAGGAGCACTCGTCATTAAACACTGATTCACTTTGGCTAGTGAAATGAACGTGAATGGATACTAGGCGACAGTAAGTGCACGACCCAGTACTGTACCTCGGTGTAAAAAAAATGTATACATATATCAAATACCACAACAGTCAGGTCCTGAGATGTTTTAGGGTCCTTCTCTGACATAGCCTATCTTCTCCAACAATTCCTACGTCTCTTCGATTGAATTCCTTGTGTGATCAAGAGTCTTGTCAAGGCTGTACAGTACTGTATGATGTATTCAGTGTAGAAACCGTGGAAGCGGCTGCTGATTTCGTTAAGGGGTTTGGTCAGTGAACTGAAGTCAATAGAGCGGCTTAGGCTGTTTTTGCTGTTATCATTTTTATGTCCTTAAGGGGGCGCTTGATGGCTCAAAGGTTCGGAATCTCTGCAAATCTAGCTGACAACTGTATTCAATATATTTGACTTTTTTAGCCTTACTAAAATACAGTTCAATAATTATTAAGTTAACTAAGACTTGTATACGCTTTTCAATAAATTAAGAAAATATCTTTCTGATTAATAGAATTGTCATGGTTTCTCCGTCAACAAATTATAGCATGTGAGAATTTTTAATTCAATTTAAGATTTTTGAGACCTTTTACAGCCTTTTTGTCACTGTCAAACTTGTAAACAGCTTGGTTTCACCTGCCCACCCTTCAGGACCTGTACAACTCCAGAGTGAAGAAACGGGCAGACAACATAATCACAGACCCCTCTCAACCCGGACACAATCTGTCTGCACTCCTCCCCTCAGGCAGACGCTACAGATCTCTGTGCACCAGAACATTTAGGCATAACAACAGTTTTCCCCCCATGCCATCTCCATCTTGAACAGCTAACACAGACTTCCAACTTACTTTCAGGTATGATGTAAATAAATACATATGCATATTTTTGTTTATACAGCTATACAGTAAACAATGCACAAATCTGTACATAAATCTTCTGTTTCAGATTTTACCACATTGTTATTATTTGTTTATTTTTTCTTTAGTTTTTTTCTTTAGTCTTATTCAATTATTCTTTCTGTCATATGTGTAGGCCTATGTATGTACCAAGAGCTCCTATAAAAGCCCCACAACAAATTCCTTGTGTGTTTGCTCTCACTTGGCGGATTCTAAGCTAATTCTAATTCCAATTTCTGGCCCGAGGACACCCAACCTGTACTACACGGGCTATTTGCTTAGATTTTAATTATTTTATGTTATCAAATTTTCGCCAAGCGCCCCCTTTCGAAAACAAATGTTTATTTCATGTCGTACAGATGCTTTGGCCATTCCACTGGTTTAAGATTAATGGTAATACGTCACTGGAAACCGAAATGACAACAGGAAACCAGCCTGTTTAACTAACGGGTCTTACTTATTGAAATGTCCAACGATCTGCATAGAAAGATTAATTTTAAATTTTAAAGTTAATAAATGTCCCATTATTTATTTACACCTGCATACTACGCTTAGAGCAAACACAAGCCATTGAATTGGAACAGATAAACTCAGTTTCCCATGAATATAGCGACAATGAATCATGGGAATTGTTGTTTATTTGTCATTGGATTCAGTGCCTTCCGTCAGCAAATCTAATTGATTGAACTACATGTCCCATAAACGCTTGGAGAGAAAATTTTTACATCGCAACAACAATTTGACCGCAAGGGGTATTTGGAGTCAGTTGACATCGTCGACACCGGAGGCGACACGCAGACGGGGTTTTTTTTTTTTTTTGGAGGAGAACTTTGATAATTTTGATAATAACTCGAACTTACGTTTATATTAACGTTACTAACATAAGCTGCAAAAAGATGCTGGATCCCTGGTTTTATCATTGGTTCTTTTTTACTTGGTGGTCTGTTAGGTAATTGGAGTGCTGTTTGCTGGATAAAATTAAGTGAATTAATCTTTCCCGGGATTTAAGATCCAGCGATATTTATTTGGACCAGTAAAATCGTCGTTTGCATCATTCTGATGTTTCGCTAACTAGACTACAGCTAGTCAGCCGGGGCTCGCTGTGCCCGAGCCGGGCGAAGATCGACGCTGCGCGGTGTCACCCAACTCAAGAGGATCGAGCTTATTAGGCGACAATGCTTGAAATAATGTCCGAACCACAAGGTAATGAAAACCCAAGAATCTGAATTTCGAATATTCTAACTTTAACCATGTTGTGATAGGCAACACCCATCATCCTCATCGTTCAGTTTTAGCGGAGCCAGCTAACTTAGCCTGTTAGCAGCTTTAATACTGCAGTGACTTTACATACTCGTTAGTTTAGCAGACCGGTGTTACTAATAACCTTAAACTTGATTCATTGTCAGACACTTTTTAATGTTTGATTATGGTCACAAAAAAGAGGACATTTTACTGCGCCAACAGGGATTAGCCCAGCTGCTATCTTGTGAAATTACTCCTGTTGATTGTAGCCATTTGTTAACGCTGTAACTCACCAATAATGTAAACATTCCTGATTTCCAACCACTGCTTTCTGTTAAAGTTATTTTATGGACACGTTTACAAAACCGCAGTTACGCAGCGTTGCGCATTTTGTCTTGGCAAAGTAAACAAGCTCCGTTTCAAATACGCTGCTGTTGTTGATGATCACTTTTAACCTGGTGCCAGTTGAATCTTTTTAATCTGCTGCACAGATCGGCTGTTTCTCTGATATTTCAATGCAATTTAAGGCAGAAATGTTGCCTTTTAAATCGGGTCACTGTTTAGCTGGGTAACGTAGCATTTCGCTGCCTGACCGTAACTCTTTGTTACGCCGGGTTAAGTAGTAATGCCAATGGGGTCTCTTAACACTTAACGTTACCGATTTGGTCGTTGTAACTACATCATGATTAACCATAGATGCTTTTGTAAGTTCCCAAACCAGAAAAGTTGTTTTTGAGTACTTCGGCGTCGAGATTAAGGTTTAAGCCACGAGCTGCTGCGTCCTCTCGCCTTTATGACTGCTTTAGCTTAAGGTGTTTGTCGCTTAATTCATTTAGTTTTCTCCACAATTAAAGTCCCTTAAACCGTGTGGACATTTGAATGTAAAATGGTGCCCTGCTCACTTAGTTTTACGCCTCAATCAGCAGGGAGTTAGCAACGTTAGCTTGCCGCCGAAGACGCACTTTCACCCGGTTTGTAAGAATGAAACCTGCGTGGCTTGATTCCAGATGCAACGTTTTTTTTTCTTTTAACGAGTTATTTAGCCATTAATGAATGTTATTCTCTCCCCTTCCTTTTTCTACATAGATTCATTACTGAAATGCAAAGCAGAGACTCTGGTAAGTCAAACAAGGAAATTACATTTTCATCCTACAGATGGCAGTGCTTGTCTAAACGCTAATAAATGTTCATGTCCAGCCATCAGAGAGAAGAAAGCGGACAGTGGAGGACTTCAACAAGTTTTGCAGCTTTGTTCTAGCATATGCTGGTTACATCCCTTCTCCAAAAGAGGTAAGAATGGAGCATAGTTTCACATACAGGTGTGGTTTAATGCATTAAAGCCCTCTTTAGATTCCTGTTCCCAGAGACCTCCCATTGCTGCACCTATTTGACACCCATTCCAAGCCTGTACTAGACTACAGAATGAGTAGAATTCAAGCGAAACTAGATTTTGCAGATAGTGATAACCAAGTTAATAAATAATTGGTGCTGAAATTTATTACAAAATGAACAATACTGACTTAATCTTTAACATGTTTCACAATATTTAAAATAAATTAAATAAGCTGTGCCTCATATTATACACATTGTTTTCTATATAAAAAAAATCTGTACAAGATGGGAGAATGATATAAATAAAATCACAAGTCTGCAAAGTATATATAACGTCAACACTAGATAGATAGAAAACTGACTGTTCTGTGCAAAAACAAAAAACACAATCTAATTTGTGAATACTCTTAAGATTTCAAGAAGCAGCTATTGGTGCCAATGATTTAAAAAAGGTGTATTCAATTAATTAGACATCTGAAACCGTGCAGTGTTTGGGGAATTCCAGGATCAGCATTAAGAACCACAGGTTTACATAGTTTACCCCAGGTCCGGCAAGCCCTGCTCCTTGAAGGCCACCATCCTGCAGAATTGAGCTCCAACCACAATTAAACACACCTGAACCAATGTAATCAAGAGGTGTTTCTCAATGTCAAGGAAGGATCCTCGGAAGCCAGTATTTCGAGGATGCTACGTCATCGACATCCGTCGAAGGACTGTTCCAATGTCGAGGATCCTCGGAATTTCAACCAAGGACTGAGTCCTTCGTTCGAAAAATATCCCATACACAGGAAAGGATGCATATGTGTATCCTTCGTGCTCTCAAATCACCCACAATCCTATGCGCGCACTCGCGCAGCTTTGCTATCTTGTTCTAAAATTCAAAAATGTCAAACGTTAGCTGAGTCGGAGTGTTAACGGTTTTTATTTACGTTACCAAACACTTGTTATAACTGTAGTAAATATAAGTAAAGTATAACATTTAAATGCCAGTAAAAATTACTACCATATTGATATTGTAAATTTTACAAATGGTTAACTGAACTGGACCTGTCATTTAACAAATGTTAACTTTGTTACGTCATCAGCATTTTTTTATAAATAACTAGTTAAGTTGTCCAAAGTAATTTAACGATACCATTCAAACAGACCTTTTCACTGACGTAATGACGCAATTACGTGTGAACTTGCTAGCCTGTTCCATTTACATGTTCTCCCGAATGCTAAAGAGGAGTCTCGCCTAGCCTCTGAAGGAAGTGATTTGGAAGGATCAGTCCTGCCAAGGAAGTATCCTTGACATTGAGAAACACCTAAGGTCTTCAGGATTACAAGAATCTTTCAGGCAGGTATTTTGCGACAAGTTGGAGCTAAACTCTGCAGGTCCAGGATCGGGCTCCCAATGATCAATGTATGGTTTCCATTGAATATCATCTTAAGCACCTGCACAGGTTATTTTTTATTTTTCCTTTTCCCAGCCTATATTTGTAGATATCAGTAATGGCACGACCAAATACCATGCGATCCATTGTCTGTCTCTGTCCACAGGAAAGGCCATGGTCACCAGGATCCTCCAGTTCTCCGAACAGCTCTGGTGCTTCAGGTGAAGGAAGCGTTTTAAGTGGAGCGAGTTCTAACATGGCTCCCAACTGGGGACACGACACATCGGACATGCACACTATCCATACCTTTGTTCGCAAGGCTCGTGCCAATAAGAGCAACAAGAGCATGAGGCGGCTGTCATCTGACAGCACCCTAATGGGTAAAATGTGTTTAAAAGACCCTTTCTATGAGGGCCAGGCGGCCAGCAAAGCTGAGCGCAAAAAGGACAAGAAGCTGAAGCGTCTTTCTCTAGGTTCAGGCGCTGGCGACAGCAGCAGCAGAGGTGGCGAGAAGCGTGCAAGGATCAAGCGTAGTAAAAATCCCAAACAGTCCAAAGCCCTTAAGAAGCTTAAGAGCTCTGCCCACAGCGAGACAGACTCTGAGAACGGTCTCGGGCATGGAGAAGAGCATTTGGACCACGGAGCAGCGGCTGAGCGCAGACTACAGGCCCAGGTCAAAGAAGAAAAGGAGGAAGCCACCAGAGAAGCGGATATGAGTTCCAGTGAAGGCGAGACTTGGATAGCGGATGAAGACATAATGGTAGAGTCAGGTGGGTTTATTAGGGACTGAAGAAGATTTAGATGGTTTGGAGATGTCCACAAATAATCATTGAAGGATTTTAATATTTTGATGCTGGATTTTATGTCAGTGTGGTGAAATATATAATCTGTGTATAATTTCAGTAGCACATGATCCTTCATAAATCATTTTGTGCGTGTACATATATTTTTTTTTACATTTTTAAAAACATTTAGTTTAGTTTTTATATATATAATGTCACTAATGACTTTACAATTTAAATACTAATTTTTAAAATAATTTTATGCGTCTTTTACTTACAGGGGATGATTCATGGGACTTGATCACCTGTTACTGCGGTAAACCCTTTGCAGGACGGCCCATGATTGAATGTAGTCAGTGCAGTGTGTGGGTGCACCTCTCATGCGCCAAAATTAAGAAGTCTAACGTGCCCGACATATTTAACTGCCACAAATGCAGAGACTCTCGACGGTCAAGTCATAAGAAAGACACTTAGATGAGGGGTGTTCATGCCCTCAAAGCTCTGAATGTTCCCAGTTCTCCAGTTTTTGTATCCAAAACAGTTTTCACTTTCAAAAATCCATTCTTTCTTTGCGGTTCTAGTCTTGGCCACCAGTTACTCCTTACATGGTTAACAGTCAGTAGTCACATTTGCAGAGTTCACTCAGAAATAATGTTTGAATTGATCTCTTACCTCCTGAGTTGGTAATTGATCTTGGCTCATTTGTAACTATTCCACAGATACGTACACTATTCTTTGACATGCAGAATTGTCATTTGTTTAAAGTAAGCAGCTTACGTATTTAGTAAGTGGCACAATTTTCCTTAGGAGAAGTTGGAGAAGCCACACTACATTTTCACAGGTGTATACTATATTGGTTACTTTGGTACCATAAAAGTCTATTTTAAAGTGTAAAAAAAGACCTACAAAATATGGAAAAACGTTGTCATGATTTTGCCAAAGAGCTGCTATGAGAGATTGTTGACACTGCTGTTTCTAGAGAATGCATTATTTTTTGGTGAACTGTCCAGTTGATCTTTCTTCACTGGGATAGTTACCATTGTTTGAAGACTAATAGATAATTCATAATAATTTCCTGTAGGTGATCATAAGACCATTTGATTCCAACCTCTTAATTGGATATTTATGTAAGAAATCGCACCCAGATAGACTTGACCAGTCAGCTAACATGTATTAGATGTTCAAATATAAAGAGATATAGGAGTCATTTAAGCAGGGATTCCATTTATTTGCAATTATTGTTATCAAACATATTAATGTCATCTAATTCTACTGGTAATATACAGTATATTAACTCATGTACTTTGTCGAAGAAGCTATCAATACTGTTTAGTCTTTAATAACTTGCACAACATAGTGTTTTTTGTTAGATTTCTTCTCAATCTGTTCCATTTTTTTTTTGGAAGATTTCAGTTTAATAAGATGTAAATGCTAGTTTTAGGAGCTTTGCTGGAGCTTTCCTGGAATGAAATGGTTGTAATTATTGATTTCAATAAGTGTTTGGGGGTTTTAAACTCTGAGAACAGGTGAAGATTACTCATTTATGCTACAAGCTCTTTCTTTTGAAATAGTTTGGGGACTATTGTTTTGGATATTTTTTTTTTCCCTTTGTGGTTTATTTGTGAAGCAAGGGGGATAGGAAATCCCCAAAAGCCAGACTTCTCTCGCTTCATGTTTCACAGATTTTGAGAAGTGTACGTATCTGAAAGTGAAGAGAAAAGCAAAGCATATTGTTTATTTTATAATTATTATTTTTTTGGATCTGATATTGTTTTCTTTAACTACCTGGAGAAATAAAACTTTTCCTTATCGGGGTTAGAATGTCTTATTTTCATAATCTAACTTTTGTGTTGAGATGCGTCATGTGTTTTGTGATTTAAAACGAGCTGAAATAACATTAGACAAGACTGAATGGTTTATCCATGTACATTTTATTTTGCAGCAACACCAATACAGTGTCTGTCAGTTTGCACCCCACTAGAGGGAGCTGGTAAGCTAATATTGGAAAAACATAAATACAAATAAATAAGTCACAGTTTATAAACCTGAGATGCAATGACTTAATAGAAACCAAAAGATCAATAAAATAGATTTTTTTTTAAAGGACCAGTACTAAACAACATAAGGTGTCCTTTTTAACGGTATATGTCATCTGAAAGTTTGATCACTTTGCATCGTACTCCTTAAAGTCTTCAGGTTCCTCCTAAGGGGGGAAAAATATATATATATATATATTACAGTGATAGGATATGCAATCTGTTTAGTTTAAATCTATGTAGTCAAACCACTTTGGTTTTCTCTGTTTGAAAATACCTTTCTGGTCCTGGAAGACAAGTAGGAGCTGCCAATGGGGTCCAGAGGAACAGTGATCCTCCTCCTATTCAGGGTAACAAATGTAGGAATCGTGTGAGAATTTGGGCTTAAATTATGAGATAGCTTGCACAGAAAACTAACAGTTCCATAAAAAAAAAAAATTGAAAAGCACTTTACTTATTGTAAAATAGACATTTAAAGAAGTTTAATACTATGAGGTTAAATATACTAATTAAAATACATATGCTCTATACATTTTTATTAAACTTGTGTTTTCATAAATATTTTTTAATAAAATAAGTCAATATTTCTACTCGCCTCTTCTCCTTGTTTTTGCGGCGGTTGCTGTTTGCTGGTTGCACATTGATGTGTTCCATAGGGGAAAAGAAATCGGGAGTCTTGGCGGGATTGGGTTCCCAGTCCCGAGTCATTTCCCCTTCATTTCTTGGGAACAAGTCAGCCAGATCAGAGAGCTCATAGATATGTGGTGACATCTCCTGATCTGACCTGTGATTGCTCTGCAGGGAATCAGATGCATTTTAATATACGTGACATTAAAGTGTTTTTATTGCAATGCTATATCAAAAGCTGTATATTCTCAAGAAGAGAATTAACTCGGCATGTAATTAATGTGATATTTACTCTTTTCACTCGCAGTCTGTCTGGTATCAGGAAAGCACAAAGCTCGTCCATCAAGAAGTAGACAACCAGAATAAGTAGCAAACACCTGGAGCACGTCATCTGAGGGTACAACACCACACAACATGATGTTTAGAAAAATGTTGACTACTTTTTCTATTTCAAATGTTTGCATGCATTAAGATGAACTGCTAACAGCAAACACAATAAGCTGATTAGAAATTGTAAAAACTGTAGCAAACTCAGCACTTTTATATGACAACATTCAGAATTAAAGTATATTGTGTTTTTAATATTTACCTTCTTGACAAATTCGTCTGTCCTTTGGAAGTTTCTTCAGGAGTTGTTTGACAGTCCTGCTCAGCTTCTACTTGTGTGTTGATGTTGCCTTGATGTCCTCTTTGTCAAGGGCATGTGTGTTTTGGGTATTTGTAGACCTGAAGCTGGGGTGGGTTTATATAGGATGACCAAGAGATTATGGATAAAGGGAGTGTGTGTGTGTGTCTAGCAGGACTTCGCCCACCCTCCAAAAAGATTAGAACATAATTAAAGCATCCTTTTGGTTGTTGTTAGAATGTTCTAGTTCAAACTCAGGTTAACAGGTTGACAATATCTACATTGAGCAGCCACACACAATCTAACAAGAGAATCAAAAATCAGTATTCATAATGACATGGAATATTCTCATATGTTTATCTATATTTAAACGATGATGAATAAATGACTGATATCAAAATTGCACACCATATTGTCTGAAGAAATAAAAAATGTGCTACAAGTGAATTTAGGCATCACAAAATTATAATATACAGTATTATAAATGGGTATTTTTTTTATATATTGAAATATGCCAAATATTACATTCACATGTTTTTAAGAATATCTTTAAGTGTTAAATGACAGAAAAATTAAACCTCTAATATCAACCTATATGGATAAATTAATAAAATGTCTAATAATGGCTAATTGATGGAATATTGTGTATCTCTTTGTGATTTTATTTGTAATTTTGTGAGACATTTGATGCAAGCCTGTGCATTGTAACTAGTTGATATTTGTATACACTCTGAATGTTCTGTCCTTTGGAGACTCTGTGTGTGGCCTGTTCAGGTATCAGACCATCTCGTCTCACCCAATTTCACGGTTTCAAAACATTGGATTCTCCTCCACGTACACCAAAACGGTCTCTCTCTCTCTCTCTTTCTCATTAGGGATGGTCGTAGTATTATCAGAGGAAACACACACAAGTTGAAAAAAGCAGGAGTGGCCTCTGCGGATGGCCTACCAGCAGTCTGACACGTTTTCTCTTTTCCTCTTTTCCCTCCCTATCCTAATTATTGCTATTTCTGGCAACAGAGGCACCAGACATAGACTAGCTGTTGACAGACAACCCATGGTGAAAATAAACTACCTTTACTAAACAAGGACGGTGCCATCCACCCAGATCTCTGTCAACAGAGACTGAGAACAAATCATTGCTGCTGATTACTCATAATTAGTGTAAAATGTGTGTGTGTGATCATTTCTGACAACCCCGCCTTCTCATTTCTGCCCTATAAGTACCCAGAATCTTCATGAGTTCCAAATTTAGAACAATGAAATTCTAAAGAGTGCATCGGCAGCACAAATATAAGCCTTTGTGTTCAAATAAATTGCAGAATCAGTAATGTTTTTGATTTCATGTGTAATGTATTGTGTATTTTCATTAGAAAAATTCTTGTAGATACAGTAATATTTTTTTCAGAATGTTTCGGGTAATAAAATGGGTGGTTCATTTTCTGAACTTCATACGGTGATTCAATAAGATCTCAAGTAATATGCAGAATGCCCTACTCGTTTTCATCCCATGTCTTGAAATCTATGGATCAGTGTTTCTACAATACTGATCTCTACATTTGCAATTCATTTGATTTAAAATGTATTTGTCTGATTTACAGACTGCACTCAGTTTTGTCTTATGAGCAAGTTGAAATTGTCTGCTGTTTCTTTTCTTTCAGTAACTACTGAGTCAGTATAACATGCAGCTAACTAGTTACCATATTATAGTCAAGTAGCAATTCAAAATGCAGAATAATATACCTAGCATTACATCTAAACCACAGACTATACAGGACTATATTTCTCTGTGGAAAATGCAGTCTCTTAATTGGATACTGAAGCTTTTGAGTTCTACACACTTATCTGTGTTTAACATTTTGTGGTGAATATTTTGTCATTTCTTTAGGGGTTGAATAGTGTGTTGTTCATTTCGTCTTGAAGGAGCTGTACCTTCACTGCATTTAATTTGTATTTTTTAGAATTATAACTATATATTACTGAATAGTTGTAAAGGCAAAATAAAATAAAAAAAATCCCTTTGATTCTGTTTTCCTTAAGCAGGTTTTTCAAATCAAATGTTCTGATGCTCATCCAAACATTTTGATTCATCCAAACATTTTACAGGTACAAGACAATGAAACAGTAAAAAAAATGGAGTAGGATTTACTTGAAAAAAGCTTGGAAAGTATATTTCACTCAGAAAAGGCTAGTAAATTAACTAACATTTGCCAAGTTAAGGCCTAAACTTAATTTATTAGTAGGTTTAATTAGACATTTTTAAGTTAAGTTTACTTGGGAATACCCAGTCAATTTTGTTGACTCTTTGTTTGTAAATGTTACATTATGTAATGCTTATCACTGTAAAAATGTGTGCTGTTAAATATCATTAACTTACTTTACTGGAAAAAAACACTCCTTGTAAGCATAACAAACAGTTCCAAGTAAAATATACTTACAGTATGAGTTCCAACTTTAATTTCTACAAGCTTAAATTAAGTGCTAACATAGAATTGTTTTTTTTTAAATAGTTCTTGCCTTTATTATTTAATGTAGAAATTACATTTGTTTTTATGTAGTATTTACTGCACCACAAAATCATTTTTATCAGTGCAAGTCACAACCTACTGGGCTAACTGAAATTATCAAAGCAAAGTCCACATTTCACAAAATATAGACAAGCTCAAGTTTAACTACATTTTCATCCTAGGGCAAACATTCAGCATGCTTTTTATTATCAATAGTCGATCAATATCACCTGCTAAAATCAGTTAAAAGGTTGCAGTCATTTCAATTTTAAAGAGCAGCTTTTAGTATGTGTACAGAAGAGATTTTTAATTTTACAAATTTGCCACAAGGTGGAGTTATAACAAAAATGTGTGAAATGCAAACGTTTTTCATGCCATTTAATATTATCTTTGGAATCTTCCTAATTGTCTAGAATTATCTTCATTATTCTGTTATACATTATTATTACTTAGTGTTTTACTTATTTTTATTTGACCATGAAACCGACCACATGCTATTCTTGAGTCTTGGCAGATGCTTCACATCACACATACACTGTTCTTTATTTTAAAAATACTCACTATTACTGTGTATAATGGGGGGAAATGATGATTAAGAACAGCTATTGTCTGAATGGATGAAATATTTCAGAGTCTCAGTTGTGCCTCCTATCGAGGGAGATAAATGACGCGTTAAAGCAAATTTTTGTAACTAAATTAAATTTTTCCACTTCTTGCCACGAGAATCAAAGGATTTAGTAAACATTTAGTAACCCACGACCTTCAGGATACAGTGGTGTGCTGTTTGATGTAGGGTCCGTTGAAGTTTACATCACATATTGTTCCTGTGGCTAAAGTGGTGGAGCTTTACGTAAGCTCCACAAGGTTGTGGTTTCGACACCCAGGGAACACGTTAGGTAAAAAAAAAAAAATGTTAGCCTGAATGCACTGTATGCATACATTTATTTCTTTATCCTGTAGCGTCTTTACACGCAGACGAAACTTGCTAGAGAAGTACGAAGTGCGACAGATTAAACCTCTGCAAATAAACACAATTTAAATTCACGTCTCGCACACAATGGAACATTCAAATGCGATCTGGACTCATTCCGGGATAGTTATGTCCACTTCGCAGGGCACTTACGGTCGAACAGGACAAACGTCTGAAAAGATACGAAATGTGCAGAGTGGAGGACAGGAATAGGGCATCTATCTTCTAAAAACAAATTACAAAAAAATCCCAACTTCCTGCTCCTTTGTTGGTAACTGAATATTGCAAAATGACCAATAACATCCTCATTTTATTTTAAACGCCAGTCTCGTTTCTTAATAGAAGTCTTGTGGCTCTCTCAGGTTTCTAATCTAAATGCGTCATATGAAGGGGAGGAGATTCATAGAGAAAGCGAAGGCTTCATGTCTGGACATTGTGTGTTAACGCTTTCGTGTCTTTTTTATTATATTTTATCGAAAGTGTAAAGCGAAAGTGAAGGAAACTATTGAAAACTGTTCTCATTCCATACATCCGAATAATCACTGCAACGAGAACTGCTCTGACGAGAATCTGTTGCCTGTTTGAAGAGTATCAAACCTGCCTCTCGAGAGCTGAGATGTGAGTGAGTGTTCATGGTGGCGGGTTTCCACCCTTTTCAAAGTCTCGGCTATATAGAGTATTTTAATACCGTTTTGCAAGAATGTTGTATGCTAGATGTGTATTTTAATGGATAAACTGCGGAGAAAGTGACCATCGTAATTAATTTCGTAAAACAGTACCTTTGGTCATTAAGCATGTGGATAAAGCATACTTATTAAAAGCCAAGTAGGCTTATCAGTGTCTGTTTTCTTTTCCCTTTTCAGTTTTCTTCGCGAATCCTTCGTCATGTTTTGCTCTTGTCTTTGTGAAGAAATTGTATTTGGCCCAAACGATAAACATAATCTAATATACAGGCTACCGTCACCGCCCTTTGTATGACGTCTTCGTGTTATTGCTTCAGTATGTTTCTCGTCTAAAACACGGTACAGTCCACTAAACGAGAATTAAACGGGCTGGCACGTAGCCTGTAGGATTTCCTTAAGTGTTTGCGCGTTCTTTTATATTTCCTTTAAGATGCAACTAGACCATTTAAACGTTGATCTTTTCATTTGAAGTTGAACTTGAGTTCTTTTTGGACCTGTTCTGCTTGTTTCCAGCTCAGACACCACTTCCCTACCTTTTCTTCTCTCGCATAGTGATCGAGGTGCTGATAGACGTCGGCTCTGAAAATCTCAGATCTGTCTTCAACATGTCTGGCCCAGGTAATGACAACTTGTTTTTAATTTTCTTTTAAATGCAGTAGAACTTGTTTGTGGAGTTTTAGTTTTAGTTTTTAAAATGGCAGCATGTAATGTTTTAAACAAACAGTGAGTTTTGCAAATAGTAGGCCTACAGCTCCCATGTTCAAATCACTGTGCTGAAAACTATCCAAGCAGTCTATTTACATTTTTTCCCTCAAGTGTGATTCGTGCAGTTTCATGCCTGTTGACATGAAGTTGTGTGTGTGTGTGTGTGTGGGCATGTTTTTGTGACATATCAGGACACAACTCTGTATAATGACATGGGTATGACACAGGTATTACAAGGAGAGGGTGACTTATGAGGACATAAGCCATGTCCCCATTTTTCAAAACGCTTATAAATCATACAGAATGAGTTTTTTTGAGAAAGTAAAAATGCACAAAGTTTCCTGTGAGGGTTAGGTTTAGGGGTAGGGTTGGTGAATGGCGATAGAATATACAGTTTCTACAGTATAAAAACCATTATGCCTATGGGATGTCCCCACTTTTCACAAAAACAAACATGTGTGTGTGTGTGTGTGTGTGTGTGTTTGTGTGTTTTGGTGGAAACTTTTTCCAATTTTCTCCAGAGGTCGCGAAAGGAATGCAGGAAGTCTAAGGAAGTTAAGTCTACAAAAGTGGCTGTGTTCCACATTTATAGGTTTCCACGGGCTATACAGCTTTAAGAGCTGAGTTTTATTACACTATAAAACATCTGTGGCTTTAGCTTTACCTATTTACCTATCATACAAAACTGGTATTGGAAAATCAGTGATGAGGTATTTTAGGGCAAGTCATAGATCTATTGTAAGAGTAAATGTACTGTGCTCACTTCAGAACAGATAACATAACATAATATTTGATGATAATCATCACTTTAGACTGTCTTACCATAAAATATTCCTAGCGCAATCCACACTCGATTGCATTTTGCTGTTAAACTGGGAGTCAAGTGATTCCTTAACACCATTAGGATCATTTATGCCAACATCTTTGGAGCAACTGTGTTCTTAACAAGCTTTGGAATTCAGGCTAGTATTTACCAAACAGCCATTTAGTCTATGTTGAGTGGATTAACATCATGAATTATCTACTGAAACTAATGATTCATGTTTTCCAGTCATGCTCATGTGCAAGTCATTTTTTTATGCATTACGCAAGAAGAGAAAAATCTGTTGCAAAGGGCCTGGTCTCATCCTTGTTCTGGTGAATGGTTAGCAATGTTTAGCACTGGAAAACCGGTATGGCAAGATGGGAGTGTTCAAAACACAATCACAAGATATAAATGTTGATAGCTTCTGGTGTGGGAAGGTCAAGGATTATGCAACTCTACTATCCAGCAATTGGCTTGGTTAGAAAATCCATGCATCTCTGCCAGAAAGATTGATTCCCATGTCCTTCGTTTCATAATCATTTCAAGACCCTCCAGTCGCATGTTATGCAGATTTCCTTATGAATTAGTAAGCTACTTCTAAACATTTACTGTTGTTAGAAAATGATTGTTAGCTCTTTTAATTTGAGTGGAATAGTGGATGTCTACAAACGTCATGACTAAAATTTAATTGATAAATGACTTGGTTTCTTTTTTTTTCCGCTAGCACTTAACATAATGCTTTGAGCAAAGGACATGTGACCACAATCAGTTAGATAACATGATGGAAACCAGATGCAATTTCATGTGGCATGTCTTGAGAATCAAATTAGCAACAACTGAGAACCTAGAATTAGTGTGAGCTCAGTGGGTCTGCTAGGTGATAGTACTTATTTATTTTTATATCTCCCTTTTAATGAACAAGAAACAAACAGTGAAACATACAATGAGCACTGTAGCTGAAACTATATTAATTGTAGCACCAAACAACATTCCTTGCCATTAATTAAAGCTTCATAACTTCACCAGCAAGCAATGTAACATGAATTGTTGGTGCCTTGATCAACAATCTCTTAGTCCAGTCATTCCCGTGTGAGTAGTTAGATGTTGTGGGTGGAATTTGATTAACACCAAATTTAGTTTCTTTTTTTAAAACCACCACTTCCTCCCACAAAGTGAAATGTTTGCTAGTATGTTAACCAGCAAGGTCTGCTTTCTGCTGCTAATGAAAGGCATTGTTGCAACCTGTCAGTCTTAAATAGACAACCCTTAAAAAGGCTTCTTTTTTTTACTCTAATTGTCATTGTCTAGGCAGGAAATATAATAATGTATGATCAATGCCTGTATGATTGTGGAGGTAAAACATTTAATAGACTACATCCTTAATGCTGTTACTTTAAAGGTGTTTTATATGACCGTAGAAGATTTCCCTCAATAGCACCATAATGTACAGAACAGCAGATCTGTGCAACTTATCATCAAACCGGGTTGTTGCAGAGTAAATAGAGAAGATGCTAAATATTTAAATACAATGACAAGACATGTATTGTTCATGATGGTGTTATGCTGTTGATGACTTCTGCATGTAGTCAATATTGTGACAATGAATTATTTATGACCCCTTCTGGTTATTGGTGGCTATTTTTATATATTTTCCCTTTGGAATGCCTCACATGTATGCTGCGGTCTAAAATAGATCCCTACCACAGAACATGGGAGGCCTGTATGAACCACCTCAATTCTGGCATCTCTTATTTTACAAGATGTCCTTAACATGCATACATATAGTTCTGTGTGTCTGTATTTATTGATTAAAAGAGAATAAATCAGTCAGTTGTTCCAGTCATTTCATTATCTACTGCATACCAACTCCACGCCATATTCCAGTGGTGAGGCATGATCGTTGGATTTCCATTGACGGCTTGAATTGAACAATGCATTCCAAACCATCGAGACTTTCTCCAGCATGTCAGAGCATCTGTCTATGATTTAAGACTCAAAAGAGGCTGGCTTTTGCCAAGTAACAAAATACAGGCAGGAGTAAATGAACAACAGAGTGTCTCAAATACATTTTTATTTTACAACATTGCCTAATATGTCTCATCAGGGTAAAGCTAAAGAAGCATTTTATTAAGATTATATATATTTTCTTTCTTTGCATATTAAAATTGCAGGCTACCCATCTCCACACCAGCCTCCTTATCCCATGCCCCAGATGGGTGGACACTCCATGCCCCCCTATCCCATGGGAGGTTATGGAGAACCTGGACAAGCGGCACCACCCGCAGGGTTCCAAGTAGGATACCAGCCAGTTCCAGATCAGCCAGTGATGTATCAGCCTGGTCCGGTTGTTCCAGTTAGTCCAGCATCTCACCATGACCAGCCATATGGAGGTAAATTTAGACTTAATTTACAAATAATATTTGAAGTAAAAGGTGAACATTAGGTAAGTGGGCAAAGTGACCACACAGACCAAAGCTGAAAGAAAGATTCTAATGATTCATAATTCTAATGATCATTAATACAACAAAAAACTATGCAAAATGAGTACGAGTGTTGTTGCATAATGCATGGTGACTAATGATGGTGTGCCTTTTCTAGCACCTTTAGCTGCACCAGTCTCCGTGCCTGCTGGAGTTCCACCTGGTCTGGAGTACCTCACTCAGGTTAGCCATGTCATTTGGTACATTCAAAGTCACATAGTCGGAAAGTATGTATTTACAAGTTGAATGCACTTGAACACTACAGAAAAGATGTGATTATGCGTAGGCAGTGTTTGGATGGTAAATGGTAAAAACTTTGCTGTATTCTAGAAATGTGATCAGAGAATCTCTGATCTGATCAAAATGATTAGAACACACGTGATGTTGTATTTACGACTTCCAAAGTTGAAGGCACTAGTTCTGTCTGTCATTTACTTTACTTATTAAAAGTAAAAAGTAAAAGTGTGCCTATACATCTTGTTACTAGTGTACTCCTTTCATTTCAGATTGATCAGATCCTTATTCATCAGAAAGTGGAATTGCTAGAGGGTGAGTCATCTTCTGTATTGTGGATGTGTTTGAGGTTGTTTACTATATAACTTGAGTGCATTAAAGCAAAGCTTGTCTGTTTCATTTTATGTGTTATCTTTATTTGAAGCCTGAGATGATTTTACTCACCATTACTTTTTTGCTTCTTTAATTCAGACATTCAAAGACTTTAATAAGCTCCATGAAATTAGCCCCAGTGTTGGAAAAAGAGATTTGTATCAATTTCCAACCGATGGGACCAGATTGTTTATACCCACTATAGAATAGGTAATTCCAGGATGGCACAAGTGTTTAATACTAGGAGAAGATCCTTTAACATGTTCTCTCTGCCAAAACCTTTATCCCTGAAGCATGTTTTAAATTGTGCTGGTTTTAACACTGAGCATGTTTATTTTCATTCAGTTAACTCTCTTGAAGAGATTTTTAATACTGTTTTTAGCCACAGAAGCTGGTATAGCATTAAATACAAACAAACAAACACTCAAAGACTGCCGGTTTAACATCTTTGCATGCTTTTCGGCCCTGTACAGCAATCATTGGCTTTGAGACCAACAACCAGTATGAGATCAAGAATAGCCTCGGTCAAAAGATTTATTCTGCCACAGAAAAAAATGACTGCTGCACACGCAACTGCTGTGGAGCCCTGCGCAGCTTTGACATGAAGATCAAAGACAACGCCGACCGAGAGGTCATTCGACTGATCCGACCTTTCCGCTGTGTCTCCTGTTGGTGCCCCTGCTGCCTGCAAGAGGTACACTAGACAAGTCATATCAAAGCTTTGCATTTAATTTAATTTAATTGCTTTTCAGTTAGTGAATCTAGAGCTGTAATCGGGCTTTAAAAGTTAGGCCCGACAGGACCCGAGCCCGACAGGTTTCGGCCCGAGCCCGACAAGTACATTTTGATTGACAGCTTTTTTAAAGCCCGAACCCGTTTACAGCCCGACATTATTCAAATGTGCGCACGCACACAGCTCTTTTGCCTTTTGCCAACAATGAGCAATTTATTCATGTTTTAACATAATTTACTCATAACTAACGTAGACTAGACCACTTGGAAGTTGGAATAAAGAAATAAAATAAGTCCTGTGTCACATCGTAACATCTCAGCATTCTAGACATAGGCTCATTTAACCTATAAATAGACCAACGCACCAATAAAAACGAGTCATTTAAAAAAAAAAAATTAAATTAAGATGTGTATTTGGCAATAACGAAATTAAGATAAAGGCTCCGCCGGATTTGCTTTATTTAATAAAAGAATAATGCCAACATTAGCGTAAATACTCTGTCAACATTATGCATTTAAGACTCAATGAATATTTAGTTATCATTTGAAAAACCTTTACTCACAGAGATTAGGCTAGGTCTACATGTTTTTGTGGAGGAAAATGATTGAAACCACTGTTGATGTCTTCAGCGTGTTCCTGCGCTCACTGATGGTGCGTCATTATTCTCTCATTATTCTCATTATAAGCATGGTCAAAACTTTTCCACACCTCAGAGTTTGCTTTAGTTGCTGGTGCAACCAAAACGTAATCACCAGAGGCAAGCCTCCGTTACACCTGCTCAGCATTCATTATCGCATCTTTCTCGCGCTAATCGAAACACATCACATGACCGCTCGTTTACCTCGCAAACTGGAGCGCAAGCCCGAGCCCGGCCCGAGCCCGCGTAAGATGATAGAAATTAAGCCCGAACCCGACCGACCCGACGGGTCCCGTCGGGTTCGGGCAAAGATTTTCAGCTCTAAGTGAATCATCTAAATCTGTGGTTCTCAATTCCAGCCCTGATGACCCTCTGCTCTGCACATTTTGTATGTCTCTCTTATCTAATGCACCTGTTCAGTTAATGGATCTCTTTCCTAATGGCTGAAGATCTGAATCACTGATTCAGAATCAGGTGTGTTACATGAGGGAGAAATGCAAAATGTGCAGAGTAGAGGGTCCCCAGGACGGGAATGGACTACCAGTGATCTAAAGAACATGTTGTGTGACCTGCTATTGACATGAATGTGTGTGAAGAGTTATAAATTGTGTAAGGTCAGTATGGACATAGGACTCTATGCCACTCTGTCTTTGCAAGCAGTCGGCAATCACAGACTTCATTTAGTTTTAGTTTGGGAACAGTAAAATTTTTGGTGTTTTGTAAAGAATACTTTTTTTTTTTTTAGCAAGGATGCATTAAATTGATCAAGTGAAACCATAAAAACATTTATAATGTAACAAAAGATTTCTATTTTAAATACATGCTGTTATTTTGAACTTTCTATGCATAAAATAATTTTTTTATTTACCTTGGTTTCCAAAAAAACGTTAAGCAGCACAACTGTTTACACAACGTTATAATATAAAATGTTTCTTGAGCTCCAGTCAGCATACTAGGATGATGTCTGAAGGATCATGCAACACAGAAATTTGGAGTAATTGCTGCTAGAAACAGAAATAAATAATATTTTAATTTATTCCACTAAACAGTATTTTATATTTATTCCTTTTGAACATTTGTTTATGTATGCATGTACAGCTACTGTCTTAAAGTGCCCCTATTATGCCATTAAGGTTGCTAATATTGTTTTGGTAGTCTCCTACAGTAGGATCACATGAATGCAAGGTAAAAAAAAAACATTCCAGCAATTCTCAAACGATTCAATCAAAGCAGTTCTAATATTCAGTCTTTCTAAACCCCTCCCCTGCAATTTTGTGCTTACTGTATATTTCTAATTCGCTAAGATCAATAAATGTGTATATTTTGTCTTCAGATGGAGGTTCAGGCCCCCCCGGGAACGACTGTAGGGTATGTGAAGCAGGACTGGAATCCCTGTTATCCAAAATTCTCCATCCAGGGGGCAAACAAGGAGACTGTGATGAAGCTCGAGGGGCCCTGCTTGGCATGTAACTGCTGTGGGGACGTCAACTTTGAGGTAACTTTTTAGAACTGGACGGAAAGTAATTTTGCTCACATGTTGTTGCCTTGTTAATATATCAATTTGAAGGTAAACATTATACTGACACCAAACAAAATCATTTTGAAATTGGTAGGTTTCTTACCATACACCTGTATTTATGTATTTAGCTCAAAGGCAAAGACGGTACTGGGAAGCCTATTGGTCGAATTAGTAAGCAGTGGAGTGGCCTGTTAAAGGAAGTCTTTACTGACACTGACAGCTTTGGCATCCAGTTTCCACTGGACATGGATGTGAAGATGAAGGCTGTACTTATGGGCGCTTGCTTCCTTATTGTGAGTATTAAGCTATTGAAACATTTAATCATCCGCAATAGTCTTCTAACCATTATGCAACCACAACCTCTAAATGGATGAATTCTCTCTTGGAAATAAATGTGTAGTTGATAGAATGTCTGTTGAAGGATTATAAAAATAAAGCAGACATTAAGCAGACGGTCTGCTGATACTCTAATAACTGGTAGTCGAGATGTAGTTGCAAAGTTATTAGAGTTAGTGGATTGTCTAAAGTGAACTATCAAAATAAAATGTTATAAAATATTGTATTACAACAGAAATCACATGCACTAGAAGAGGGGTCAGTGGTTAACCAGAAAAGAAAAAAATGGCACATCTTGCCACAAAGGTTGCCGACCCCTGCACATATTCTTCCCCAAAAGATTCTGTTCTGACTCTTTGTTCTTTGTTCTCTTTTTCTTTTTAAAGGATTTCATGTTCTTTGAAAAAGTTGGAGACACAAACCAGCGTAATACTGTGTTCTCCTAGAGCTCTTGCTAAGTTACTTACTAAGTAACAAATTTCACACTAACTCCCATCATCTTTCTAGTCTGGACTTTTTTCCTGCATTTTGGATAAACAAAGCCATATACCACTGCCACTGCAGTGAAACCAAGCGACATGTTCAATGTTATTTTATTATGTTTATGACTAGCAATATTTACAATGAAAGGTGGAGTATCAACTGTAACTGTTCACTGGTGCCTTTTAAACAATCACAGCCTACAATAATTACAAATTATTACAATAGTACAAGCAACTAACATTGTTTTTGTAACTTCTTTTTTTTTTAATTAGAAATGAATTGTTACATGCAACCTTACATGTTTTTCTACACTTATCTCATGCATATATATATATATATATATATATATATATATATGTATAAAATTTTAATTAAGTTTTATTGTGCTAAACACAAAGCATTTTGTTTAAAACTGTGGTTTTTAATTCTAGACATGCACATTTCGTTTGTATCTCTTATCACTTCAGACATTTGTTCTTTTCGACCTTAAGTGCCCTGCGAAGTGGACATCACAGGATATTCCAACATGGTTCAAGTTCGAAGTGAGCGTATGTTCCATTCAAAGGGCTTTAAGCATGCAAGACATTTAAATTGTATTTATTTACAGAGGAATGTTATTTCACAATTCTCTAGTAAGTTTTGTCTGTGTGTGAAGACGCTGCAGGCTGTGGTGTAGCTCAAATCTGTGAATGAATGAATTCCGAAGTGAAGGAAAACTTCCAGGATTTTATGTGCTTAGGGTGTAGGGAGCAATGAACACTATGGAGGGACCATGTCATTTGGCCCACAGTTCATGTATGGAATTTTTCTTTTTTTTATATATACAAGCTGGTCTGAATCAGGTGTGTTAAGAGAGACATGCAAAATATGTAGAGCATTGGTATGCAAGAACTGAAATTAAGAACCACGGAGTTAAAACAATGGATGTACGTGCAGCCAAGTAATGCATGATGGTGGGGGTTGCATGCCAGTTACTGAATCTGACAACAGGTGAATAAAGGAACAAAACCAGCAAGTAGTTGCATGTCATTGCAGTGACTTAATATGAGTAGAATGTCAATTAGTTAGTAATAGTTTAGTAATTTACTAGATTAGTAAATATATATATAGATTATATATATATATATATATATATATATATATATATATATATATATATCTCTCAGATTGCTGCTTAAAATTGTGAACCCCTTAAAATTGTATATATTTCTGCATAAATATGACCCAAAACATAATTTGATTTTCACACAAATGCTCAAAGTAGACAGAGAATTCAATCAAACAACAGAGACAAAATTATATACTTTGTAATTTATTTCTTGAGAAAAATGTTTTGGTGTTAAATATTTGTAAGTGGCAAAAGTGTGAATCTTTGCTTCTTTAGTATCTGGTGTGACCCCCTTTTGCAGCAATAACTGCAAGTAATGTTTCTTATAACTTCTGATCAGTCCTGCACAACGGTTTTTAGGGATTTTGGCCCATTCCTCAGTACAGAACTGCTTCAACTCTGATGTTGATGGGTTTCCTTCTATGAACTGCTTGCTTCAGGTCCTTCCACAACATTTCCACTCCAAAACATTAGCTTTGTCCTCCTTTAAGCATTCTTTGGTTGTCTTGCTGCATGACCCACTTTCTCTTGAGATTCATGATTTTGCTGGTATAATTCAGAATTCATTGTTCCATCAATGATGGCAAACTGTCCTTGACCAGATGCAGCAAAACAGGCCAGAACTATGATACTAGCTTCACCATGTTTCACAGATGGGAAAAGTTCTTATGCTGGAACTCAGTGTTTTCTTTCTCCAAACATAACGCTGCTCATTTAAACCAAATTGTTCTATTTTGGTCTCATCCATCCAAGAGACATTTCTCCGGCATTCCTTGGGCATGACCTTTAGCAAACTGCAGATGATAGTCGTCTCACTGATCAAAAACACCCCTGAACAGATGGACTCTAATTCACCTTCTAATTAACAGCTGATCCTAGAGATTCACATACTTCTGCTGCTCACAGATATGTAATATTGGATCATTTTCCAGAATAAATAAATGAAAGTGTATATATATTCATCTCATTTGTTTGATTGGATTCTGATTTAAATCAGGTTATTTATGCAGAAATATTCTAAAGGGTTCACAAACTTTCAAGAAGCACTGTGTGTATGTATATAAAATTTTTTTCCCTTTTTTTATATGTGTGTGAAGACAGTGTCCCCCAGGGGGCGCTTGTCAGCTGATAAAAGCAGCCTCTCATTCAGTCACACTTTTAATTCTAAGTGTGGTGCTAATTATTCAAAATTTGCCAATTAAATCCATGAGTATCATGAAAAACACATGAAAATTCATTAAACATTTCCCAAAAAGTCCTATGGAGAGACTTTAATAATATCCCTGTCATAAATGTATGAGTCTGTCATAACATACCACATGACATTTGTTTATAATAATAATCTGGTTGGTTATATAGACACTGGGCTAGTATCAATAAAAGAGTATATATAACATCATTATAAAAATATACAGACAGTTTGTTTTGTTTTAATGTATGTTTTGGTCACTTTTTATTTCAAACTTTTATATAAATTTACTTCATTACACTGCAAATGAAAGTTGTTTCCTATCACTAACACAGTGAATTCTAACAATAATAGAAAAAAAATGTTAAACAATCATTTTGTTAAAACAATGTCAAATTCAGTATCCTAGTTGCTAATTACTAATGTGTTAAACTAACTGTTCTCCGATCTCCCGATGCATAATCAATATACTTGCGTATGTGTCTTCTTGTGTATATGTGTATGCCATATTAAAACATTATACTTAATAAATGTATATTATTGTTATGTTGGTGGTTGTGTGATTTATATTACTTTATCTAATATGTAGCCAAACTGAAGGACTTCAGATGTGGGCTTAAGCTAAAATAACCATCATTTGCAATTTTACAGTGCCTTGGAAAAGCTGCTGCTTAAGGTTTTATAATAGCAATTTGCATATACTCCAGAATGTTATGAAGATGAATTGCATAGTACTTCTTTGCCATGAAAATTAACTTAATCCCAAAAAAACCTTTCCACTGCATTTCATTGCTGTCATTAAAGGACCTGCTGAGATCATTTCAGTAATCGTCTTGTTAACTCAGGTGAGAATGTTGACGAGCACAAGCTGGAGATCATTGTGTCGGGCTGATTGGGTTAGAATGGCAGACTTGACATGTTAAAAGGAGAGTGGTGCTTGAAATCATTGTTCTTCCATTGTTAACCATGGTGACTTGCAAAGAAACCCGTGCAGCCATCATTGCGTTGCATAAAAATGGCTTCACAGGCAAGGATATTGTGGCTACTAAGATTGCACCTAAATCAACAATTTATAGGATCATCAAGAACTTCAAGGAAAGAGGTTCAATTCTTGTAAAGTAGACTTCAGGGCGTCCAAGAAAGTCCAGCAAGCGCCAGGATCGTCTTCAGCTGCGGGATCAGAGGGCCACCAGTGCAGAGCTTGCTCATTAATGGCAGCAGGAAGGTTTGAGCACATCTGCACGCACAGTGAGGCCAAGACTTTTGGAAGATGCCCCGGTGTCAAGAAGGGCAGCAAAGAAGCCACTTCTCTGCAAAAAAACATCGGGGACAGATTGATCTTCTGCAGAAAGTATAGTGAATGGACTGCTGAGGACTGGGGCAAAGTCATATTCTCCCATGAAGCCCCTTTCCGATCGTTTGGGGCATCTGGAAAAAGGCTTGTCCGGAGCTTGTGTGTCATGCCAACAGTAAAGCATCCTGACACCATTCATGTGTGGGGTTGCTTCTCATCCAAGGGAGTGGGCTCACTCACAATTCTGCCCAAAAACACAGCCATGAATAAAGAATGGTACCAAAACACCCTCGAACAGCAACTTCTTCAAACAATCCAACAACAGATTGGTGAAGAACAATGCATTTTCCAGCACGATGGAGCACCGTGCCATAAGGCAAAAGTGATAACTAAGTGGCTCGGGGACCAGAATGTTGAAATTTTGGGTCCATGGCCTGGAAACTCCCCAGATCTTAATCCCATTGAGAACTTGTGGTCAATCCTCAAGAGGCAGGTGGACAAACAAAAACCCACTAATTCTGACAAACTCCAAGAAGTGATTATGAAAGAATGGGTTGTTATCAGTCCCAGAAGTTGATTGAGAGTATGCCCAGTCGAATTGCAGAGGTCCCGAAAAAGAAGGGCCAACACTGCAAATACTGACTCTTTGCATAATTGTCATGTAATTGTCGATAAAAGCCTTTGAAACGTATGAAGTGCTTGTAATTATATTTCAGTACATCACAGAAACTACTGAAACAAAGATCTAAAAGCAGTTTAGCAGCAAACTTTTTCAAAACTAATATTTATGTAATTCTCAAAACTTTTGGCCACAACTGTAATATCTGTCACTCTGTTTAAACAAAATAAGGAAAGGAGCATTAACTCAAAATGCACTGTACACTCAAATGGCTTGCCTTAATACACACATGCAGATTTAAGATGGACATTTCAACAACCCCTTTTTTTTTTTTTTTTTTTTTTTTTTACAGATTAATTTGAATATAATTCACATTAAATGATGCTAGGAAATGTAGCCATAGCTAACACTAATGTCAACAAGATGCACTTGTTTCTGTTTATCTACATCCACTTTCCCTGGTTCATATTTCACAGAATTATATTAAAAACATTAGATAAATCAAGTCATTTTTAGGGTATCCAATATGACCAAACCAATTTATCGGATCGAGATTGTACAGCACCGCTTTATGTAACATTACATAATAAATTACATGAAAATAGACGGTCTACGAAGACATGCAGACAGACTGACAGATATAAAAATTGTGGTACTTTTTAGGTATATATTAAACTCCTGGGTCTGCTAGAGAGTGAGGCATTAGTGTAATATGATCTTTTAAAACAAAAAAAACAAAAGTGGTACACCTTTCTCAGGTTGTTAATTTAAATATGTAAGAAAGGGGAGGAGATACTATCAAAACAGAAACCATAAATACATGAATGGGATAATACAACAAGCACAGATTTCTCCACATGTTAAACCAGACAAAATCCCCCCAAAAATTATTAATCCCTGTATCAAGACAATCATTCCAACACCAAGGAATTTCTCTACAGAACATCCCATTTGTGGATCATCCAGTGAGGTAAGACTTTGTTCAGAGTTTTGATAGGTAAGTGATAATTTATGTTATGTGTAGTTGTTGGACTAATTATACTACAGTATGTCTATTTCTGACTTCATAGGGATAAAAAAATTTTTTTGTACAACTTAAACTTCATTTACTTCTCCTCCATCACCATAGTGGCTGTGCTGCTTCTCTAACAAAAAGTCTTCAGCATCTCAGTACCATGTATTGAAGTTTAATTGTTTAAAAGAATTCTAGTCATTTAAATGACCTCCATATATTCAGTTAATAGTCACAGTTTTACTGTGCTAGGTTTTTCTCTGTGGCAGGTGATACACATCCTGTTGCTAGGTGATTTTATATAGCGATTTGTCTTGTTTGAATGCCCAATATCTTTTATTTTTTTTCAATTTGAAAATTCTAACCAAGAAGATGAAGGAATGGAATGCACAATAACATGAATGACCACATTCTACAGTATGGAACGTTTGCAATAGGTTATCAGTGTGTTTTGTTTAGTTTAGTTTTTATGTCTGTCAACTGTCCGTGTCTTAACCTTTCTTTTTTCTTGTTTTCTTTACTGTAAGTGTCTCTGAATAAGTATCACCGGTTAACCAAGTTCCACATCAATCAGAAAAGGCACTAAAAGTCCTAAAAGTATGCCGTCTGACAGCTTTGATGAAAGAACAGAAAAAATTTAAGCGGTTATTCAATGAAAATCTTCAGGCACACTTTGGCATCTTTCACTTTCGTGCAGATTGTAAAGATGGATATCTATGATCTGAAATCCATCCACTGATTCAGACTGCAAGCAAATTGATACCAGAGTGACTCTGTTTTATTGAATATTGCCTTAAACCAGACTGTCCACCAAAACCAACAGAAAACCAATATCAAAATCTCATACCTCAATCAGAAGGTCCTGCACCGGCTCCTCTAGCCAAAGAACTTCAATCGATGAATCAACCACCTCCAGTTCAGCCAGTCATGAATCAGTCTGATCCAAGTAAACCTGCACCTGCCCAGGTTCAGTCTTATGAAGGTAAAATGTACAATAAATGTGCATCTGAGCATTCTATGATGTTTTGATGTTCATGGGAGGAAATTGCACTTTACGAAATTCAACTAAATTAGTGATAATACAAATAGCTCAGCTGAACAAAAAAACTTCCCATAACAATAAAGTTTATTATTTTCAAATTTGGTCTGGTCACACATGCACAGTTACAGTTATAGTAAATCAAAACTAAAAAGTGCTGTGTTTTTATTACTGAGTTTTCTCAGTTTTCTTTATTAAATAGGTTGTCCACCCCAAAATGAGCTTCCAAATCCCATGCCTCAGTCAGAAGGTCCTGCAACGGCTCCTCCGGCCCCAGGACCCCAGACAAATGATCAACCGCCTCCAGTTCAGTCAGGTTTGACTCGGTCTGAACCAGTCTATGAAACTGTTCTCCAGGTTCCTGAAGAGCATACATACATGTGTATGTATATCTGAATGTGTTATAATTTTCAGAAGTTGGAAATAAACTAAATTTAGCTACATGACAGTTAGGTTGTACTTAATCGACTTACATAGTGGCTCAAACAGAATAATTTATTTTACTATACTAACTAGAAAGTTTTTCACTCTCATTTAGGTCCTGATCCAGCTTCTCCTCCTGCTGCTCCAGTTCAGCCCGTCATAAATATGTCTGCTCCAGTTAATGCAGTGCCACAACTGATTCAGACGTATAAAGGTAAGTGTAAAATAAAATGATATCTGAGTGCAACATAACATTTAGATGTTCAAATGTTTAACTAAAAAGGCTATTTTTTTTTTTAAATAGACGATAAAGTTAATATTTTCAAATACTAAACATCACATCAATAAAATAGTGCCACATAAAGAAGAAATGTTACGTCACTGTCCTAACTAGATTCTTTAAACTTTCAAGGCTTTTACTTTCACTCTCTATTTTTTATTTTTTTTGTTTGTTTTTTTAACTAGACTATCCAGTCCAAATCTACCCTCCAAATGCTATACCTCAGACAGCAGGACCTGGACAGGTTCCTCCAGCTGCAGGACTCCAGCCACATAATCAAACACTTCCAGTTCAGACGGTCATGAATCCATCTGGTCTGAGAAATCCAACACCTCACCTGGTTCCATCATGTACAGGTAAAAAAAAATATATATATATATATATATATATATATATATATATATATATATATATACACTCACCTAAAGGATTATTAGGAACACCTGTTCAGTTTCTCATTAATGCAATTATCTAATCAACCAATCACATGGCAGTTGCTTCAATGCATTTAGGAGTGTGGTCCTGGTCAAGACAATCTCCTGAACTCCAAACTGAATGTCAGAATGGGAAAGAATGGTGATTTAAGCAATTTTGAGCGTGGCATGGTTGTTGGTGCTGGACGGGCCAGTCTGAGTATTTCACAATCTGCTCAGTTACTGTGATTTTCACGCGCAACCATTTCTAGGGTTTACAAAGAATGGTGTGAAAAGGGAAAAACATCCAGTATGCGGCAGTCCTGTGGGCGAAAATGCCTTGACGATGCTAGCGGTCAGAGGAGAATGGGCCGACTGATTCAAGCTGATAGAAGAGCAACTTTGACTGTAATAATAAATAAAAATGTCGCCTGGTCTGATGAGTCATTCAGATGGTAGAGTCAGAATTTGGTTCCATTATGCCTTGTTACCACTGTGCAGGCTGCTGGTGTCGGTGTAATGGTGTGGGGGATGTTTTCTTGGCACACTTTAGGCCCCTTAATCCCAATTAGGCATCGTTTAAATGCCACAGCCTACCTGAGCATTGTTTCTGACCATGTCCATCGCTTTATGACCACCATGTACCCATCCTCTGATGGCTACTTCCAGCAGGATAATGCACCATGTCACGAAGCTCGAATAATTTCAAATTGGTTTCTTGAACATGACAATGAGTTCACTGTACTAAAATGGCCCCCACAGTCACCAGATCTCAACCCATTAGAGCATTTTTGGGATGTGGTGGAACGGAAGCTTCGTGCCCTAGATGTGCATCCCACAAATCTCCATCACCAGCAAGATGCTATCCTATCAATATGGGCCAACATTTCTAAAGAATGCTTTCAGCACCTTGTTGAATCAATGCCACGAAGAATTAAGGCAGTTCTGAAGGTGAAAGGGGGTCAAACACAGTATTAGTATGGTGTTCCTAATTATTCTTTAGGTGAGTGTATATATATATATATATTATTGTGATCTCATAAGGAAATTAACTAGATTATTAAAACTAAAAAAGTTCATGGTTTTCAAACTTTTTTGATTATTGTATTAAACTAGGCCATCCTGTCCAAATCTACCCTCCAAATGCCATACCTCAGACAGCAGGACCTGGACAGGTTCCTCCAGCTGCAGGCCTCCAGCCACAGAATCAAACACTTCCAGTTCAGACAGTCATGAATCCATCTCCAAATCCAATGCCTCAGCCAGGAAAGCACCCTTATCCCGTGGGAGGTTATGTGACACAGGTTCCTCCACTTGCAGGGCACCCACAGGGCAATCATCCACCTCCAGTTCAGACGGTCGTGAATCCATCTAGTCCAGGTAACCCAGCACCTCACCAGGGTCAGTCATATGCAGGGAGAAAGAATAAATGACATATGAATGACATATTTAGATATTAAAATGTTCAACTAAAGGCTTTTCTTTCCATGTACAATACAATTTAACAATTCTCAAGTGTGCTTTGTTGTCAGTCGATCCAGTGACATAGGAAGGAGTACATCAATACAAATGAGGACACCAATCAATAAAAACAAAAATGGTGATTATTGTCTTAAACTAGGTCATCCCGTCCAAAACAACCTTCCAAATCTCATGCCTCAATCAGAAGGTGGAACCATGGAACTTCAGTCAGTGGGTTCTCCAGTCCAGCCAGTCTTGAATCAGTCCGGTCCGAGTAATCCTGCACCTGACCAGGTTCAGCCATATGCAGGTAAACCTAGAATAAATGTATATCTGAGTGTTATTTAATATTAAGATATAAGAAATGTTACTTTGAAGTTGGAAGGAAGTTAAGCTTTAACAACATCAAATTAAATTAAGTTAAACAACTCAACTGAAGTAAAAAAATCTGTACTTCCCAAAATAAACTATAAAGTTAATATTTTCCTATGCACAGTTGAATAGTGTGTTTGTGTGTGTGTACTTAATGAACATCAATGCTTTAAAGACGATGCAAGTCTAATGATCCTCCTCACAAACGTCTCTAGCACCTGCAGTTCCTCCACTACTTCTACTTTATGGAGCACCCCCCGGTCTCGAATACCTCGCTCAGGTGGGGCTTCCCTTTTTCTTCCTAACAGTAGATCTTTCTGGAAGTGTAATTTCTGGTTACTACCTGGTAATCATTATTATAATTTTTTTGTGCATTTCAGATTGACCAGATACTCGTTCACCAAAAAATGGAGTGTATTGAGAGTGAGTCGTCTTCTATTAGTTCTTTTATTAAGTGTGTCAGAGCAATATCAATGTTTGAAAACATATCTGTTAACACTTTGATTTCTAAAAGATAACATACTTTCACCCTGTTTAAACATAAGAGATATTTTAATCTGACAAACTGTGATCATACTTGTCTACAGTGATTACTGGCTTTGAGACTAACAACAAGTATGAGATCAAGAACAGCATCGGACAACAGATCTACCTCGCCAAAGAAAAGAGTAACTGCTTCGTGCGTAATTTCTTTGGTCCAGCACGCGGGTTTATAATGAAAATTACAGACCACATGGACCAAGAGGTCATTCATCTGGAAAGACCAATGCGCTGCTGCACGCAAGAGGTAGAACAGACTTTATCAGTCTTATCAAGGTTAATGTAGCATCTAAATAAAACGTTTTAATGCCAATTTTAAAAGGAGCTCCAACATACTAGGCATCGGGACAAAGAAACTGGCAAATAATTTTTTGACCTAGAATGAAATATCATTGGAATCAGTCAATTTATTTAGTTGACAGTTTACATAATTGCTAATTAAAGATTGCTATGGATCAGCTTTCACCTAACTTGATAAAGCTTAAAAAAAACCTTTGTAGACCCACACAAAGCCTAATTGTGCAATTAAAGGTTGAGGATAGCTATTTGAAGGGCTAATTTGAAACTAATCTTGGTATGAATGGGAATATGATATGAATTTTTAAGGACATACTTGCACGCAGCTGTGCAGGGATTTGATTTTATTCTTTTTTTATTGGACAGTGGTACAGGGGTTAAACTGATTTAGCATAAGATTGACAGCACTCTATTTTTAGCTTTGTATTTACACACTTCTTGGGCATGTGTCTAACACTATGAGTTATTCGATTCACTATTACAAATTCCATAATATAACTTTGTCTGATTGCACACATTACACAATTTATCCATTGATGTGAATTTTCCATCTTCAGATTGAAGTACAGTCTCCCCCTGGGATAACCATAGGCTACGTGAAACAGGAGTGGTCCTGCTGTTATCCTACATTTTCCATCCTGGGGCCCAACAATGACGTACTACTGAAGATCCGGGGACCCTTCCTTCCGTTCAAATGCTGTGGTGACATCAATTTCGAGGTAACATTTATTCCAGGCAACATGAGAGCAATAATGAAATATATTTTTTTGACTTGTTACTGACATGTTAATGTGTTTTGCATTTGATGTTAGTATTATACGTCTTCAGCACCACTAAGGAAGTCTGTCTTTAGGTAAAAGGCTTGAATAGTGGACAGTCCATTGGTCGAATCACAAAACAACGGAGTGGTTTCATTAAGAAGTGCATCAGTGATTCCACCAACTATTGTATCCAGTTCCCTATGGACATGGATGTTAGAATGAAGGCTGTATTTTTAGGTGCTTGCTTCCTTATTGTGAGTATTAAGCAAATTACTTTTGTGATTTACAGGACATTGTGGTCTAACTGTAAATATTGGAAGTTTATTAAGAGCTGATGTTATTAAGTTTTTTTTGGGGGGGTGAATTAGACTTGGCATATAACATAAATTAATAAA
The DNA here is from genome assembly GCF_003368295.1 of Carassius auratus. Classification (NCBI taxonomy): domain Eukaryota; kingdom Metazoa; phylum Chordata; class Actinopteri; order Cypriniformes; family Cyprinidae; genus Carassius; species Carassius auratus. The sequence goes on from NC_039274.1 coordinate 29,641,697, forward strand.
ATATCAACAGTATGCAGTTGTGTTAGAATGTATAGTATTATAGTAGTGATTGTTTGAACTAATCTCTCTTCATTCTCTTTCCTTTTCTCCTCATAGGACATCATGTTCTTTGAAAAAGGTGGAAATTTATTTCTAAAATTATTAAAGGGGTTTTAAAATCCCTTCCTTTTTTAAAAAAGTATTTTTTTTATAATGGGTCTGAATTTAATAATATCCCAACATTTTCCACCCTGTCCCTGGCTCTCTAACTGAAAGGCTCAGTTTTTGTGGTGCTTGGCATTTTTTTTTGGGGGGGGGGGGGTAATTTTTGTCATAGGAAATAATGTCGTTTTTTTTAAGAATACAAAAATACTGTATGTACCTAGGTGATTTATTGCATTAGTGGAAGGAGATACAGGATTATAAGAGGAAAGATGCAACACAATATGTTATATATACATATATGTTATATATACACATATATATAATATAAATTAATCTTACACATGTATAACTTAAAAAGAATTATGTTCTTGTCCGTTTGCAAACAAGCATTGCTCTAAATGTATGATTCACACACTGTCCTTTCAATTTATTATTATTATTATTATTATTATTATTTGTATTTTATTTGTATTTTTTTTTTTAAATTAGCTCATATAATGTTTAGTGCAAAAACACAAAAACAAATTCCATGAGTCTGTAAAGGTTAATCAGGAGGTTAATGAGGTAATATGCAGCCAATTAAATACCCATGTTTTCTGTTTGTTCGTTTCTTTTTTTTACTATTGGAATGTATTTTCTGGAATGCCATAAATAAATTGCTAATATTATTTTGATTACATATTACGTGTGCAAAAGGTGGTCTTATATTTAAACAAATATATGATTTTTTTTTTTAACAATATGAGACCAGTTCATTAACTTTTACAAATGGGACTTTCACAACAAAAAAGCCAAAGACTGTCTTTTACCATAACTTGCTAAGAATAAAACTTCAAAGTTTTGAAGCAGTCAGCTGAGGTATCTCTTTTTAAATATGTTGGTCACTGAATTATCTAATCACACTGGTGTGATTAATCAAATATCAAAAATATTATTCGGCTATTTTTGTGTTTTGGAAGCTGCATTTAAAATCCACTTGGCTCGGACACTTTGAATGGACACGATGCCTCTGAAGTTAGTGATAATGTCTGTTCATTTAGCTATATAATGTTAGCAATAATTTATTCGCTGTTTGAATAACTGTGGAAAGGAAATGTTATAGAGCCTAATTAAACATTTCTAATGTTTTCTAAATTGTAATCACATAAGGACGGTTTGCCATCATTGATGGAACAATGAATTCTGAATTATACCAGCAAAAGGAAAATGTCAGGACATCTGTCCCACAACTGAATCTCAAGAGAGAGTGGGTCATGCAACAAGACAACCAAAGAATAGTTAAAGAAGAACAAAGTTCACTTTTAGGAATGGTCAAGTCAAAGTCTGGACCTTAATCAAAAGGAGATGTTGTGAAAGGACATGAAACAAGCAGTTCATAAGAGGAAACCCACCACAGAGTTCAGTGATTCTGTATGGAATGGGCTAAAACTAACTAAAAGCAGTTACAAGAAATGTTTAGCTGCATTTACTGCTGCAAAAGGCGGTCAGACCAGATACTGAAAACAAAGATTCACATACTTTTGCCACTTACAGATATTTCACACTGGATATTTTTTTTAATAAATAAATGTCAAAACAAATTTAGTCCCATTAAACATATTTTATTAGCCTACATAACACCCATGTCTGGCTGTTGCCTAAAGAGACGGTTTATGATGTTTAATACATTTAGAGTTGGTTCACCCTCCGCCTATGACCTCGCTTTAGTTTCTTAAGGATTACATAATCAGAGAATATTCGTTTTTGATTTGAATTCATTAAAAAGTAGACACAGGCATTCTATAGACATATTTCTCATTTCTCTGTGTCAAATTTCGCTCAGTTTGTGACATGTAGAAAGTTGCTCATGAGACCTAGGCGGCAGTTTTTTATTTTTATTTTGCAAAAGCACAATGTTTTGTTGTTATTGTCACTGTTCACAAATACAAGTTGTCCCTTTTGAGATTCGATTGATTTTTAGTCTTATCTGAGTATTTGAGGTTTCTCTGTGAGTGTGGAAAAACTGAAAGTGAAAGCGCTGGCGTGTGCACAGAGGGTTAAAGACGCTGCGTTCAGTTTTATCTTTAGATGGTAAATTTAGATTTCAGATTCAATATTGATTTAAGAACTGTTGAAATTATTTACTGTATGTAACGCAAGTACATTATAAGTAACTGTAATTCAATTACCTAAAAATGAGCAGTAATCTTTTACTTTACTTTTTCAGTGGATAAGTAATTTAATTACAGTAACTCTTACTTAGTATGCGTTACACCCAACAGTGGTCCCATTTTATATTAGGTGTCTTTAAATGCTACATGTAGCCTACTTCATATTATTGATCTATTGAGGTGGGATAGGATTAAGGTTAGGGGCAGGTTTGGTGTCATGGTTAGGTTTAAGGAGTAGAGTTAGGGTCAACGGTGTAAATATTGATGTAACTACAGAATTGAATTGTAAATGTACAGTATTTTCAAATATAAGTACAATGTAAAAACATGTACATACACAATACATGCATTGTCTCCAATTAATAATTTAAATGTAAGTAGTAAATTAGGACACATTATAAAGTGGATCCAAAATGATTTAGACTATTATGCCCACCAAAATTAAAGGTTAAATGCACATTAAACCATGAAGTCAGGACCCAGTAGAATCATATCAGACAGGGGAGGGTTACAGAACATAAATCAGCAAGACTTCTTGTCCAGCCTGTTTATGTTGTGAAATGAGTGAAGAGAATGCAACACATCTGTAGCATTTACTTTTGCTTTCTTTATTAGGCTTTGTGTCTTTCTTTTTGCATTTTCAGAATCCAATCAAACAAATGAGACAAAATATATACTTCCTTATTTATTTATTCTGGAAAATGATACAATATTACATGTAAATGGCAAAAGCCAAAAAAGGGTTTAAATGAGCAGCGTTATGTTTGGAGAAAGAAAAAACACTGCATTCCAGCAGAAGAACCTTTCCCATCTGTGAAACATGGTGGAGCTAGTCTCATAGTTCTGGCCTTTTTTGCTGCATCTGGTCAAGGACAGTTTGCCATCATTGATGGAACAATGAATTCTGAATTATACCAGCAAAATCATGAATCTCAAGAGAAAGTGGGTCATGCAACAAGACAACCACCCCAAGCAAACAAGACGTTCAACCAAAGAATAGTTAAAAGAACAAAGTCACTTTTAGGAATGGTCAAGTCAAAGTCTGGACCTTAATCCAAAGGAAAAGTTGTGAAAGGACATGAAGCAAGCAGTTCATAAGAGGAAACCCACCACAGAGTTCAGTGATTCTGTATGGAATGGGTAAAAGTCGTTGTTCAGGACTGATCAGCAGTTACAAGAAATGTTTAGCTACATTTTTTGCTGCAAAAGGGGGGTCAGACCAGATACTGAAAGCAAAGAATCACATACTTTTGCCACTTACAGATATGTAACACTGGATAATTTTTTTAATAAATAAATGACATACTGTAGTGTATATTTTTGTCAAATTTGTTTGATCAGATTATTTTTGTCAACTTTCAGGACTTGTGAAAAGCTGATGATCTTCTGGGTCACATTTATTTAGAAATGTAGAGAATTGTGTAGGGTTTACAAACTTTTTTTAAGCACCACTAAAAAAATGTAACTGTTCACTCTCTGATCTCTAACTTTTTTTGCGATAGTGAATGAATGGCAGGTGTTTATAGCCAGCTAAACTCCAGGACCAAAGTTGGAGAACCCTGGCATATTGTTGTTTGAGTATTTACTTTCAAGCTGTGGACCTGGTTCACTAATATAAATGTAAAACAACTTTTCCCCCTCTGATTCTTTATTTCTAGAACACAGTGGAACACTATCATTATTATAATAGGATGTATAATTGATAAGCCATTATCCAGTAATGTTGATGGGCATTCTGATTCTGACACGCGCTGTGTGCAGTGGACCAATCACAACAGACTCCCAGGCTCCTCTGCTCTGTTTTTTTTTTTTTTTTTTTTTGTACTTGAAGTCTCAGCCAGGTGTCCTGTAATTAAGGTCAGGTTCAAAGAATTTAACATGCATTTATGTCAATGGCATGTTTTTATGTTAGTATGTTGTTAGTATGGCATGTTTGGAATTAAATGCCTCACTCAAAATATAGCCTCACTAAATATAGGTACATGTACCTCTAATGTACTAAAATGCACTCTTCAGGGGTTAATAATCCTTACAAAAAAGAAGTATACTTCAAGTTTATTTTACTAACTATACTTAAGTAAAGTTCAAGTATATTTTTAAGTATACTTTATGTAGCAAGTATTAAGATATCAGTGTTCTAGTAGTATACTTGTAAGTGTACTGTTTCAATACTCCTTGGGACTAAATTGGCCCACTTTCTAGTATACTTTGTATACTTTGAGTACACAACTAGTTTACCTCTATGTTTATAGTTTGTACTTCAATTGTATTAAAGTGAAATTATAAGTATACTGATAGTTTACTAATTAAATACTTTACACTTTGAAGTATAGTTTCAGTAAACTATTAGTTTTATACTACAAGTATACTCGTGTAAATACAAGAATAAATGTTTTCGTTAAGTGAACTTTACATCATACCTTAAGTATACTACGTCCCTATTTAGGTTTGAAATTGTATATATTTTGTTATATAAATAACTGAGCATACAAAACATCCAAAGAAAGAACAGGGTATCTGCTTGTAAACAAAAACATTTTATTTTAGCTTCATGCATAATTTTTTTAAACACTTTAATGTGGGTAAGTTTTATTAAAAAAAATAAGAAATAACATTTTAAACAAAAAGCTGTAAAAAGACTATGAATTGGATTCAGAATGATAATCAAAATGTCGATCAACACCCCAAACCTTGACTGTAAATATTAACTCTTCATCGGTTGACATTTTATTCCATAATGTTACAGTTTTGGGGCTTGTTCCATGTCAGACAATGTGTTACATGTGTTAGTATCTGGTGTTTCTTTTGTCTTCTTTACTTGTGTTTTTTTTTAAAGTTCTGTGCAGAAGATGTGTACTAGCGCCCTCTACCGTATAACAATGAAATCACAGATTCTAGGAATTTAGCTCAAATATATTTAGAATGTTTAAGTCAACTATACCTAAATGTCATTTTAAGTGTATTTATGAGGAGTAGCCTACATAAAGCCCATTTCTGAGAAGTACATAAAAAGTCAACTAAAAGCCAACTTTCCTATTTTTAGTTTAAAGGAAGTATACTAATAGCAAACTTGAATAAACTTCGTTTTCATAAGTGAAGGTACAAACGTATACCTTTTGAAAGGGTACTAATGTATGCACAGTGACAGCTTTTTAACCTTTTTCCTGAAAGTGTAGCATAGGCTACAACACCCAGAGAAATCAAGCACTGGGCCAGACATCTTGTAGCTCAAATGCCTCAGGTTGAGTTTTGAAAACAGCAATGTTTCCTTGAGTTGTTGTCCCACTATACAGCAGAAATATTGCTAATAGAATTATGTAGCTCCTTACATTGTAACTCTTTGAAAGCCTTCTCTCAAACATTTGTGTTACTGTGACACATTGTGGTTGTTTTGGGTACAGCAACTCTTTTAGGTTCTTTTCAGTTCCCATTAGTTGTTGTAACTTCAGAGGACATTCTTTTTTTAATCAATATTCTACAATTTGAACCCTTTTTTAATGTCAAGTTGTGTTACAAGCACATGTTTAACTTAATAACTGAATGACAGCTTGATCTTCAAAACTTACGTAGACGTTTTCCTCTCAATGATATGTAAACATTTTATATGTGCCTCACTTTGTCCTTGTCATAAATATATCCATTTGTACCTTAACTTTGATACCTGGAGTCAATATGGACATTTTTCATTACAACTACAAACTGAGATGGAAAATCCTTAGCATGCTATTTTCCATAATTTGTTATGTTTTAAATTCCAGTGTATGAGAATATGAAAACAAACAAACAAACAAAAATGCATGTTACTTTATTGAACAAATACAAATATTTCTAATACTTCATATGTATTTTAGTGCTGTCAAATTGATTAATCACATTTGTTTACATAATATGTGTGCACTATGTATATATATATATATATATATATATATATATATATATATATAAAATTTCATCATATACATTTACACAGTTTCACTGAATTTAATACATTTCAAATTTTACAAACCTAATTTATATACAAACAATAGTAAAGTAACAATAAACAGTCACAATGGCAACTGAAATGACATTCTGCATTTAATATGAATGATGATGCTGTCTTTCCAAACAGATGTGAAATAACTGATATCACCAATTTAATAATCAAGCACATTATACATAGTCATTAAAAATAGTTTCACATTGGAGATGGATAGAAACTTGTTCCGAATGAGAAAACAGAGTTTTTGTGTGCCTTGGATTATTTTGACCTCTTGACAATTCAGTGATATCACTGAAAAACATGAACTCATCAATAATTATTCAGTTTTAACATTGTCTTGCATTAAACTCTTTCTCCCCGTCTATCAAATGCAGTCCTATCTCTGTCTTGTCGGATGATGTAACGTCCCGCCAGCTGTAGGTCCCAGTTGTAGCTGGTGAGGATTTTTTGACATTCCTCACGAGAGCACTGAGTCATGTAATACAGCTGGTCTATCTGATGATGTAAGTCAAACATGAAAGAATAAGTACAAGTAATGCAATGAATAAAGTCAAATGTTTTACTTTGAAAGCACAAGGGCTAATTCTCTATTACCTTAAGTTGCTGCTCTGCCCTCACAGGATTCCAGTCATTGCGATACAGAGCTTTCTTGACCTGCTCAATGGTCACTCCATGTACTGCCTCTTGAACCTAGCGACCAATCAGCATTTAACATATTAGCAACAGCATTGAGGAATTATATTATTTACAAAAAGGTTATCCAAAACTTCAGCAAAAAAATTAATTATTATCAATTTTGAAATCAGTTGTGCTGCTTAATATTTTTGTGGAAACTGTGATATATTTTTTCTTTGATAAACAAAAAGTTACAAAGAACATTTATTTTAATACATTTTCAAGAGGTGTAACAATATATTGCCAATATACCAATACAAAAATGTAACAATAAGTATCATGGATAGTGATATAAATAACAAACACGTTATTTAATAATATACAATATTTAAAACTTTTTACATTTATGTATTCAGGTACAGAGTGCAGCCTTATGTAGCTATTTAACAAAATAAAAAAAATAATATTTGTGTTGCTTAGGGAATACAATTAATTTAGCTATTCTTTATGTAACACCAACATTTAATAATAGTATTTTAATTTAAATTAAATCTTGTTAACTGTTTATCATGTCTTAGAAGTAATATATTTTTTGTATTCAATTATAGTTAGTGTTAAAATATATTGAGATCAGAATCATGTTAAGTGTATTGTTACATGCTTGCTGAATAAAAGTATTATATATATATATATATATATATATATATATATATATATATATATATATATATATATATATATATATATATATATATATATATATATAGACAAAGCAAAGTTGTTGAATGTAAAGAAATCTACTTACTTGCGCCATGACTGCTTCCTTGCCAATTTGTGGTGGATACCTCTCCTTTGCCTTCTCCCGCTCTCTTTCTTTATCTTGCTCCTTCTCTTTCTCAGGGCCATCATCTAACTGAGGGCTTGATTTGGCAAGATGTGTCATCCTGGCAAGGTTACTATTCCCTAAATACTGCTGTTGTTGTTTGAACTGGATCTGTAGCTGTGAATGAGTTTGAGGGGCCCAGCCCGCTGGGTTTACTGGTCTCCGATCATGGATCGTCGTCTGAGGTTTGACGAATTGGAAGCCAGTGTTTGGTGGGCTGATGCATTTGAAATTGGGACGTGGTGGCCGTGAAGGTGGGACAACAATAGCATCACTAAACCTGCGTGGATCTTGCAATAAATTACTCTGCATGAGTCTGTGTGGATCAGGTCTCTGAGCTGCATTCCCATCAGCACTTTGACCTTTTCCCTGTGAAACACCAAGGACAGACTCCAGACTCCTTGACATGCCTGAGGATTGAGAGTAAGTCAGAATGTGACTAGATAGATAATCACATGATCCTTCAGAAGTCATTCTTATATGCTGATTTGGTGTCAAAAACAGTTGTGCAACTTAAATTGTTTATGGAAATTGTGATTCCCTATGGAACAGTCTCTCCCATGGTGTTATACACTTTAGGAAAACTCTTGTTTACTCTAAAAATGGAAGCCTGATTTTTTAATGTTTGTATACCTGCATGACCAAATGGTGCTTCTGCCCACCAAAAGGTGTAGGGCTGACTGTTACATAAGTTGGCTCTGAGCCCCATTTCACCAGAATGTTCTCCTCCAGTGCAGGAAGAAGCAGCAAGTAGAAGAGACCCAGCAGCAGGAAGACACTCCTCTTTTGCACCTTCTCCCCTGATGCCATGCCGCTTATTCGGCTCATGCAGGGCGCCCCTGCACACTTCAGATGAGGACAGTGAGTGTGCTGCTCGCCTGGTCCATGCCAATGCTGAGGCTGCTCTCACTATGATAAGATCCAGGCACTATTTCCCCAATTAATTAACACGTGCTGGCATGGGTAGCAAACTAGAAGTAAAAAGTGTCTCGCCCTCACTTCTGTTGATGACACTGAGTAAAATGGGACATGGTCATTGCACATCTCTACCCTGTCATAAACCAGTGCCGGTTTTCCTGGAAGTTCACAATGAACTTACCAAGGTGGGGCACATCCACTGTGTGCGTATCCACTCTTCTAATTTTGCTGCCCTCACCTCTGCTGATGGTGCTGAAAGAAAATGTGATAAGGCAAGGTCCCTGTCTGGAGGTTGTGGTCGCTGCATATCTCTGCTTAACAGCCAGTGCTGTGTACCCTTCCAGGCCCAGCAGGTCCTCTGCAGAGGATTGGATGAGTCCAGCCCTTAAGGAGTGCGCACAGCAACTGACCTGACTCTGTGCACTACCAAGGCTATTGGACAGGCAACTGGCAAAGCCATGGTGGTGCTAGAGCGCCACCGTGGCCAGATTTAAAGGATATCAAGGGCAGAGACAAAGTCGCCTTCCATGACTCCCAATTTGCCTATGGGGTTATTCAGCCTCGCCATGTGCGAAGTTTTTACCGCAGCACAGAAGTCATTGCCAAAGCAACTGGTTCAGGTAGCCAGAAGGCTCCATCTTCCCAGCATCCTGCGAAGTCTCCAGCTCAGCCTCAGAGCTGAGGCCCTGACAGCGCCCTCAGATGGCTAAACACTACCGTTTTATTGGCTCATGCTCATAGGAGCCCTCACTGCAGGCGATCAGGGGATTGGCTTGCAGAGCGGCTTCCTTCTGCACTTGCTTAAACGTTCCCCACAGTGTATAACGCAATGGGTGAGACTGTTCAATTGGGAATGCTCCATTTACTAATGTAACCTCGGAGCCTCGTATACGAGCATTGTATATGTTGCCGTGCTATAAGACACACCAGAGTTGATGACTGCTGCTGTCAGTCAAAAGATTCTGACACAATGGCACTCAAAACTGACTTGTATCAAGTAAACAGTAGTTTCCATGTAGTATATAACGCAACTCTCGTTCACTTATCTGGAGACTGGGACCAAAGTTATGTTAGTAACCGGAGCATTTCTATTAGGATTCAGGATCCTTTGATGAAAAGAACATTTAAAAACAGCATTTATTTGTAACAGAAATCTTCTGTAACAATGTAAAAGTCTTTACAGTAGCTTTTGATCAATTTAATGCATGTATAAAATAGCTAATTTCTTTCAAAGAATCCTTGCTGACCTCTTAACTTTTGAACACATACACTCTTAATGTATGTGTACAAGATAATAACCTCTCTTATAGTAAATTCAGGCCTTGAATAATACTCAAATGATAAGGTGTGAAGTTTGTTACAGTATATTTTAAGTTCTAACCTGCCATTTTCTTGAGATTGGAGCCTTCCTTCTCTCTTGCTAATGGAATCCTCCAACGTCTGGAGCTGAAAGGTACACAAACAAAAAAATGGCAAAAGTCACATAAACAGTTACATTAGATTAGAGTGACATCCAACTGTTAAGTGAATTCAAACCTTTAGTTAATATCTTTAGTTAAAATGTCACTCACTCTTCTATTCGTTCTGGGTTGCCCCAGCTGCGTGCTGGGTCAGTATCTCCATGGCCCGAGTGCTTTAGACTACCTTTAATAGGAGAAGAGATCAGAGTCGGACCAGATGCAGGAACTGCTGCTGTGAGAGCGGGGGCAGCCAATGAAGGAGAAAACCAGCCAACACTTAGAGTTCTCTGGTTTTGGCCCTTCCACTCACATATTTCCAGCCTACAACACAACAGAAGAGCATAAAAAAATAGAGAAATCCAATGGAAGTTATTTTTTAATAGTTCCTGGTGATCACTACAAAGCCCTAATTTAGCATCTCTACTTGTAGTTTACAAATAAATTTAGATGGAAAATCTACAGCACCTTTCTTTTTTGACAATTCCAATGTGTTCTTAATTTTTGCTCCAAAATTCTGTCTATTGTTAATTATTATCTTCAATCTGCTATTGCATATTGCACATGCTAATTATTTTCATTCTATAAATTCATATTTACAGAAAACTGGATAATGTAATTTGATTTCTGAATCGGTCATTTAATTTCTAAGAGTGGTTTGCATGAGCTTATGGAGAAAAAAAAACACTAAGTTGATTGAAATTAAAGGTTGAGCTATGAATTGAATGCTACGAAGTCAAAGGGAGGGGAGACTGGTTTAAAATTACCTAAAACCTTTATCAGAGTCAACAGAGATTATTGGCAGAACTGTTAACATCTTTTAACAATGCCAAGGGTATAAGGTATGAAACAGACAATATAGAAAATGTATATACTAAAGTAAATTTCAAAAATAAAGAGAGAAATAAAAGACAGAAAAATAAAACATTTTTATTATTTTATCGTGATTGCCCTCAAACCCTTCTTACCCATGATCTATTACAGTCACTAGATCATTCGCCTGTAGAGAGAGTTTTCTGGGCTCTGCGAAGTCTTTCATTGCACGAACCTCCATAGGCTGTGCCTGAAAAATTAATTTAAAAGAAAGAAAGAGAATTGTGAGAGAAAATACATTTGATGTGTATCGTTCATTAATTATAGTACATGTACACAATTAACACACTGCACCAAGACAGGAGGAAACTGTCCTGGTTTTAGATATGTTTTTTTGTATAGCACAAGAGGTACAGTATACTGTTCAGCAGTTTGGGGTCAATAAGTCTCTTATGCTCACCAAGACTGCCTTTGTTTGATCAAAAATACAGTAAAATCTGCAATTTTATGAAAAATTATGACAATGCAAATTGTAATTTATTTTTGCATGGGCAAAGCTGAGTTTTCAGCAGCCATTACTCCAATGTGAATATCAATGAGATCACTAAGAGGCAGAGCTTTAAAACTGACCTCTGCTACCATGGTGGTGAGCTGTGAGAAGGTCGGCCGGTCAGAAGGACTGCAAGCCCAACATTTACGCATCACAGAATATAACTCCTGCGGACAGTCTGGAGGCCTTTCCAAACGCTCGCCTTCCCGCTCAACACGATATAAAATCTATACAAAGCACAACATTTCATCAAAGGAAATAGTGCTGATTACAAATATAGTTCATAAACAGAACACAGCATTTTTCACAATGTTATTGCATCAAACATATATACCTGTCTGCCAGACAGCCCAAACCAGGGCTCCTCACAGTACGTGAACATTTCCCATAATGTGACACCAAACATCCAGACATCTGACGCATGAGAGAAAGTACCTACACGCAAACTCTCAGGAGCACACCTATAGGAAGCAAGAAAGAGTTACTATCCTCGACCTAGCAAACAGGTAATAGTGACAACCTTTCTTCATTAAGATCATCGTTTCTACTTATCCTTTGATTTATGAAATTGTATTCAAAATTCTGAGATAGCTCTTTCTGGTTCTTTAATCCAGCTTTCTTACCATGCAAAGGGAATGCGCTTGTGTGCCGTCATGATGTAGTGGTCCCTGTCCTGATCCAAGCCTCTCATCAGCCCAAAGTCTCCGATCTTCACTAGCTCTCTGGCAGCCAAGAACACATTCCGGGCAGCGAGGTCTCTGTGGATGAAGCGTCTGGACTCTAGGTACTCCATACCTGCAGCAATCTGTGTGCTGAAGAGCCAGAGCCGTGAAAGAGGATATTCTCCCTGTCGTAGACGCAGAGTGTCGTATAAAGAGCCAAGGGGAGCCAGCTCTGTCACCTAATAGAAAAATACTGATTCACTGAGGAACGTGCAGCGGTTAACTCTGCTTTGCTTAAAAAGTATTTTCATGAGTGGTGCACAAAAATACACTAAGTAAAAGGGCAATATTGTGTCTGAAATATAAGTAACTAAATATTAACTTCTTGTCTATTGAACTGGTTTATAAAAGCCAATATCACACTCGCAATCATATTTTGGTCTGAATATAAGCAAGACTGATACTCCTTCAATTAACAATAAAATAAATATGAAAAGGTAATAAGTTATTTATATTTATAATATAAGCATAAAAAAATAGAAAGAATCGATTATTAGTGCAGTTACAATTACCATTTTAAGAGGGTGAGTAAGGACAACACCATACAGATGTATAATGTTGGGGTGGTCCAGAGACTGCATGGTCGTAACTTCCTGGAGGAATTCGGTCACCACTTCTCCATACCTGGATGCGCCACCCCTCAAGGTTTTCACTGCTACAGACAACTTAAAATCGGAAAACAGGACTGTTAGTGCAGTATTTATTACGATCTGTTCAAGCTTCTAGATAGAAAAAAAGAACATATACTTATATTTGGTTTAAAGCACTCACCACTCGTCCAGTCGGTGTTTGCCATTCTGCTTTCCTAACTACCCCAAAGGAACCTGAGCCTAGCCTGTCCCCAAAAATCAGTTCACCGTCCTGGATAAGACAGGGGAGTGCACGTGCTGGTTCTGGCCCCTGGCCTGACCCAACACCATTAAACAGCTCACGTCCCTCTGCCGAGCGACTATTGAAGGCCTAGTAGAAAAAAACAGACAGTGATGATCATAGGTAGGCTAAGTGAATGAATAAAAAGAGAGTGTATAAGATGTGAAATACCTTAATCATCGATGACCGTGGTTGCATGTTGTTTTTGTAATGGCTGACGCCTTCCCATAATCGTCGCTGTCCTGTTGACAGAAAGCACTTAATGGTTATATTCACCATTGTAGGGTCTTGAAGTGCACAAAGAAAATCAAACAAAATAACATGATCTTCAAATAACAAACTGCTTTACAAGACAAACCTGGTTTACTAATGCCAATATGTTCAAGATCGGCTTCTTTAACGTAGTTCAGGTGCTCAAAACGTGTCACATTGAGTCCATCTCGCATCCTTAGGTAGAATCTCTCTAGCTGCACACCAGCAAGGAGCTGGTACAGCCACTGAGTGTCATGATCCATCATTATTAGACTGTCAAACAGCAACTCTGAAAGACCAACAGAGCAATGAAATCAGATCAGAAAATAATGTAAAATAAATCTGAACAATCTAAGACATCCGTTGTTTTTCCCATATTCCTGAATAGACACTACATGGCTGTTCCTTACAATTTGAGTCCTCACTGGGATGCTATGAATGCTTGTTGAGAATTTGCTGCAAGCCAATGAGAAGTGAAACAAACAAGAAACCTGAGCTGTGTTTAGAAAGCCCTCTTCAAGTGCATGCTACTCAAAATACTTCCTTTTTTTAGATTTAAAAGGGTGGTGGACATATATCTTTTTTTTTTTAATTGCCAGCTTAACTGTTAAAGAGATCATTTTCAGCTATAGTTACATAATAGTTACATAACCAACTACATAAATATATCTATATGTTTATAAGTTTCATGTTACTTTTACTACTGGTAAAAAATGCAGAAATGAATATCTACTGTACATGCTAACAAACAGACTAAATCTTAAGGAAGCAGTTGAGTTTATAAACCAAACAAACCACTTTTTTTTCAATGGATGCCAATGAGGAGAGAGGTATGTTGCCAGCCACTTTAGGCATTTGATTAAAAGAGAATGATTTAGCTGCTCAGCAGGATTAAACTCATAAAGCAATCATGCTATGAATGACCACTAAACACCTCTCTGAAGTATACTAACTTGTTTGTATTGGCAAGGAAATCCCGTTTTACAGTTGCATACTGTATACACAAGTATGCAAAGCAAGATTTGGAAGTTATGTGCAGCACAGAATATTTTTTTGCCTGTCAAGCACTGTGTCGTTGTCTTCACAAGTCCATGAACCTCCCACTCCTATCAGCATGTGTACAAAAACAACAACAACTAGAAACTCTCTGCACTCTTGTGTTTACAGAACCATGACAGCATAAAGACCAACTCAGACATATGATCTTTTAGTGAATAATCAGCCAGCATGCCTCAGAACAGACCACTCTAAAACTATGGGGGCTTGTCTGAGCAGGTAACATGAGAGTATCAAAGTAAGATTCTCCAAGACAACACACCCAAAGTCCACACCCTGAATGACAAAAACAAGACACTGTGTGAAACTCAAGGCTCTACAGTTTAGCTGTGAAGTCTATTCTAGACCAGATCTTACATTTGTAAAAACTACAGGATTATATAGTCGTTAATCGGAGCATGAGGTTGCAACTTTTAGGCTGGTTTTCCACAAGCTGGCTTGTTTGATAAAGCCATGCTTCTGTTAACATTTGATACAATCTCCTCTGAAACTGGGTGTGAACTGATGCATCAAACTGTTTCTACAGCATTATTGTAATCAAATATGTTTTAAACCTCTTGAAAGTCTTAAAAGCAGAAAACAATGGACTTTTACACAGAGGTATCAGTGAGTGTAAACCCAGTGTAAAGAAACAAATGACAGCTTATGTTTGTCATGTTTTGTCAAAAGGCGTGACTTTAATCCTTCATGTATAAATAACTTTAGAAATGTGTCAAACATTTGCACTTGACCTGTGACCAGGTAGTTAGTCTACAAACAATATGCAGGTCATTACATACTAATTTCCCAATTAATGGCACAGTAGCTACTAATTAAGATATTAAAGTTATATGAGAGATTTGTTAAGTGTACTGTATAATGCTACCTGCCCACCTGATATTCAGAATGAGTGTAGGACAAATAACTACTTTATTTGTTATACATTTTTTTCATAGCAGGCAGCAGATAGCAGTATGGTCCCTCATTAATAATCCATTTTTCAATAAGGAGAGAAACAAAACTTGGGTCATATGAAGAACAGTCATTTCAACCAATATGAAAAAGGCCTACACTTAATCTGAAACTACACAGATACTTACAGATACAGTGTGTTTGGGGGGGCGTCGTCTATATAAGCCTATATATTTTAATTTATATAAGCCTGTATATACTGGAATATAGAGTAATTATTATATACACTGACACAAAGTCTTTAATGCAGTTTTTGAAAGCAAACGTACATACTATTGGTTTCACCTTGTGCTATAAATCAACCATGACGGCAGATATGGACGGCTTTATACTTTGAACCAGGTGAGTGTTTAAAGCATAAGACCAAAGCGGAAATGACGCTTTTAAAAAGTAATTCCATGGTAAATCGTAAGCTGCTTTTGACCAACCATCCCTTGTGCTTAGACTCTCATTCATTTTGAATTAATACACTGCTTATTTTCCATGTATCATTAATTTTTCTTTTCAGAATAAAAATGCTTATTGCAGTAAAAAATAGCTTGTACTTACAAATAAATGCTCGACGTTTTTTTTTTCAGTCTAATCACTTTCTTCAGCTCATAAGTCAGCTGCACTCCAGGTATAAACTGTCCATTATGAATCGTTCATTTTCATGGAGTTCCACGCATGTTTATTATAAATTATAATCCGCCGTGCTAGAATATGGAAGATAGTCTAAATAGTCCGCCTATCATTAATCTGTAGGTTAAGAGTATTTTTTAAAGTAGCCTAAAGAAAGGTGTTTTATAGACTGCATCTGACGTCTCTCTGCGATTCCAAAGCATCCAGTCTGAGCTCTTCCTCACTCCGCCTCCTCCGCCCTCAACACCGACATTTCCCTTCACCGCCTGCCGGATTTATGCCCTTTATTACATAATACTGTTGATTTTCCTCCGCAAATTTGACACTCATATGGATTTTGATGTTTAGGCTATCTTATTTTTTCCTCTATTGTTTAGCTACCATGCTTGGCTCAAAAAGCTACTTTTCAAAAAGCTACATCCCTAGCCTACTTGACATTGTTATTTATATTCCCCGTCATTCCCTGACATGATGAATAATCCAAAACACTGTTTGTATCTGCAACTGGCATTTTAATTAAATTGTTATCTAAGGGCATGGGCAATATCATGGTTTTCCAATATCCTTTTTTTTTAAATATATTTTACTAAATAAATGATTAAATTTAAACGTGGTGCTTGTGGTTATATAGGTTAAAAGTAATATTCCACAGCAACCATGTGTTTAGCTTTTACAGGAAACGTGGGCTTATTTTCTTGTTATTGGTTTAGAAAAGTCGGAAGTGTTGAAATAAAGGACGTCAACAGTTGTGACAAATTACAATAAATGGGCGTGAAAAGAAATTTGTAAATATTGTCTTAGTACACTCAGTATGAAGAAACTCTCACATATTACATTAAGCCGTGCATCATTATTAGCAATTGAAAACAGAGACTATTTTCACCAGTGCTCATTTCAGTTAGCCTATGCCTTTCTGATCCTGTCTTTCCAGTTTGACTGGATGTTTATGGCCTTTCTTCTTCTCACAAGACACACACACGCACACATATGCAAATGATCACGTGAAATCATGTATTAGATTATCCTTAGTCAACCTATAAAAATTACCCTTATGGGGAAAAAAAAAACTTTTATTAACAACTCACTTCCTGGTTATCTATTTATGATACTCTACATGTCATAATATTGACTGTTAACTTTGGGAAAAAATTATAAAAAATTATATAATTTTTTATTTATTTATTTATTTTTAATGTAGGTGATTTAAACCAGGGAAAATAAACTAACTGCATTGCATGGGAACATGCTTATTAAGCACTATATATTTATGCCATCAACTAAATATTTTGTCAGTGACCATTAATTTCATTTGCAAATAAACCAAATACACAAATAAAATATTTGTATACCGTAGTGAACCATTAGCAACATAACGGATATTATCAGCTCTGAGTTCTGAGAAATCCCATTAACTGTGAATAGGTTGAGTCAACTGTGTTTTACAATTAAAAGGCCTCATCATTTAGTCCAGACTAGTCCCATCTTTTAAATAAGTTCTTCCTTCCCATCACATTGTGACTCAGACCTAGAAATGTGCAGCCTGTACTTGACCATATGTTTTTTTGCTTTAAGTAAATACTAGATACTTGATCTAGAAAAAAAAACTAAATAAGTAAAAATTTATATAAGTTCCGTTATGTTTCTCATTTTTATTCTAAGAGTTAATTTGCTTTAACCCACTTTTTACATTAAAAGCTCATTCTTCATCACATGGTTTGATCCAGTATTAGTATGTGTTGCAAGTATCTTCGTTTGGGTGTTATTTTTAGTGTGTTATTTTTAGTGCCTTGTTTTGTCATCATTTGATGGGAATCCGGTCTCTTTTTAGGGATCCAGATCATTTGGCTCAGCTCAGAAAAAAAAAAATGGTTTCAGCTCTCAGATGTCTCTTTTTAGTAGGCAACCACTTCTGGCTTTTTTAATTCAGCCAAATTTGTCAGCGTTTTGATCGATGTCTGTTATGTGTGCACAAATATATTTGAATTATTAAACGTAATTGAACTAAACGATTAAAAAAACTGAATGCAATAAAATGCCATGTAATATTCAGTTTTGTTAAATTACATTAGCCTATAGTTCAGATTTACACAATTTAAATCGTTTTGTCATATTTCTGGCTCCATACGCCTTTCCGAAATAACATAATTTACAATATTTTTGTTATTAAACCCCAAAACTCAATTTATGTAAAAATTACAGAATATTATTACCCAGATTGCACAGGTACAGTACGTCTCTAAGATGTCTGCTAAAGATGCTTGTTCTGGGAAACATTTGTTGTGTAAAAATATCTGATTTACATAGATTCTAAAACATCAACATCCAGCAAACATTTAGTGTAATTTTATATCAATTCTAGGAAGGATATTTTCGTGGCCAGAGAAAATAATTTAGTATTAATGCATTTAATTCGATTAGATTAGATTCAACTTTATTGTCATTGCAAATGTAGGGTACAAGGCAACAAAATGCAGTTAGCATCTAACCAGAAGTCCAATAAGCAGTAAGTAAAGGATATACAGTGTCTACAATATGTTACAAATGTACAATAATATACAGAGAAGGCAGTACTATGGACATAATTTACAAATGTTTAAATACTATTTATTTTTAAGTCTATATAAGCAGAAACTATGAACATATGAACATAATTTACACAAATGTGCAATGGACATGAAAAAAAGGGCATAGAAAAATATTCCAGTGTGCAAATGGATCTATCAGTATCCTGGATGAACAGACAGTAGGAGTTTAAACAGTTATTGCACTGGCTTCCAATATCTGCTTGCATAAAATTCAAGGCATTGATGTTTGCCTACAAAACCACCACTGGCTCTGCACCCCTTTACCGAAATTCATTACTTCAGACTTATGTGCCCTCTAGAAGCTTGTGTTCTGTAAGTGAACGTCGCTTGATTGTGCCAACCCAAAAAAGCACAAAGTCACTTTTACAGACTTCAGAGCAACTCAGAGTCCTTAGCCATCATAGAGTCCTAGCCATCATTAAGAATTGGCCTAAACACATCTCTTAAACTTTTAACACTCACTATTCTAATTATATTCTTATATGTATGTATGTATGTATGTATGTATTGTTATGGAAATTTTTAGTCTTGTTAATTTGGGATTGATTGCATTAATCTCATTTAGGTATCTTTAAACATACAATGATCAAGGTAGTATATATAGTCCATAGGGACATTGAGTTATTTTATGTATCTTGTGCACATAAATGCTTTAGGCTGAAAAACAACTTCTAAAGAGGAACCATGTACCAGGAGTAATTAGTTCTGAGACAGTCCGTACCAGGGAGAGGTGCATCATCTACGTGAGTTATGAGGTGATGTGCACTGAGCAACATGATTGGCTCAAAGGTCCTAGTCTGTCCTTCAATATATATTTTTACATACTATAAAAAGTGGTCTGTGAGTCTGTGTGTCATCTCTTTGCACACAGACTCATAAGCTGTGTGTAAACCAGATCATTCTCTGCAGAGAATTAAAGCAATACAAAGACAAAACTCTGTTTGGTTTTTCATTCTCAGTCTTTACAAATTGTTATTGAATTAGAATTTCCACGACTGTACGCATGTATGTATATCTAACTAACTTTCTATTTTGTTATATATTATACATTTAACAAAAGCAAAAAAGACCTCTAACAGTAGTTTCCTCTATTCTTTTTGTATTCTATCTGTTTTCTTTGTAGTCACAATATTTATTATATTATTTAAGAGCCCTTGCTATACAGTATGTACTGCATTAAGCTAATTGTGAGACTTGTTATAGCATGTGTATATCATTGCTATTTTGTTGTCCTCATTTGTAAGTTGCTTTGGATAAAGCATCTGCTAAATGACTAAATGTAAACGTAAATGTAAACGGTCTATGAAAGGATTCCTTAAGAATGCTGAAAGCTTGATATAGACAGTGTTTCCTCTGGATCCCTGTGATACGTTGAGTGGTTTTCATTCAAATGGAAACATAAAGTGTCAATGTAAGCACACCTAATCTTAAACGCTGAGCTGATATCAATATACATCATCCGTACATGTGTTATTATTATTGTTCAAATGTGTGAGTACAAAGTGCCGCACTGTGCATACTGCATCCTCTGTGCACCTATTGCTACGGTAGGAAAATTGGTGTGGGTCCAGTATGGGTGGGAAGCAGATCTTGAGATATGCTAGAACCAGTCACTCAAAGCACTTCATAACAATAGGTGTGAGTGTTACGGGGCGGTAGTCATTCAGGCACAACAAGGAGTGTTTCAGCACTGGCACAATAAATATGTGGACTTAAAGCATGTTGGCATAGTTGCTTGGGTGAGGGATAGGTTGAAACCGCTGTGAAGACCCCTGCAAGCTACTCTGCACATGCCCTAAGCACTCGTCCAGTAATGCCTTCCAGGCCAGTAGCCTTGCGTCCATTGATCTGGCTCAATGCAGTGTGGACATCTGTGGAGGTGAGTTTGAGGGGTTGGTGGTCTGCTGAGGGTGTGATCTTGGTGGCTGTCTCCTTGCTGTCACTGCTTAAGCAAGCATAATAGTCATTTAGCTCGTTAAGGAAGTAGACGTCTGTGACCGCTGGATTGGAGTTGCTCGGCTTGTAGTCACTGAGGACCTGGATGCCCTGCCACATGTGTCGGGGGTTAGAGTTTGAAAAGTATTCCTCTACCTTTAGCTTGTAGCAGTAATTGGCCTTTCTGATGCCCCTCCTCAGGTTAAAGGGTTAGTTCGCCCAAAAAATAAAATTATGTCATTAATGACTCACCCTCATGTTGTTCCAAACCCGTAAGACCTCCATTCATCTTCGGAACACAGTTTAAGATATTTTAGATTTAGCTTAATTAAAACAAAAGGAGCCCCTGCCATTGAGTACATGTACAGTAAATGAACATACTTTCCAGAAGGCCAACAATTCACTAAAACATTTTTTTGTCTTATGAAGTATTCTCATTTGTTGAGATGTGCATGTGCATTGGTGGGTTTTTGTTTAATGTTAGCCAAAATCATCACAATTAAAAGAACCAAAGACTTAAAGGGGGGGTGAAATGCTATTTTTGCTAGTTTTTTACACTGTTAAAGAGTTGGATTCCCATGCTAAACATGGACAAAGTTTCAAAAATTAAGTTGTACGTTTGAAGGAGTATTTCTGTTCCAAAAATACTCCTTCCAGTTTGTCACAAGTTTCGGAAAGTTTTTTTCGAGTATGGCTCTATGTGACGTTAGATGGAGCGGAATTTCCTTATATGGGTCCTAAGGGCACGTCTGCCGGAAGAGCGCGCGCTCCTGTATAGCAGAGCAGAGAGAGGCTGTGCACAGACAATCACTGATCAGAGTGAGAGCGTCGCGAAATGTCACAAAAGGAGTGTGTTTTTGGTTGCCAGGGCAAGACAACCCTGCACAGATTACCAAAGAAAAAACAGCATTAAGGGACCAGTGGATGGAGTTTATTTTTACAGAGCATCAACAGAGTTGTGCAAGTGTTTGTGTTTGTTCCCTGCATTTCTAAAATGCTTGTTTTACAAACAAAGGCCAGTTTGACGACGGATTTGCGTATCGTTTATTTCTTAAGGATGATGCAATCCCAACGAAAAAGGGTCACGATTGTGTGTTGGAACCACAGGCGGTGAGTAAAACTGCTTAAAATATCTCTGCCTCCTTGTTAGTGCGTCCGCCTCCCATCGGAGACCCGGGCTCGAGCCCCGCTCGAGCGAGTCGTTGCTGCTGCTGCTCTCGTTCAGTTTCAGCCTTCACAGCTGTCACAGCTTTCAAACGCTCTCAACGCAACTGGCGCTCATGATTCTTTAGCTCCGCCCACATGTCACGCCTCCAGGCGCTCGTGTTTTTCCGGGAAAAATCGGTACAGACTATCTTTCTCTTATGAATATAATAAAACTAAATACTTTTTGGAGTTATGAAGGATGCAGTACTACTCTATAGGTACTCAAGATTAACATGATATTGAATGAAAACGAGCATTTCACCCCCCCTTTAAACATTCAAAGAGTTTTACTCCCGTCTGTTTGCATTGAATTTATTTAATATACAAGTTTCACAATTTGAGTTGAATTAATAAATAATTGAACTTTTCTACGACATTCTAATTTATTGAGATGCACCTGAGTTTCATATGAATAGGTGCAAGTATGTGTGAGATATACATCACGTTTTCTGACTGTGTTCCAGGGGGAGAGCTGTAGAGCCTCTGTGCCACACCCGGGTCTCCTTTTCCTTAGGATTATTTTTTTTTTTCGATTATCCGGGGCATTTTGGGGGCCTTAACATGCTCAAAAACTCTTGAAAACACTGCAGAGGCTGGAACCCGGGCATAGCACAGAGGCTCTACAGCGCCACCTGTAACACGGTCAGAAAACGTGATGTATATCTCACACATACTTGCACCTATTCATATGAAACTCGGTACACATATACAGGTGCATCTCAATAAATAAGAATGTAGTGAAAAAGATCATTATGATAATAAGATATTACATATAATTTGGTAGTAAAACAAAGTGCTACACGTTTTAATGGTGCAAAGGGGAGTAGCCTATATTTATTTTGTGCATCATTTACAAATGATTTTCATCACTTAATTAGAAGCACCAGAAATTAAATTGTGTCATCTGTTTTAGAGACTACTGAACAGACATTTATAAAAGTTTATTTTAAAATGCAAAGTATCGAAAATAAAAATGCGTTTTTACAACACTTGTGTCCCACCAGGTATAATGACAAGTTCTACACACACTTGTGGTCTTCATCCTCACTAGGGCCAAATACAGGAAATACGCCATACAAGTAGTCAAGTGATCAAGTGCAAAGACCGCAAGTGTGGATATTCAGACAAGGATCTTGGTATGGACAGTAAAAGATCTTGGTCAGCATCTGCAACGCCATTACAGGAGACCAATGATGTCATCAGTTTCGCGCAGCGTTGCTGTTTATGCTTTCGTGGAAACAACGCGACTATATTCATTGATTGAGGTGAAAAAATCTCGTCATGCATAATTTGGTTTATTTGCCCCAAATGCGTGGAAAATAAAGGCGAAGCTGCTGTGTGTGATATTATCTTACACTGGTGTAAAACGGCACTTAAAAGGTGAGTGACATGTGAGCACAATTGAATAGGCTGTAAGCTGCTGTTAGCTCGAAAGCTAGTTAGCAAATTTGCACATGCCAACAAGCGAAAAATACCAAATGAACCGTGAATTATAAAGTCTGCCGTTAATGCAAAACGCACTAAACGCGAGTTGTTTCAAGAAATTAAATGGCTTTTGAAAGGCTTGGTGGATATGAAGCTGCATGTTCTCCGTTCATTTGATTTGTACAACTGTCCATGGACATACCTGAATATATTGAACATGAATAAATCTGCAAATTTAATCTGAATCTGAATCCTGTTTTGTTAAACGAGCACAGACAATTTAATTACTCTGAGAATGCATATCGTATAAAAACGCCAATAGCTGCTTTCTCTTCAAACATCTGCTAACATCTGCTTCACATGTCAGTCATCATATAACTAACTGATAACTGGTCTTATAAGTAACACATCTGTATTGTGCAAATACCTGCCTACACCGTAAACAAAACTCAAGGCACTGAAATGACCCTAATTCTCACTCTTGCAGAGACGAGCTGGCGCAGGTAGCAGGTTGCCAGTGGACTATGAGAGACAGCGGTGGAAGCCTGGCCCAGAACCACTGGCAAGGTGAACTCTCCTTGATTGTGAGCCAGGAAGCCAGCAGTGTTGGGGGAATGGGAGGTGTTCTAATGGACCCAAACTCCCCTCCGAATGCTACCAGCCCCATTCACCTCAAACTAGGTCACAAGGAACAAGTCTGGACTGGAGAGTACATAGAACCGGTAGAGGTTGATGAAGAAGCTGGTTTTGATGAGGATGACGAAGATATGGAAGAAGAACAAGATGAGGAAGACATAAATTCAGAATGTGCTCCATGGGAGGAGAAAGATGAAGTGGAAGACTGGCAAATGCCATTTGAATCACAACCGCAAACCATGCTCGCTAACAATTATCGGCAGCAGGAATCCTTGTGTGAAGTTGAGGCCAGATTCCAAGCCAGAGACTTTGTTGAGAATCCCTTCCGGATTCGGCTTCATGGACTTAGACAGCAAAGGCTGAAGCGATGGCGAAGACTACGGTCTAGTGCAAGGTTACACAACCAGCTTGTGCAGAATTGGAAAACGTGGAGACAACGGGCCCAGTGGGTCAACACCTTAGGGTATCGACGGGCAAGGAGGTGCCGCCAATATAGCCTTTGTGCCAGCAAGAGACGGGATGAGCAGGGATGTGACACCACGGGTTCATCACAAACAGGTTTGGATTGTATCTGTATCTATTAAACTACATAAATGAAATAAATTGTTAAAATGAATGATTGGTTTATTTTTATAATATAAATTATATTTTAACTGCATCTGTACAGTACTACAGTGAGTAGAAATATAAAGGTAATAATGTAACATAATAGAAATGTATTATTTTGCAGAGTTGGTCCCTCACACACACTTGAAAACCACTGATTAAGAGTAAGCAGAATTATAGTCAAAACTGTAATATATGTTTGTCCCTGTCCACAGAAACCAATTTCTCTGGTTTCAATGGTTATCGTGGGGATTCTCAGTCAAATTCAACAGTCAGTGGTGGTCAGGAATATCTTTCTGTGCCCCTGAAGCCCACCGCTCAAAGGATGGAGATGACTCTTACAGAGGAGCACAGGTCTTATGTCCAAGGTAAACTCTTATTCTCTAAAAGCTGTAGAAACATACATCTAATCTCTTACAATCTCTTTTGGTAATGAAATGGAAGTATGTCCGGTGATAATATAGGACTATACACCAAGATAGCAGTTTAAAGTTGATCTTATACTCAATTTATTGAGATGAAACTGGTATTAAGAAAATATTTTTTTAGTTTTATTTTACATCTGCATGATCCATTTTTTTCACATAATTTGATGTTTAAATGGAAAACATTTTCTGTACTCTGTGGTTCTCAATGCATTCAATTATTTATTTCTCAGGTCTTCTTGACGAGTACCTTCAAAAGTATGGAAGTCTGATTCCTGTACATTCAGATGACATTGTTGAGGAATTGCAGGGCATTTTCAGCGAGGACTTCTCTCAGCCTCACAGGTCTCACACATGCACAAGCTCAAATGCACTCTTTCTTTCAGTTGTTTATACCACATGCATCTTTGGAAAGAACTAATTTTTTTTTTCTTTACCATGTGCCCACAGGAAAGTCATGGTGCAACATTTAATTCAGTCCTATCAGAGATCATCAGGGACTGCCATGGTGAAAGGGTTCCGGGTGAATTACAAGCGTCATGTTCTCACAATGGATGATCTCAGCACCCTCTATGGACAGAATTGGCTCAATGACCAGGTCAGTTTTGAGTTCTAAATGCACAGCACTATTTTGCATTAATTTTTCATCTGTCCATTCTTAAAGCACACTTTGTTCTTATGCACACATCTGATTTCTTAAGGTCATGAACATGTATGGAGACCTTGTGATGGATTCAGTGCCTGAAAAGGTGATTATTTTTAGTTATTTCTCTCTTTTTCCTATTCTTTCAAATTAGTTAACCTGATCCTAGTTCAACCTTAATAACAAAGGTTGTGAAAAACAAATGGATCCTGGACAGTTCAGTAATCAATGTCAAGTGTATAATAAAGTTAACATTTTTAGACACACATTATTGTGAGTTGGTTAGTCAGTTTTACAGTTGTTGATTGCTAGGGAAAGTTATTTGTATTCTGTTGTGTTCAGTGCTTTCTGTTATATTTAATGACATCTCCTGCATTTTAGGTGCACTTCTTTAACAGTTTCTTTTATGACAAGTTGAGGACCAAAGGTTATGATGGAGTGAAACGGTGGACAAAGAATGTAAGAAAGCTGTAAACCTCTTATTTTTTGATTTGTTGTACACTACAGTTTAAAAGGCAACATATAATATATTTTAAAAATGTATGTATTACTTTGATAGCAAGGCTGCTTAATATTTTTGAAGAAATCACTTTTGATACATTTAATGCATCCTTGCTGCATTACTGGTAATCAATAATAATAATCTTATTGACCCCACACTTTTCAGTGTATAATTTTCTTGTGTGCATTACATGTACTATCTAATGATTAATTTATTTGGGTCCATTCTTTAGTAATAATCCTAAAAGCAAATCAGCAGAACTTCTTGATATGCTTTTATTTATACAAGTACAAACATGTTTTAGGTGGACATCTTCCAGAAGGATCTGTTGTTGATTCCCATTCATTTAGAAGTGCACTGGTCACTGGTCTCGGTTGATATTAAACAACGCTCCATCACGTACTTCGATTCTCAGCGAACCCTTAATCGCCGCTGCCCCAAAGTAAAAGCTCTAAAAAATATTGTTTTATATACAGTCAAAAACTTCTTTAAAAGCTATGAAATTTCTTTAAAGTTGTGTGTAATGTATAAAACATTATACAATTATTTGTTTTATGTTTGTAATTCATATCAGCTAAGTGACATTTTCTCTCTCCACAGCATATTTTTAAATACCTTCAGGCAGAAGCCATAATAAAAGAGAAGAGAGACTTTCTCACAGGGTGGAAAGGTTTATTTAAAATGGTGAGTCCAGTGACTGTTACCATAAATTACTGCCTGACTTTTTTTGGAATGTTTAGTGCTGTTTGAATGACAGTTATTAAAACCTCTCTATTTTATGTTATAGAATGTTGGCAGACAGAATAATGACAGTGACTGTGGTGCATTTGTCCTGCAGGTTTGTATATACACCAACTTCATACTGAAGATTTATCTGTGCTTGATCAGAATCAGATTAACTGACAAAGCACTGTACATTTATAGCAGTCTATCCAGAGGAAAATCCATAAAGCTCTTTTAAAAACCACAAAACATTTGTCAGAACATATGTTGTTTGAGATGTCTTTTTCTCAGTTACACACACAAAATATTTACCTCTTATTTCTCTTTTTATTTTCTTGTTTAGTATTGCAAATGTCTTGCATTGCGTCAGCCCTTCAGCTTCAGTCAACAGGACATGCCCAAACTGAGGAGACTTATGTACAAAGAACTGTGTTATTGCAAGCTCTTACTGTGATATTTGTGTAAAGACTGCACAGCCAGTGGAGAAAAAGATACATTTTACCTGAGAGACTTCACACTGAGGATATTTCATCCTCACTTTCTATTTTATTTTTTTGTATAACTTTTTTGTTTGGTTTCGTACTGGAGCCCAACATATTGTCTGAGAAATATGAAGTGATTTATGGTGGACAGCCTGTCTTGCCCTTGTGACATACTGCCTAAAAGGAAAACTGTTTCAGATTTTGCTTTTGTTCTGTGCATAAAGATGTAGCTGTTCCGAAATGTTGGCATGAGGGTATCTGTTCCTGGATGCAAGTGACAAATCATGTCTGCAGTTTTGTTTTTAATAAATCATCTTATGAAAATAATGATCTGTGTGTTCATCAGAACACTTAAATTATTATTCTGTCAGTCACATTGCAATTAATGATGACATGATATTTTGAAATGGCCGGGATTTCTAATGAAGTGCTACTGAATCAATGTGTCAGGCTGAAGTATTCTCAGGTTAAGCTGTTTTCGCCCTTATTCAGACTGGAAATAAAACCAGTTAGCTGATTTTTCCTCAATGCATATTTGTATGGATTATTAAATGACACACTAGTAACACAAGCTGTGAATCATAAATGACTCAGTTGCAACATTTATGTACAGGAAAACAGCTCTTGGGTAATAAGGGAACTGTTACCTCTGTATTTTCTGGAAGTGAACAAATTAGTATTTGTATGACATAGTAACAGAAGATCAGAATTTTTTTTTTTTCAGTTTTAATTCAAGTACAGTTAGTAAAGTTCAAAAGCAAAAATAAGTTATAAAGACATATATTAACAATGAAAGTACCTTCACAGTCTATTAAAATCCCATTAACAAATAGTCCTCATTCTTTTTTAAATCGGAATAATAACCTCAAATTGTAGGGACGAAAAAAATTTGGTTTGCCCTTTGTAAATTGTTATTAATTTAGTTATGTTACTTATTAAAACAGGTCATTTAAAAAAGCATATTCTGGAAAACCAAAAAGATTTTTCAAAAAAATGTGGTTTTAACTTCCAGCTAGGATTTTTTTCGTGACGTCTTCAAACAGGCGGCACCGATCGTTTCTGAACCAATGGGAAATCACGGTGGGCGGGTGTATAAGCTGACTGAACGGGACGATGTCCAATCAGTGAGCTTTAGCGGTCGTCACGGTTTAAGTATTTGCGCGTTTCCGCCAGTCTACAGTCTTTTGTGATAATGTCGTCTGAACATGAAGATAGGTAAGAGAACGTGTTCGAAGAATCTTTTCCCCGTTTGTGTTAATGGTCGCAGTTTACTTAAATGTTCAGTCAGTATCATTGATTACACATGATTTGTTTGAAAATATAGAATATTTGTTTTCCATTAGCGATTCAAAAGCTAACATTATCAGCCGGTTTGGCACGTTCGTCCGTTCTCTCTGGTTCCCGCCTAGTTTAACGTGAAATGCTTTTGGAAATGTTTTTTTCACCGGGTAGTGTTAAGTACCAGTCACTTTTTTAACGTTATATCCGTAATGTTTGTTGGAAAGTCTTTTAAAATGGGTTTTGTAACGTTTATTCGACGTTCCGTTAGAATGCCGGTTCTTGTGACGCAACGTGTCTCACGCGCTCGTTCAGTTCCTCGTGTGTCTATGCGGCACATGGTCGCTCCCTTCTCCTCATTTTAAGCCGATTGCCTACATTTTAGACATTTGTTGTATTATACTTTACCTGAGAGCTCCTTATCCAGTGCCATGAAATAATAAGTCTATGACTGTTTGCAGATGTCACGTTAGGCCTAAAATTGAGAAAGTACGTAGGCCACATGGCCTTTGCTGGGCGAGACAATAGAATGGTCTGGAAGAGCAGGCCCAAGGCCTATCATCAGATATGCCTCTTTTATAACTACGATTGATATACTATTTATTTAATAAAAAAAAGGGAAGCAATGTCGTCGTTGAAAACTTTACTAGTATTATGTATCTCTAGAATTAAATGTCGTTATGTGTTGGCGTAGTAATACGGTGACGCACAAGGTAATTTTATATGTATTTTTTTTTTTTATAAAATCCAACATTTTAATGATCGTTTGTTACCGAAGCGTCTTTGTGAATTAGTGGAGCCACGTTGTGAATGGCGCAGAGCGAAAATGGCTGCCACTTAGGCATTTTAACGACGAGGTTACAATGTCTGTGTTTAAATTTAAAACTAACGCTGTTTTATGGGTATTGCAGATGATTACAATCAAAATCGTCATCCAAACCGGTGTGACGTTTTCCCTGTGGACCCAAAAGAAAACGTTAGACAGAATGATGGGTCACTGTTCACTTTCATTTTATGGAAAATGATCTAATGAAAGTGAACGGTGACTGAGGCTGTCATTCTGCTTTTGTGTTCCATAGAGCAGTCATGTGGTTAAGTAAGTTTTAGTTTTTGCGTGAAACTTCATTTAAACTAGGTCTTTCACACATTAACAATAGCTGTACATGTATGGGATGTTCGTGTAGGCAATTCCCTGCACTTTAAAGTGACGGGGTCTAGCAAATATTGGTTAGAATCCACTCTATTTACTGTTTAGTTAAAGGTATTGTGAAAAATGTGCTCTTTGGGGCTGTTTTTTTTCTTCAAGTGCTCACAACTGTGAATGTGAAATGAGTTTAACACAAAAGCTATACTAATTACAATGTCTTGTTTCAGACCCAGAGACAATGGCCCTGAGGGGATGGAGCCCGATGGTGTCATTGAGGTTGGTGTCTCATAAGAGCCATTTAATGTAAATAATGTATATTGCTGATTCAGGTTTGTTGTAGCACTCTGTACATGTTGGTGCTTTTCCATAGAGGAAAGTGTAAGAAACCTTTCCAAAAAGATGTGCCAAACCCTTCAGTCTATAAGCATGTCCCCTAATTGGGCAAGGCAGTGTCTGTCAGTGACACAGAGTCCTATATCAGTTAGGGGCAGAGCAAATAAAGGCCATATTCATCCCAGTCAGCTCAACACAGTGAGAAAAAGACTGTTTCATGGTATGGGCACAGATACTTGTCCAAGATGGTGTAGTATTGATCCCCCCCCCCCCCCCATTTATGTTAGGAATCAATTACATAGGAATGACAGTTCCCCCTCTCACACTAAATATATATGTGTATGTATGTTTTTCAAAATCTTATTTTATTTTTTTAAACAGAGCAACTGGAAGGAGATTGTTGATAGTTTTGATGATATGAACCTGCGAGAGACTCTTCTCAGAGGAATCTATGCTTATGGTTTTGAGAAACCTTCCGCCATTCAGCAGAGGGCAATTCTCCCTTGTATCAAGGGTACGTAAAACCTAATTTCTAGAATGGTCTATCTGTATTTGTCACTTAGGTATCATAAGTTCAGTTTATTCACACCCTTATCAGTTGGGCAGGGCAGTGTCTGTCAGTGACATTCTGACCTATATCTTGTAAGGGCAAATTAAATAAAGCCCATATTCATCCCAGTCAACTCATTACAGTGAGGCATAGACTGTTTCATGGTATGGGCATAAGCTGCCTTGGTACTGTAAATTGTAACAGCCATTTATTGAATGGGCATTTGTTTACTTTCTGCCTGTTTTTGTCTGTATGTAGGTTATGATGTCATTGCACAGGCTCAGTCTGGCACAGGAAAGACCGCCACCTTTGCTATCTCCATCCTGCAGCATGTTGATGTGGACTTGAAGGCTACACAAGCTATGGTGTTGGCTCCTACCAGAGAGCTTGCCCAACAGGTGAGAACCATTGCTCGTTCAGGTTTGTTTAGCACTTTGTACTGATTCTGCTTTTTTTTGTTGGAGGTTTTGGAGACACGGAATACAAAGTGTAGCTAACACTTCAGTTTTATAAGAGTGTCCCCTATTAATTGGGCAAGGCTGTGTCTGTTAGTGACGCACAGTCCTATATCTGTTAGGGGCAGAGCAAATGAAGGCCATATTCATCCCAGTCAGCTCAACACAGTGAGAAAAGACTGTTTCATGGTATGGGCACAGATACTTGTCATAAAGCTCTTATAAGACGATTGACTAGTAATTTGCCGTGACTCATGAGCACAGGTGGTTTTTCAGATCCAGTTGAAGTTGAATGGAGTTGATTTATTTTAGTTCTTGATCAAATGTCTTTGTCTTCAGATTCAGAAGGTGGTGCTGGCTCTTGGAGACTACATGGGGGCATCCTGCCATGCATGCATTGGTGGGACAAATGTCCGTAATGAAGTTCAGAAGCTTCAGGCTGATGTGCCCCACATAGTGGTTGGAACCCCTGGCCGTGTGTTTGACATGCTCAACCGCAGATATCTTTGTAAGTCTTAATTGAGACTTGTACTAGCATTTTCTCAACTACCTGCTCTCTTAATTGAGTTTGTACTTAAAGGTTTAATATTCTGCTTTGCAATGGCTTTAAAGACCACTTGATTTTCCTTGCTTTTTCAGCTCCCAAATATATAAAGATGTTTGCACTGGATGAGGCAGATGAAATGTTAAGCCGTGGCTTCAAGGACCAAATCTATGAGATCTTTCAGAAGTTGGCCACAGATACTCAGGTGAGCTGATCCTTTTGGTTTGATTTTCTTGGTACCCACACCAAAGTCCCTCACCTACCAGCTTTCTGTGCTGTGATGGGAATCATGAACTTTGGTAGAGTAATGTAACTGCTCTCCACTATGATTGGGCTCCTAGGTCCCTCTTCATGACTATTAAGCAGCTGACATTTTATATCCTAAAGTTTTTAATTGCTTTATATTTTGACTTCAAGAGAGACGAAAGCTGGCATACCAGTTAATTATGTCTGTCTTGGTCAAATCTACTGAAATAAGGTCACGGTGACTGTAAATGTACCTTTTCATGTTATAGGCATTTTTTTAGGTTGTGGTTAGAGTTGACTCATTTTGTAAACTAACTTATGCGTGTTTTTACCATTTCCAGGTGATTCTTTTGTCTGCCACCATGCCTCAGGAGGTGCTGGAGGTGACCACAAAATTCATGAGAGATCCTATTCGTATCCTAGTTAAGAAGGAAGAACTGACCCTTGAGGGTATCCGCCAGTTCTACATCAATGTTGAGAAAGAGGTCAGTGGAGAACTTAATGTTAAGGAAGGAGTACTTGTATCTCAAAGCTTTATTCATCATTTTTTCAAAGTTCCAATCATTTGTTAATAAAGTTTTGAATGTTGTTTTGTGATGATCCCCATGCGTGTCAACTGATCCCAGACTTCCTGCAGTGCTCAGTGCCTGATGAGCGTTTTGCTTATCTGTGCATCTGACCCTGTCAGGCTCTGTGAACATGATCTTGACTTTAGTCTGAAAACAGCACCACCCAGTGGCAGAGTTGTTTTTTTTTTTTTTTTTTTTTTTGGTGCTAAGTTGTTTCTCTTTATCTTTTAAGGAGTGGAAGTTGGACACATTGTGTGATCTTTATGAAACCCTGACCATTACTCAGGCTGTCATTTTCATCAACACTCGTAGAAAGGTGGACTGGCTGACTGAGAAAATGCATGCGAGGGACTTCACTGTTTCTGCGCTGGTAAGTGACATTAACATAAGCCCCTTTCACACTGTGATTCCGGAAAATACACTGGTAATGTGTCCTGACAATTGTTCCTGGGTTGCTAGATTTTGCACTTTCACACTGCCAGTGATTATCCGGAATATGTGCTTGCTTTCACACATGAACCTGTACTCTGCCTTCATAGCACGGTGACATGGAGCAGAAGGAGAGGGACGTCATCATGAAAGAGTTCCGCTCTGGCTCCAGCCGAGTCCTCATCACTACTGACCTGCTGGTAAGCAATCTTTCACCTTCACGCACAGTTCTCATGGGTCACACCAAGGATTACCTCTTCCACCAGCGTTCTGTGCTGTGATGGGCATCAAGGTCTTTGGGAGACTATTCTAACTGCTCTCCACAGTGCCTGGGCTGCCAAGTCCCTCAACACGACTATAAAGCAGTTGACATTCACATTTGTCTCAAACACATGCAAAAATCTGTGCTTTTAAACCTCTTTAGGTTACTAATTGACTTTTTGTTCTTAAATCTGTACTAAAGTGTCTTTTTTATATACTTTAAGGCAAGAGGCATTGATGTGCAGCAGGTTTCCCTGGTAATCAACTATGACCTACCAACCAACAGGGAGAACTATATCCACCGGTAAGTCAAAGCTCATTCTGCTATTTTTGTCTGATTTGTGCAATTCTGGCTGTTGCGTAATAAGTGCTTTTATTTGTGTAGAATTGGACGTGGTGGCCGTTTTGGCAGAAAGGGTGTCGCTATCAACATGGTCACTGAAGATGACAAGCGCACACTCCGAGACATTGAAACCTTCTACAATACAACAGTGGAGGAAATGCCCATGAATGTTGCTGATTTGATCTAAGAACTTGCCTCATTCTTTCCCCCCAAGTTTTTGTTTTTTCCCCTCTGCTCCATTCCCTCTTTAGTCTCATTCCAACCCACATCACTTTTCACGCAAATCCCTCAAAATTCAAGTACTATTAATTCTGAGGATGTGCTTTTTTTTTCATAAATCCAGTATGTCGGTCACTCATTTATTCAGAATAAATAAAACATATTCCTAAAGCTCATTTAATCTAGACCTTTTGAGTAGTGCCATCTAGTGATCAAGAGGCAGCGTTTCAAGGCTTATTTGCATGCATGGTGTAAATGTTAATGCACTGACTGGTATAATGGATTGAAGACATGTCCGCTTTTCTTGATAGTGTTGGTTTAACCAATTTTGAGATGTGACTGTTTAACCTTTTTTTTTTTTGTGTAACACAGCAAATTATGTAAAATACAGAATTATTCATGTTTTATATGGGGAACTTGGACTTGTTCCAAATCTTGGTCACTGCCATTTTCCTTTTACAGAAGCATCTGAGTACTGTAAGATGCTTCAGTCCAAAAGGAAGCTGGATTGTGAGAACAAACCAGATTGTAAAGTTGCAAAGTATGTTAATTTCTCTCTCTCTCTTTCTCTTGTCCAATTCTTCTGTTACATCTCTTGTGTTGTCCTGTCTGTGTGGTTGTAGCTTTTTGTAAATAGGCTTCACTGTGGCAGGATGGGTGGCTGAAAGCATTGGAAATGAATTTGGCATGGCTGGTTAACACCCTATCTTTGTATTGCCTCAGATTTCTCTGCATCAAAGTCCTATCGGGGAGTGTTGCTCCTACAACCTACCTCACCAAACTGTGTTGGATGGGTCTAAATATGTAAAGGACCAAACTGCAGTAGTAGAGTATATAGAGATCATTGTCTTTGTATTGTTCAAAAAATGCCTGTCTTTTGTTGAGTAGGTTTGGATGTGGGGTTTACATTGGTCAGTGCTATTTTTTTAAACAAATTTATTACAAATGTGATGATTATTAACCTTTTTGAGATGGAAGCCATGTATTAAATGTTTTCTACATTGGACTCTGCATAGTATTTATTTTAATGGTCTGAAATAAAGGTATTTCCCATTTTTAACGTGCTAAGCTGACTCTTACTAGTTAATTGTACAGGTTACAGTAAGTCTATGGTTTGATCTGATACACGCGAGACTTCAAGTGTATGTTCATGGTTCCTGTCTTGTTTGAACTTTTTATACTCTGTTCCCTTTTGAAGCTCAGTGTGAATAACTTGGTATTTTTATTGCTTTATCAAAACTTCAATTGCTGTCTTTCTGAAACAGTCATGTCGACTACATTAATGACGATGAGAATTAAATGTAGGTCATTTGGTTACCGGTGGATCCTCTGCTGTCAGAATTGAGTCAAAACAGTGGATTAAAAACAACAGAATAACTAATTAACAATGCCTTGTGCAGTGTAATGCTGTGTTGAAGAAACTGCGGATGGGTTGAGAATGAGTAGATGTACAGCAAATCTTCATTTTAGAGTCAGCTATACCTTTAAAATGAATATTTAAATTTGCATGTACAAATTTCCGTCCTTTAAATTGCGGTTTTAATTTAAACCTTTGGTGCATATTTGTCAGTCAAATAAAACCGTCTGATTTATGTCATATTAAACTGTTTTTTTTTTTATAAACTATCAATTTTCATATCTTAATACATTTCATGTTTATAATTATATCCTGCTTGTTCTTCAGCCAGCTAGATTTAAACAATCTATAACTTTTTTTTTTACTAATTTAATGTAATTTTGACAGATTTATAGTGATGGCTAAGGATTTTGTGGGAATATAGTTAATATGATAATGTAAATAAATTCACACAGATAAACTACTGTTGTTTCAAAAATTTGTAATCCTACATTTTGTTAGATACTCGGGATGATCCTTGCAACACGGTGCCTACTGATCACAACTATTGACCGAATTAGCCTACCTTTTTATTTTACGATGTTTGTTAAATTAACGGAAGCATGTGCACTTTGATCAATAAGTTAAATATTATATTAAATCTTATTCGTTGTAACTATATTCTCATTTGGGCAAAACTAAACTATTACTTCTTGTTCAATATCCATACCTAATGAGGTATTTAATCACTACATTATTATATTATTATGGTAAATCCGGTACCCATTTTACTGTGAAGAACTCCTGAGGGATGCACGTCATGAACCAAGACCTAAGAAATCATTTTACAAGTTTTTTTTTTTTTTTTTTTTAATAGCAAGTTCTGAGTGCGTCCACAGGATGGCAGATCTGTACAACATCTGTATCCACAGGAGCGAAAGGAGCTTTCAGCTGTGCCACAAACTCAGGACGCATAATAATCAGATTGGCCTTGGCATTCCAGCACACGAGGATATATTAGGAAATGTTTTATTCACACATATGTGAGCCGATAGTTATCCGAACTCTCAGAAGGCCTGTGTCACTACAATTCCACGGCTGCAACTTTTGATCACTTCAGCGAGATCTCTTCACCAACATCCCCTGACATAATGCATGGGCCCTCATTCTCCTGTCCATCACGCAAACACTATGTTAATTCCCGCATCATGTACCCCTGTCCCACGTCCCCTTCATTCAATTCATTGTACCAATCCCTTCTCTTTCCTGCCCTTTTATACCCACAGTCTTCTTTTCCGACATTCTTCCTCCTATCACAGCCCTCTGTCGGAGGCATAACAGCCTCTCCCCTCCATCTCACCGAGGGCTATACACCTTATGAGAAATGTTTGGATTATGTGCGCTCAGTGTAGGTGGCCTGCTGAACACTTTCACTGTCTGCATGGTAACCCCCCTCGCCACTTCCCCCCTCTCCCCCTGCTGGGTGCATGATTGTGGGTTCAGGGATTATGCGAGCAGGAGGCTCGTAAAGGGCCTGCCAGGGTCTTTCTATGCAGTGACGGATGGCTAGGAGACTGAAGCCTCCATTTACATAAGAAGGGAGAGAATAGAGGCCCCATTCACTCAGTCTGTCAGGGAGGACTCAGGGACAAACTGCACTCTCTCCAAGTTGCCCTCTTCCCCTCTCAGTCTCTCTTTTCTTCTTTATCTTTGCCATTCTCCTTTCTCCTCAAGCTTTTCCTCATCCGTCCTCCTTTCTTAAGGCCATTGTAATTTATTGTGTATTCAGTCTCTTCATTTTTAGGCCACTTAATTTTTTTTCCCTTTTACTCTATTGGGTTTCCGAATTCATATCAAATTGTCATATTTGTCCCAGCATTTAAAGTTTCATTGTTGACAGATTAAAACAAAAACTCCAAAAAAAAAGGTATCAATACTCTATAATATATTCTAATTTTAAAAGGATTCTTTGAATGCTTGAGTCCAAATATTGTTAAAAAAAAGCATCAAACTAAAACATTTAAAGCCTTTTTAATGTTTTTTTTTTTTCGTGTTTGTTTCTCTTTCTTTCCCTTCAATCAGGCAAAACATCTTTTTTTTTTTTACTTTTATTTATTTGCATTTCTAAAGATTTAAATTTATTTACAAATTTTGATGGAGCCAGTGATGATGAGTAAATTTACTTTACTATTTACAAAATAATAATAACAATAATAACAACAACACTGGCTAAGTTCTAGAAATTCACTGTCCTTTTAAAAATGCATAACAAAGTTTCTATGTCAAGTTCTTGTCAAATCAAGGAAGCTAAAATATTCAACCAGGATGCTCAATGCCTTTTTTATTCTAATGAAACTTTCAAATAAACTTTCTTGAAATTTTCTGATGAATTTATAATTTATATTTCAATGACTATAATTAAATGGGGAAAAATGCAAACACACACACACACAAAGGAAGAACAAAAAACCAAAAACAGTCTAGACACAATATTTATTTAGTTCAGTAAGAGAACTCAACTCACGTTGGTTCTCCCTTACAGGTCGATTCAGGTAGAAGTGTTTGAGCAGCTTAGAGCCCAGCTGAATGGGTGGTTATCTTTTGTGTGCGCTTTGGAAAAACAACTGTGTTGTAACTTGTTTTGGACATACATATTCAAACCCATGAAAACATTGGTTTAAAAAAAGCCATACAATAGTCATAGAGAGGCATGTGAAGCACATGTGTATGCAAACATGAGGGCTTTAAACGACCCGTGTTTGTTTGTAGGGGCCAGCCTTAACATTTTGGACAAAGAGAAAGAGCTGTCTTGGTGCTGTCACAAACCAAATTGGAGAAAGAAAGAACGGCTGAACGAGTCAGGCACTCTCCATAAGAGGTTGTCTGTTTTTTCAAAATATGTTTTATTTATTTTTTTGGATATGGTTATAAGAATAAAGCCCAACAGTTTGTGGTTTGATTGGCATAAAGGCGTAACTGTCAGTCACGAACAGAGGCCACTCACATGGTTCACAAAGGACCTGCAAACTCACAAGCACTCACACCTGTGTCTACACAAAAAAAAAAAAGAGAGAGAGAGAAAGCAACATCTTAAAGCTTCGCTCCCACACCTTTTCTCAAGCAATTACGAACACAGAAAATCCCACACCTATAGAAAGTCACATGCCAAAAATTGTCAACAAAATGGAGTAATGTCACAATACTGTTTAAGGACTTGAAAAAAATGGATCTAATTATATAGGCCTATTGTCTGTGAAAAAAAAACATTAAAATTACACAGAAAACAAAGCTCGAACAAGCTTTGAAAACAATTACTTAACACAATTTACACAGTGAATAACAACTGGTTAATATAACAATAAATCAAAACACTCGTTTTATTTTATAATAGTATATGATGAATAATAGTTTGAAATAACATCAGAATAATAACTTTTATTATACACAGCTAGTTTTCACAGAAACATTTCTCAGACCAGTCTTTTTCCCATGACCCCAGGGTGTCAGGGTTAAGAGCTAACAATAGAAGACACAGAAAGTGTAAAAGTGTAAGTGAAACTAATGAAGTCATAGAAAGTGATTCAAAGAAAGCAGGTCCGGAATAACACATTTGCGTGTGCATCTTTTAAAAGTTCGTTTATTCAAAAAAGAAGTGTGTCGAAAACACTCCGTGAACATATCTAGCCTACTACAGTATTTAATAATTAATAGTAACAGATAATTAGTGCTCTTAGAACAACAAACTTGCCTCGATTCCTTTTTGCAACAAGTGATCTGCTACATAAAAACACCACACCCCTACAATTGATATGCAAATGAGCAAAAGGTTGCATTGAGCGCTGATTGGTCAGACGTGGAATACAATTATACAATCGGTTCAACGTGGACTGCAAACTATTGCGGCTCAACAAGTGGCTTGTGGATAGAGTTCAGCAGAAGTTAGGCAAACAGCTATGATTGAGGAGCTTTTCGCGCCCTTTTTACTTTATTTTGTTTGAGAATTTGTTCTTCATGTTTTGACACATCGAGTTCTTTCTTCAGTGCTGCTTTTTGGCGTTTCATTCGGCCACACAATCCCGGCTGTAAAGAGACTTCACCTGCTCCGGATTTGTTTGACCTGATTAGGTCCGCTTGGACACTTTTAATTGGCCGCCTTACACATTGAGCGCTTGAAACTCAAAGTGTGTAGTGGCACGATGTACAGCATGATGGAGTATGAAATGAAGACCACGGGTCAACCTCATCCCCACCACAACAGTCCAGGGATGTCTCCTCCGGTCAGCGGGGTTGGAAACGCGCACCACGGATCTAAAACCTCTTGTCCACCCGGCGGGGACCCCATGGACAAAGTGAAGCGCCCCATGAATGCGTTTATGGTGTGGTCCCGGGGTCAGCGGAGGAAGATGGCACAGGAGAACCCCAAAATGCACAACTCGGAGATAAGCAAACGCCTCGGGGCGGAATGGAAACTTTTAACGGACACGGAGAAGCGGCCGTTCATCGATGAGGCCAAACGGTTGCGGGCCGTACACATGAAGGACTACCCCGACTACAAATACAAACCTCGGCGTAAGACCAAAGCTCTCCTCAGGAAGGACAACCCCGTCGGTAAATATCCTCTCGGAGCCGGCAGCCTGCTGGCATCAGCCGTGGCACAGGGACAAGGCGGGAGCCCGAGAATGGACGGCTATGGCTGGGGTCACACCGGCGCTTATATGGGAATGCAGGGTGAAGCGCTCGGATACCCGCAACAACTGCACCGGTACGAGCTGTCAGCTCTCCAGTACCCGCCGGCACAGACCTACATGAACGGAGCCAGCTCTTACAGGTTTCTTTTATCACTATATATTTTTTTATTTTTACGTTGGCTTGACAATGTGTGGAACTGGAAAGCTAGTGGTGTGCTCCATTTTCTGAAGAGAAGTGGAAGAATCGAACGTTTGTGAACCATTTCACATCGTTCTCTTTAATTCGTTTCAGTGGAGTATATTTAATATAAATTCAAGTATGTAAAAGTACTTCTATTTAGATTAAGAGTATTTTGAAGATTGAATTTCTCAGATTAACGATTTTTGTGCTGAATGTGCTTAACTTGTCGCTTAATATCCTCTAAACCGCACACCTATTCCGTCTATAATATCGTTATCAACGCACATCTCCTCACAATTTGCCTATATATTTTCTCTCAGAATCACCACAACTAAGCTGGCTTAACCTGTGTAGACCTGTTAATTGCTTGTCAGCATTACTGGGAGCAAATGGGCGTTTTATGTGTGGAAAGATACAGATTATCAATGCTGCTCTTGTCTGTCTGAGATCTATTTATCAAAATGTTTTTTTCTTCTTCTCACTATTATGGCTAATTGTCTCTTTGTTTTTGTCCACAGCCAAATGTCATATAGCGGCAGCCCTCAGCAGCCCAGTCCGGTGATGTCTATGGTTAAACCAGAACCACTATCCCATTCGCCCACTGGCCACCACCGTGGGGCTTTCCAAGGGGACCTGAGGGACATGATTAGCATGTACATTCCAGGTGGTGATGCCAGTGATGGCTCAAACCAGAGAACCTACCCTGGTGTCCAACAGCACTATCTTGGTGGAACTGTTCCCCTCACTCATATCTGAAGTTTAGGGAATGCTCCCTGAACTCCTATTAGTTGGCCCGTTATTGGGACCGTAGTGCTACAAATAGACTATGGATTACTGAACACTTCTGATTGTTTACTACCTCCTTGCTGTGAATGATCTGAAGTTCTGTTGAACCTGTATAGCTAATTTAGCTGTTTCAGTCTCTTGTGTTCTGTCTTTTTCACACAATGACCAGGCATAACTACTTCTCATCACATTAAGGTCAAGTCAGCCGTTTTCTCTATTCCAGATAATCTTGCACAGCTATCCTCTTTATTCCTCTAATAGATTTTTTTTTCTTTTTCAACAAGTGTTCTTTTGTGCTCTGTGCAATGTTTAGAACATGCGTTGTTCATGCAGCAGTGGGCAATCATTATTCAAAGTCTTAAGTGGGGTACAAAACGGGGCGAAACTGCATTTTGGGAACTTCAAAAAACAGGTCCACTGATGATGATCGCAATGGCCAGTGATGGCATATGTGACCTTGAGGAGAGTAAAAATGTAGTTTTGTGAACCCGGTTTTCCCCAGATGTATGCCCA
Organism: Carassius auratus; assembly: GCF_003368295.1. Lineage (NCBI taxonomy): Eukaryota > Metazoa > Chordata > Actinopteri > Cypriniformes > Cyprinidae > Carassius > Carassius auratus. The sequence continues at coordinate 29,682,727 of NC_039274.1, forward strand.
AACTGGCTCAGCACATGGAATAACTGAGTAATGGGTTGAGTTTACCTTTTAAGTGTCTCTTTAAATTTGGGCAATATCGTAAAGTGTTTTGGAATATCTCAGGGCATTCTTGAAATAAATAGCAGGACATGACCATATAGATCAGCTTTAACTTTTACTTCATATAATTAGAAATCTTTGGAACCCAATTTGTAATTGAGAGGAGAAAAAAGTAATTGTCACAATCTGCCTTTTCCTACTTTTAATAATAGCTGTAAATTCATATTTACCATACCAGTGTGGACGTGAGTTTGTGAACTAACTTTTTTGTTTATAGTCATTTTTTGTTGCACTCCTGTAAATGGTGAACTTTTGCCATATTTATAGCTTTCTAAATGTTTAGTTTGTCTGGCTTAGCATTCCAGCTTTTCCCTCTTATGGGTCAAACTTAGTTGCACTGATCTTTTGCTGTCAGTCAATGCACTTCGTTAGACTAGGAGGTTATCGACTAATCACCTGGTCATTCTTATTCTACCACAGCATTAAGTCTGCCTCTGCCATTACAGTATGGTTGACCAGTTAGTTCAGTGCACTTGACTGAATATTTCTTTTGGTGGCTTTTTTATTTTTTTATAATATACCCCCCACAGTGACCTTGGTCCTTTGTCAATAAAATGCAAAGTTATGTCAGTCTTGAGGTTTGTTTTGAACTCAAACTGTGCAGGTGGCAGTCAAAAATTAAAGTTTGTCAGTCCAGCTCATTTTTGCCACAAAGCTTGGTTAGCTAGTTACTAATGTTTTGGTTAATGAAATGATTTTAAGCACAATGAAAAGTTTACATTGCCATTGAAGTGAGTTTGCAGCTTGCTGTTTAAATTTTCTTTAAAAAAATGGTTTTAATGTTGGTTGTAAATACCTTTTTGTACAGGTGTTTTTGTGGCTCTTATAAGGGCTATTCTTGCAGAATAAAAAAAATTGAAAACGCAATGTCTTGTCTCAAGTTGTAATTATTTTGAAGTGAATCTTTTTGAATGTTTGTAATTTCCAAGTCGCATGCAACTCGTATTCTTTCATTTTGGACCTTCAGTATCATCGCAATAGTTTTATCACACTAATGGACAATGTACCTACTATTTGCAGTCAGTCATGGTCTGTTTAATGTGACGGTGTCTGGTAATAACTAAAGATTAAAATGAGTGTTTGTGATTATCAACATGGTGATCTCAAAGAGGTGCTGCTCCATGTAAAATAAGCCCAGTTATTTTATGGCTTTATGTTTTTCACAAATTACAAACAAATTTAAAATGCATTAGGGCCAACATTCTTAAATGGTACCCAGTGTTTATTATTAATCTCTTATTATAATTATGAATTTATTTCATAGTTTTATTAAAACCGCTTCTAATCTAGGCGTATTAAGATTTTTAACGAGGAAAAATGCTGAGTCCTAAATGTAGACTACTGTAATGTGTGTGTGTGTTGGGGTGGGGGGGGGTAATAATAATACATTTTTTAATAATACGTTTGTGTCGTAAAAAAGTTTGAGACGAGGGTTAAATATAGAGCAAACAGCCAGAAAGGAGCGATTTAAGGGCGAAAGCATCTACTTTCACTGTCCACCTCAGGATAACCCTCTCTATCCAGATTGAAAACTGGTTGTTGTCTCGCTCGTAATTGGCCGTTTCGGAGGGACATTGTCCGTGTCTTTTGAGCTCGCAGGTGTACGTAGTAAGCCACTGAATCCGGAGAGGCTCCCTTGGACCACTTTGTTCTCTTTTTTCGCTCCCCGCTGTGCGGAAAATTAGCGTTGCCGTCGTTTCTCCCCGTTTTCTCTTTGGGTTTAACCCCCGCTCCACCTAATGTTATTCTCATGAAAATGTAAGAGCTCGCTGCGGCTAATCGGAGGGCGCGGGGGGGCGAGAAGTTAAGTTTACATTTACCTTGATTTACAGTTCAGGCGTGTTTCAAGATAGATTAAGTAAATCATTATCTATTATCATTTTTGGATAAAAATGTTTAAAGGAAGAAAATTAAGCCCTCTTAATTTTTTTTTTTAAGTGCTTTGCGTATGGTCAGACAACTTGTGGTGGTGGTGGGGGTAAGAGGGTGTGTGTGGGGTGGGGGGTTTGGGGGTTCCTGGATGCTCTGCTGAGAAACACAATCACTTAGCAACAACCAGTGAGGCTTCAACGAACTGTTACCAGTGTATATTGTGGGTTGCCAGTTTGCAGATTAAGCCCAGAATTCGATGTCGGAGAATGTGTATTTAAAAAAAAAGTTTTAAATTAGTTGACAGCCTGTTGTAATTTCGTCATAAACCCTGAAACGAGATTAATGGTTGCCCTGGCAACTGGGGGGGTGCGTAATATTTACATGCATTCCGAGGGAGCCGCTCCCCTCTTGCACGCACACACACTCGCGCGCACACACACACACACATACACACAGGCTTCTGCCCAACAGGTGAAATAAAAACTGCGAATATGAAGAGGCTGGTGATTGTGGGTATGAACTGAAAAAAATACTGTAAAATTTTGACATTTGATTTGATTTCAGTCATGCAAATGGAAATACAATGCAGCATGTTGCATTTTTTTTTTTGTCCAGAGTATAAAATTTTTTGTCTCACACTCATGTTGCTTTGTTGTAAGCATGTTTTGTTTATGGCCGTCTTAAATGTCTTAAACTATGCATTCTCAGTACTATACTACTTTAGCATTTATTTTCATTTCTGTTTCACAGAAAAAAAAATGTCTCGATGGTGAGTAAGTAATATCATCATTTTCATTTTTAAGTGAGCTATTTCTTTAAGCAGACTATGCTAAGTAATGAATTTTTCAACCTGTCCACAGGCCTACATTAAAGCATGTTTAATCACTCTTACACGATGACTTGTCAGTCTTACCTCAGACGCTGTGTATGCACAGGTGAGTGAGTGGGCGTACATTTTTCTTCCTTTTTTTTTTTTAACCGAGTCGCTACGCTTGGTTGAAATGCCACCAAGGCTGGATACACGCATGTTTGTGAGTCAGCCTCGATGAGCCACTGCCTGTCACGCAATAACAGGAGGGTGGCCCGACTCATCCGATAACAATCTGTGTTGTGTCTGCCACACGTCAAATGTAACTTTATAGGTTAATAATATGAAGCCTGTTTAAACAGAAACATCTGTTTGTGTATACTTTATACTTTGTATTGTGTACACAGACAAAAAAAGCACAGTATAAAAATGTAAAAGATAATAGAGAAAAAAAAATCTGTACACCATTGGTGGGACGTTTCTGCCAAATCTATCAACTTCCTGTATCTTGAGGTATCTTTTAAAATCAAGATTTTGGATGCTATTTTAAGTTGGAGTAGGTGTGTACCTCATAAGTTTTTCGCTTTATTTATTCAGAGGGAAATAAAATGAAACACACAGACAGATTCCAGCTTGTCAACAAAATATATCTACATCAAAAGACTGGCATAAGGCCAAGGCAGTAGTCTACCTGCTTAGCTCATATAGTTGGCAATGACCAGGGTAAAATGTGTTTTGTTTGTTTGTTTGTTTTTTCTGGATAAGACAACCGTAATACCCCTATAAATTTGTTTTTTGTCATGATGAATTTAAAAAGCTGAATAGGAAGTTGAATAAAGTGTGTTATTACTTCACACTGTAAAACTGATTGAAACTTTAAAAGACTAAAATACTACCATAAAACATGTTAACTGGTTAACACTATGTTCTCTTACTATACAGGAAAACTGTAATGGGTCTTATTTAAAGTGAAGCTGTAGACTGACATTTCCAGATTTCCCTGGCTGACACTTCACATTTGTTGATATTTTAAATAATTGTGTTTCTTCATAGTTTTGTTATCAGTTCGGGTTTTATGATACATCCTAAATGGTTCAATTAATGTATTGCTGTGTTACGATTAACTAGTATTTACCTCAGCCTGTGGAAAGTCTACTTGTGAAGAACTTTGATTCTTTATCTTGCCGCACCACCTTTGTTATTAGTGGTTATCAGTATATGTTAATGGTGCACAATAAACGGTTTTAATAGCAGCATAGGCTTGATAATTCAGCAGAAAAGTGCTGTTGGGTTTACCAGTTTAAAATCAAATCTTTTTTATAATATAAATTACACTTTTAAGATGTGAAATGTACAGGTTGTTCTGTGAATATGTGTACATTTTAACTGTATTTGTTACACAATTATTCCGGCAGTGTTTTTTCTGTACAAACTACAGGACTTTTTTAAAACAGTGTACAGGGGGAAAAAAACTGAAAACATAGAGACCCCAGAGGTCTAAGCCCACCTTTCTGAGTATCCATGGCAGGCTTTGACAGAGCACGTGTACATTTCTTAATGTGGTTAATAGAGGAAGCATTTGTGCAGCAATGAAAGAGTGATTGACAGATAACACTAATGAGAGCACCACACCCCGGGCAAGACTGGTCTTGCAGCAAATCAAGGGAGAGCAAGGTGGGGTGAAACAGAGGCAGAATGAAACAAGATACTCTGGATTACTATTCCCAAAAAAGATAAATCCATCACCTGTGATTTTATGCATGCAATGTTAACATGCATGTTAACAGGCATACCTATGATGCTACTTTATTGTCTATGCTTTGACAAAAAGCTGGGAGCTAAGGATATCTTTGACAAACCGGTCTGACACAGGAGATCTGCCACTGTAGGCTGGATATAGGACATTTGTCAAGCATCCCACATAGATGGGAAGGTGCTGGTGCATACCACTGATTAAAAGATATAGATACAGCAGGAAACATTCTCCTTCTCAGGTGAGGTAAGATAGGAATATAGGCCAAACTTTGACCTGACAAACAAAACAACAGACTGTGTCATCCAACATTATGGATTTTAATAATAGGCCTACATTCATTTATCTGTCAAAAAAAAAAAAAAACTGCACTCTCAAGAACTAACTAAACCTCTGTCCTTACTCCACTGAATATTATTTACATAGATAAATTATACTGTTTAAAAGAAAGATTTTGAATTATTTAATTTTATGTAAATGTATTAATTTACTGTAAAAAGGTATATTATTGTTTTAATATTATTACAATTAAAACAACTGTTTTCTATTTGAATATATTTTAACATGAAATGTATTCCTGTGTTTGAAAAGCTGAATTTTGTTGCAGGACCTTTTATAGAAATCATTCTAATGTGCTCACTTGGTACTCAAGAAACTATTCTTATCAATATCAGTGTTGAAAATGGTGACGCTTAAAACTTTTGTGGAGAATTTTTAAGGTTCTTTGATGAATAGAAAGTTCAAAAGAACAGCATTTATTTGAAAGAGATTTTTTTTTTTAACATTATAGATGGCACTTTTGATCAATTAAATGTGTCCTTGCTTAATAAAAGTATTAACTTGTTAAGGTTGACCCCAAACCTTTGAATAGTAGTGCAAGGATATTTACACTTTGAATGACCTTCATTCATATCTTTAGCTATCTTCAACTGTAAATAAGAAAAACAAAATTCATTCTCTGTCTGACAGTTTATTTGAAATGGGGTCTGATGAGCATCGATGATAGGTGTGTTGACGTGTGCCTAGCCCTGCTGATCAGCAAGAATAGCCGGTTGCAGTTGGGGGTGGAGTTGAGAAGAGATCCATCAGATCAGATGATTTCTGCTTTTCAGTCTACGGGAATTACACTACTTACAAGAAAGCAAACTTAATGCTGATCTTGAGTTGACTCTGCAGCTTAAGGAAAATGTGCAGTCTAAATTAGAAGCATTTATTTAACCATGAACAAGCCTAAATTATGACCACAACCAAAGACAACATGCAGAGAATATCCCTTTAGAGGAACTTACAAAGGAACCTATTCTGTTATGCTTCACTTTTATGTTTACGTATATGAAATCTGTGAAAAAAAAAAAAAAAAAAAAATTCTAACGCCTCCTTAAAATGGAACAATTTACAGAAACAAAACATATTTCTTCTAGCCAATTTCAATGGCACTTGTAAATGTTTGTCATAATTGATTTGAGAATTCCACTACATTATTTACAAAGGATATGCAGTTTGGAGAATGGGTGGATGATTTGGAGATTCTTTTGTATTATGTTTTATACTTTGCTTTATTTAAAATAATTTATACCAGTTTATTGTTTCATTGCTTTGTCTCACACACATTTCACATCAGGTCACACATCCATTCTTAGTTTAATTTTAGTCGCAGTTTTTATCCTGGGAAAATAAAGGCACAGAAAACTTTTTGTATAGGACTAGAGTAACTATCCATTAAATGACTGTTAATTAGTAAGAAAATTATTTGAAATGATATGCTTGTAAATTGATTGTCAGTGTTAAGACTAAATTAAATGTAATATTTATTTTCATATCACAAGTCATTTTAAGTGTCTGTGCATGATGAAATTAAATTGAACTATATAATCTGAGTTTATATTAGAGAAAAGATTTGCTCTTCCTGCTTTTACTATTTAGATAAAGCTCTCATTAGATGCCAGGGCTTATCTTTCTGCCATTTGCATTCAGCCGTCCTGTCTGAGTGCATTCGGACTATTGTTCAAGCAGTGCTTGTTTAACTCTGTTTGTCTGTCTGCTCTGACATTCTTGAAAGGAAGAAAGAAAAGAAATCCAACTCGTAGTAAATTAAAACAAAATCTTTATTCTGATTTCAGTCTTACTGATTTCAGACTTCTTGAGGTGGTCTTAATAAAATAGCAACTGAATGCATTTTCTGAACCAGAACTAATACTGCTAGTATATCTTTCCATGCTTTCTACTTCTACTTCGAAGAGTTTAAACTAATGAAATGCAAAGAAATGAGTTTGTTTCAGTCAAATACTACTGAAAGTCCATTGTACTTAAAATAAAAAAGTTATATGTACCCAAAATGTTATATTAGTAAGTTGGAGCCACTGATTTATAATAGAGATGAGCGGTTGCAGCAGATTTCTAGTTCCCAGCATGCTTCATGTCAGATTGTGTAAGTGTTTTCTTCACAAGAAGAATAAAGGGGAGATGTATTATTATTATTATTAATTACTGCTCTGTTATTTTGGCATTTAAAGGAGTTTATTTTATGTTCTAGTTTTATAAGTTTATCATCGTTGGTAAGAGTAAAGCTTGCGGATAGCACGGGATAAGGCTAAAAAGCTTCAAGGTGATAAATACATCATGGAAATATAGTGATAGGATCTTTGATGGTTGTATTAGCACGTGCTAATGTGATATTGCTTATTAACACATAACCATGAAGATTCAGTTAGTTCTATTTCAAGTCAAATTGTGGAAAACAAGTTTGTGTAACCCTTTGCCTCTCTCTAGTGGTATAATTATGTATCACAGTTCATTAACTTGAACCATCCATAATGGATAAATGCAACAATACAACTTCATATAAGAATAAAAGATTATTTGTTTAAATGCTTTTTTCCCCCTACAGCTGTTTAAGTCTTTTTAAAAGCCTTTCACACAACAAACACAACAAATGATCTGATGGAACTGTTTTACTCAGTGGTCAGAAGTACACTGGAACTTTTAGATATGGAAGAAAAAAACACTTGTTTGTAATATTTCATTCATGAAATAACCAACAAAGAACAACAGATGTTCAGAAGCAAAAATGGAAAATAAATTCACAAATGTAATGTGTGCAAATATGCAATTTTCATCATTCAAATAAAATTGTCCTTTTACCTGCTTGAAACTTGCTTTTGATTGGTGAATAACATCTATATATAAAAAAAGTTATTTGTACTAAGTTTCTACAATTACACTCAACAGCATGGCTACATTTAGTATTGCATGACAAATGCAACATAAGAAATACAACAGTAAACGATTCATTACTGTTGTGTCTCTACATATAAACTAAAGAAATCATTCTGTTTTGTCAAATGACAACAGAATATCTTTTCTAGAGTGTGAAGCTAAATGGGCATATGTCCTGGAAGACTTTTTGGATTTGGTTGGATTTGTCTAGATAGAAAAAAAAAATTAAAAATTTAAATTTAAATTTAAAATATTTTAGTCATTTTTGGTATTTTTTTACAATTCTTAAATGTATATTTACAAAACTCTTGACAGACTGTTTTTATCCCACAGAATTATTAAAAATGGTTGCATGGGTTTTAGTGTCTATTTAGTGAGCCAGTGTAAAGTTAGCATTGAGAAAGTATTTCAGCAATAATATATGTAGGTTTAGTACATTTTTTTTTAAATGTATGGTTGAATGCAAGCATTCAATTGACACTATTCCTTTACTTGGGAAAAAAAAAAAAAAAATCCTCACCATACTGTTTTTTTGGTCCACTTCAGGTCACCTGGAATACGTGAATGTGTTCATTATATAGTATTTGTGCCTGCTTCTCAAGTAAACACTGATAAATTCTTTTAACAAGTGACAGAGCTTCATTTCACAAGAACTGTCATTTTGATTAAAGTACATCTAATTCCCTGATCGACTGTTCAGTGCACTTTGTCAAACTAAGTGGTCACTGAATTTTCCTGGTGTTTGGATCTACTCAGTCGTCTTCCTGAGGGCAGGGCTGCTTTTCCAGAGAACCTGAGCTGCAATCACACCATTAAAGAAAGAAGAAATGATGTAGGTGACAGCCATGAGGGAATAACATTGGAACATCTTTAAATGCTAATGATGGGGCTTCGTGTTTAAGAAGTTGCAATATCTACGATATTAATTAAAAAGAATGCAAGATGCAATAATTGAAGTTGAAAAGTGGGTTGATAATAGGGGATTTCAATTATCAGTAGCAAAAACACAGATCATTTGTTTTTCAAGGGTGGCATAAAATCACACCCCTCTCTTTAAAATTGTATGGGAATCCTCTGGAAGTAAAAATGTTTTTGGGGTTTTGGTTTGATGAAAAACTGAGTTCATCTGTATAAAATTAAAGACAAGTATAAAAAGATTATTAATAGTCTTCAGTGTTTATCAGGACAGGAATGGGGAGCAAGTAGAGCATCTTTACAAAATATACACAGGTCACTCATGAGGTCGGTCTTTGACATGGATGTGTAGCTTATATGTTGGCAGCAGAAACAAACCTCAAACAATTTGATGCATTGCAACTCAAGCCCTAAGAATCTGTAGTGGATCATTTAATTCATTTCGAATATCAGTGCAGGTGGAAATGGAAGTAATGCCAGTTAATATTGGCATATTAGTTTAATATCCAGGGCAAAAAAAGTGTTTTGCATCCAGTCAAAAGTATATTAGGAACATTGAGACAAACTTGAAAAGTTTTGGGTGGATAGGTGATGCAAAGACTACGTCAATTAAAGTACAACAATACAGTCTCAATATCTTCCATTAAGTGGGAAATACAGTGGGAAATAAATGACAAATCTAAACAAATTCCAGTGTGGTATATAGTGCAGAATGATTTTAAGAGACATTTCAGTGTTTTTATTTGCCGATCGAAAGATCAGGATACAGGATATGCTGCAGGTACAGCTGTATATATTCCAAAGAATGATTCTTATATTAAGAAAAGAGTGTACTGGTTCATTGCACGAAACACAACAAAGAAAGATGTAATTTTATTCAAAAAAATGTAAAGTCAAAGAAGTTTGATCACAAATACTTTTCTATAGCAGGTATTATAGGGGTAAGGCTAACATCATTAAGTTTATTAAATAAACTAAGTTAGGTAAAATAATCAATTTTATTTTTATTATTATTAATATTATAATAATATTTTTCTTTCTTTCTTTCTTTCTTTCTTTCTTGCATTATGTCACTGCACGTCTTGTTCCTCACTCCAGTCCAGTCGGTGGCGGTAAAGCACCTACAAATTGGTTTGCAAAACCCCAATAAACACCAAAGAAGAAGAAGAAGTAAACAGGTTGAAATGAACACGAATCGTTCAATAAGAAAAAGTGAGTCGGGACTAAGTTCCGACATCTCGGGCCAACCGTATTGCGTCTCAGTATTGAAAGAAGGGTACTGCACAGCTGAATCAGACGGGACGTTCAGAGCTGACGGCACTATTTCTTTAATTACTGGACCACACACTATCCTGGTAGACACCGGAGGTCCATGGGATCGAGACTTTCTAGTCACAAAACTTAAGGAGAAGGGTTTGACACCAGACGATGTTGCTACAGTAGTCGGAACCCACGGTCACTCTGATCACGTGGGAAACTTGGGGTTGTTTCAAAACTCCAAAATAATCGTGGGATGTGACATAAGCGTGGGTGATCGATATCTGCCCAACCAGCTGGCTGAGGGACAGCCATACCCTATTGATGATTTCGTAAGTTATTCATATGTCATTTATGGCCATAATTTGACTAACGAAAGGTCAGTATATACTGCCTACTTAAGTAACATGATCCACTCTATCCTCAAGGTGTCCGTCATTCCCACGCCTGGCCACATGGGTAGAGATGTCAGTGTCCTGGTGAAGGGAACATCGGAGGGGACGGTCCTTGTTGCTGGAGACATGTTTGAACGCTGCCATGATGAAGATTCATGGAAAGAGCTGAGCGAGAATCCTCAGATACAGGAGACCCACCGACAGAAGGCGCTGCAGATGGCTGATGTGATCATTCCCGGACACGGGCCATTATTTAGAGTGCACCGGGAATAATAACGGCATTGACGTAATCCTGGACTTGAGACTCCGTTACTGGGCAATTATGAAACCTTAATCACAAAGAACACATTGATTTATATCACCAGTCTGACGCAGGCATTTTAAAATTGGAACTCGTCGTTAACACTGTACATCTACTGTAGGTGTGAAATGAGATAACTTCATTTATCAGTGTTGGCCGGGGCATTATACTGCTTTCTTAGTTTTTTTTTTTTTACCCGTAGTGAGCGCTCGAGGCAGTGACTTGCTTGAGTTATTTTTAGGCTTATCTTGATTTTAGATCGTGCTACAAAAGAAGGCTACGGAAGATATGATTGTCGTCATATGTTGTAATTCAGCAGTAAATGAGGTCAAAGAAGGGACTTTGACAAAAATAATCTGTGAATGGAAATTTTATGTGTGGCATCTTAAAGCTTTATAAAAGGTTAATACAAAAGACACCTGTAAAAAAAATGTCTGCTGTTGAAAAATTTTGTACGTGCATATTGTGCCTTTAAATAAAGTTATCAAAAGTAGCAACAAGCAATCTAATGGCTTGTTTCCACTGAGTGGTATGCTTCGGTAAAGTGTGGTACACAATGGGACTATTTACATGATTTATAATATATTTTTATGTGACCTAAATATTAACTCATAGCCACTCAAAATATATGCTATATGATTCTATTGTGTCAATATAAATATGAATTACAGCATTTTATTAAGTTTGCATGTTCTTGTTTTCATTATCAGCCAAAAACCTTCTTTAGGACATGCAGCATCAGCTAAAAAAAATTATTCATATTCAGGTAGTATTTAAGTACAGAACATTTACTCTTACATGAGTGCTGTCAAAAGTAATGGATGTAAGTTTCTTTTAAATGTAATGGTAAGTTTTTATTCGCTGAGCTATTGCTTTACAACATTTGACATTTTGTACATTATTTAGCTCAGGAATTAACTTTACCTGACATTAAAGAGATAGTTCACCCATAAAAGAAAATTTGACGTTTATCTGCTTAACCCAGGGGCGTCAAAGATGACTTGGTTTCTTCAGTAGAACACAAACCAAGATTATTAGCTCAAACCGTTGCCGTCTATCAGTCTTATAATGTAAGTTGATGGGAATCACGGCTAAAATATTCAATAAAGTGATAGGTGGTGGTAATGCACTTATAAGTCTGCGATCCGCCGCAAACCAAGAAGAAGAAGCCTGCTTGAGAACACGCTCAGGACAGTTCGAACAGTCTGATATTGTGTGAATCAGAGGAAAAAAACGATATAAATACTGTTCAGTTTCTTGCACAGACAGATCGTTTTGTGTCTTTATACATACAACTTTATACATGTATCGTCTCGAGCCACAAGGTTTAATAAGGTTTTGTTTTCGTATGTTTGTTTTAGTTTTATATGTTTTAGCTGTGATTCCCATCCAGTGCAACGGTTTGAGTTAAAAATCTTGGTTTATGTTCTACTGAAGAAACAAATTAATCTCGAAAGCCCTAGGGATAAGCAGATAAACATAAAATTTTCATTTTTGGGTGAACTATCCCTTTAAAGACAGTAAAGTTACTGTTGTCAAAAATACTCTGGTACCTTTGACATGTTGTCTTTACATGGAATAAAATTATGCAAATATCTTATGTACTAGTGTGAGCTTGATCTAAGTTTGCACTGGTGGTTAATAGTTAGTTTGATAAGAAATCATGTGGGATCTGAACGCAATGAAAGGTTCAGAGTTCAGTAAAGAGTCACATGCAGGCAAATCTCCAACAATGAATAACATTCACTGATATCTGACTTCAGAATAGATGACAGGATATAATAATTATCATGACATCAATTAATAGATTATGTTGCACCTTTGAGGTTATATGCATGATTGGTTAGCAATAACAGAAGCTTTATAAGATAGAACAATGTCTCCTTTCCTCAAAACACTGTTTTTCATTCTAGCATACATTTAGTATGTTTCTACATTTAAAAAAAATGTTTTTGACAGACTGACATTGGTAATTCAAAGTACAGTCATAATTTTTATGGCAACTAATAAATCGTAAAAGTGTGACATCAGTTAATGACCTGATTACAGGTAGGTGTGGTGTTAGTCTAGTCAAATACAGTATATAATTCATCCTCTCCTCACTTTAGCACTTGAGAAGAAAGGCTTACACGGCTGAAGTCTACTTATTATTTCTTTTAATTAAACAAAATATTTACATCATGTGTACGGGAAAGTGCTCCAAGGGTATTGGCATCTGTCTCTATCCGCTGGCACTGGTGTCCATCTTCTGCAACATTTTGCTGTTCTTCCCTGATTTTGAAACCAGTTATTCCAAGATGGAAGCAGAGGGACTCTACCGTCTTACAGATGAGATCAAATACATGGGAGGTGTTGTTGGAGGAGGCATCTTGGTAAGGAAATTCTACTCTTTCTCATTGTATTGTCAACAACACATTTCCCCTGACATTTCTGCTGGTGTTGTCTGACTACTTTATTGGCACTATTTACCTGAATGTCCTAAAAACAGAGCATACATTGTGGGCTACATATCTTATATATATTGATATGGCAACTGTTTTCCGTTTTAGGTGTTGATCCCTGCGATCCATATCCACAGCACTGGGAGACAAGGCTGTTGTGCAAATCGCTGTGGGGTGAGTTTTTCCCAGGCTTATGTGTTGTTGTTTTTTTTTGTAGGTCTACACTCTAATACACTTCTATAATACAGCTGGCATGTCTACTTTATTTTAAAAATGAATATTCATAATTTATTTATGAGACAGAATTCACCCAAAATAGAAATATTCTATCCTTTACTCACTCTAATGTCATTCCAAACATGATCAAATATGCTCTTCTACTTTTTCCATTTTGTGACCCTTGCTGGTTGTGTTGTATTTGTCCATTAGATGTTCCTGTCCATTATCTTCGCTGCAGTTGGTCTGGCTGGTGCTCTGTACAGTGGCACTATAGCCGGGGTTGGACTGATTCGTGGACCAGTTTGCAGGTTTAATGATACCACATGGAGCAGACCATTCCTAAATAGGTATGGAAACAACTGGTCCGTCCCATTTCAAATGGCAAATGAGATTGTTTTCCAAAATGAACATTTACTGAAAACAAATTATTAAGAGGAACAAAGGCTCTCTCTCTCTCTCTTTCTCTCTATGGCTCTGTTAACTGTGTTTGTGGAAAGTTACGGTTTTCTTTTTCTTTAATATGACCATTTTTTGTTGTTGTTGTTTGCAGCACTGAAAGCTACTTGGGGAACTCTGACATGTGGGACATTTGCGAAGAGCCAAAAGATATCGTGGTGTTTAACATTGGCCTGTTTTCTGCGCTGCTGGTGGCTGCTTGTTTAGAGCTGCTGCTCTGTGGATTCCAGGTGATCAACGGTCTCTTTGGCTGCATCTGTGGAACATGCAATCACAAAGAGGTATGTACTCTAGATACAAAGGTGACTTCATTTCTAAAGGTCAAATCATTCATTTACCGCATTTATTACTGATAGCCATACAATATCTAACAGAAAGATTGATTTACAATTTTTTGACAGTTGATCTAAATTATGCTCTTTTCCTTTAGGTTGCGTAAGTTCAAAATGACAACAGCCAGATAACGTAGGAGCAAGATTTATCACCAGACACGTATCAGTCTTCATCTGTGACCTTTAGCAAATGTAGGAGTGTATAGTAATAAACAAAAAAGGATCTACAAAATGTACTTCACTGTCTAACATTATATGTTGTATATAAAAACATTATTTACAGATTGAATAAAAGATTGAGAACTTGTGGCAGAACAACCTTTCTGATAATTTCCAAATCAAATATAATTGGACCATTTTTTTGTATAAATGTAAATATGTTAAAGTTTTTTTTTCCTTTCTTATTTTATTCAGATCTTTTAATAATAGTCAATGTTATGTTAATATTTATGTATTTATGTTAACATGGCAAAATATAATAAAAGAATGTTATGTAAATAATGTAAAAAAGGAATTACATCAGTACATGTGTATCAAGAGTAATAGCATATTCAACCACTTTTATGTCAGGCAGGACTTTTTTGACTATGATTTGAATACCCAGATTTTTAAAGCTTTTTACTCTTAAAAAAAAAAGGATTTAGCTGGTGTAGTTGGTTGTAGTGGCTGACATAAAACTCCTTTTTTTTATTTATTGCACTTTTGTGATAATCTTGCTACTGAGGAGTTCAATGTGGTTCAGTGTGGTTTTTGGAGGGTTTCTGCATGTATGTTTATTTTCATAAAATTAGTATTTTAAACAGTATACAGTAAGATGATACCTTAAAAAGAACATCTCAAGCAGTGGACTGTTTCTGCTCTCACCACAAACGCATTTCCTGAAGTGAAGTGGTGACACAGCAGCACAAGAGACGGTTTGTTTCATTGGCATCAGTACCAAAAGAAGAAACAATTTTCTATAAAACTCAAAAGGTGAGTGCAATTACAACATGCACCTAATCATTTTTTCATGTTAACAAATGTTAACAGATACAACTTTAAATTGTAATAATGGATTATTATTAAATGTATGTTTTGAACTTCATATTAACTAACATTCATAAATGCTTTGTTATTATTTTTTATGTTAATAATATAGTTTATGTTAACAAATGAAAGCTTACTGCAAAGTGTTACCAAATACTGTAAATGTAAAACATAGGATTAAAATAAATTCCTTGTGTATTAAAGGGATTTGACTTCACTATATATATATATACATCTATATATTCACATCTATAAATACATTTAAAATGGCATGTTTTTGGGAAGTCCTGACTTAACAACTTCTATTAAAGTATTGCATGTTACACTTAAGGTATTCCTTTAGTGTGCAAGTAGCGTGTATACATACATACATACATATATATATATATATAGATATATATATAGAGGCTATAAATATATTTAAGTAAACCATGCAAGATTGCTACTGAATTGAAGAGCTTTGATCATTATGTTAACTAATTTTCTGTTCTACTGTAAAAACATAACTTATACAGAACATACAGAAGTTTTATTTTTTCTAGAACTCATTTTTTTCAAAAGAGATCGCAAATGTGTGGGTGTCAGGATGGCATGATCTGAAATGTACATTGTACCTCTTATGAGACTGTTGATGTCACTTGACCTTTAAAATTACAAATTTTAACCCGACACTCATTTCTAAACACTTTGAGTAGATTAAAGGTTTATTCTTAGACACTTTTGTACTTCCCACACACACAAGCTACTACATTCTCGCAATACTCTGCTGAACATCTGCAAAGAACCAGTGATTTCAAGATCTCTTCTTGGTGCAAAGATTGTTAGGCATGATGTTGTTGTTTTAACAATCATCACACAACCATTTGTTTCTCTTGTCATTACAGGCCATTGAAGATTAGTCAAGAAGATAAATCCTGAGAGCGGCGATGCCAAATCTTACCAATATGACATGTCCAAAATCAGAAAAAGACCAGGTTTTTGTTGCCGTGTATTCAGTGGTTTTCATTTTTGGACTAATTCTCAACCTGACTGCACTTGTGGTTTTCTTCCGTAACTCTAAATCACGCTCGCACACCACAGTGTACATGATTCACCTGGCCTTTGCTGATATTATTCTGGTTTGTACACTTCCTGTGCGGATCTATTACCATGGGGGGTTGGGGGTTCCAAGTCCAACAATCTGTGAATTTGCTGGTGTCATACTGCTAAGTAACATGTACAGCAGCATCTTACTCCTCACGTGCATTAGCTTGGACCGTTGCGTAGCAGTCTGCTTCCCGATGTCTTCTCGTGTCCGTGAGGGCCGCAAGAAAGCATGGTGCGTGTGTCTGGGAATCTGGATCCTAACTATCACAACAAGCTTACTGATCTACTTTCAAGAGAAGCAAAACAATCAAGAAAATAAAAACAACATCACATGTTTTAGTGATTTTCCTAGAATTTCGACTCAAAAGCCTGCTCTCGTTTCCACTCTAATTGTCGGGTTTGGGATGCCACTAACTGTAATGATTGCCAGCTGGGTGACTCAAGGGAAATACTAAAGGGAGGGATTTTTTGCATCACATTCAACCACAGTGTCACGCACTTGCTGCATCCCAATGTGTCTACTTATACTACGACCTTAAAGTATGTACTCTTTTAGTGAAGAAAAAGTGCACACATTTGAGTGTGTAGTAGAAGAGTAGGCAATCTCAGAGACATCAGTGAAATCATTGATAAACTAACTGCCTTTTTGCTTTATTGACCCACTATTTTCCCATTTAATGCTGTTCAGTTTCTTTGTCAGAATCTGTATTGTTAAAAGCGCTATATGAATAAAGGTGACTTGACTAATGGACCACTCTGTTGCACAGTTACATGCATCCTGTCACTGTAAATTGCCCTGTCAATCATCCTCTCAGTTTAATTTAATTTAACTTCCTACCATGTTGAAGATAATTTTTAAATGATGCATTTAAAGGTGCCACATGCATGTTTTTGACTCTACTAAAACATAAAAATACTATAATATGTTTTCAGATATTTCAGAAACATGCTAAGTTAATATACTTGTTTATCTGAAAAACAATGCTACAGTCAGTTAATCTTCTTTGAAATTGTGAAATTGTGTCTCATTTTTGTTTTGTGAAGGTCCAGAAAAGTATGAAATGCAGTCAGAATAGTCCATCTGCCATCAGTGGTTCAAACGTAACATTATGGAGCAATGAGAACATTGCTGCGCAGAGTACTTTTTGTATGCAAAATTCATTCAACAATTTGTCTCCTTTGTGTCTCTCCACATCACTGTAGCGCCATTTTGGAGAATATGAGCTGATTGCAGGCAGCTTACACTCTTCTGTGTCAGTCGCGCCACAAGAATGCACTGTTTTCTTTCAAATCAAAGTGTAAATACACATAGAAAACGTATCTTTGTGGTGCAGTTGACACAGAAGAGCGTAAGCTGCCTGCATTGAACCACTGAAAGCAGATGGACTATTCTGACGATGTCTTTGATCCTTTTCTGGACCTTGCCAGTGTATGGGACAGTCGCAAGCCTCCCAGTTTTTATCCAAAATATCTTAAATTGTATTTCAAAGGCAAGCAAAGCATTTACGGGTTTGGAACGACATGTTACTAATGACAAAATGTTCATTTTTGGGTGGAGTATCCTTTTAATGGAAAAAAGTTCACATTGTTGTTGAAGATGAAATATAACACAAATAACATTAAATAAACATTTTTAATAGGTCAAATTTTTATTATTAATAATTCAAACCCTTTTATCTAAACCTCTCTACTTAACATTCGTTCGCACACATCCACCAATGTTTTTTAACTTTTTTATTCGTGTTTGTAGTTCTTAATTGAATCATTGGTCAAAGCACAATGGATTGTGGGTAAAATTAGCATTCCAAACTGGATATATAGCCCTCCAAAGGGCACTTCGAAGTGAAAACAATTAAGGCTGCCATATTGAAGGGTTGTCCCAAACCGAAATGCTCAAAACTGGCCACTTCAGGGCTCTTTGGATTTAAGGATTTTGAAGGGTACAACTGATGGACACCTCGGCCCCCATGATCCTTTGCACAGGGAAGTTGTTTGGCATCAGAGTTCGACTTCACCGATAAATGTATGCGCTATAAAAAATAATTTGTTGAGTCAACTAAAAATACTTTGTTACCCCGCTGTCAAATTTTTTTTGTTATCTTGACAATTAAATTTTTGTTTAAACAACTTATAAAGATAATAAATTTGTTAAGTTGACTTGACTATTATTTCCTAGTTCAGTTGACCTAAATCACGTTTTGTCAGCTGGGATTTTTCATTTGTTTTATTTACCTGTATCAATAAACTTAAGCAAATGTAACTCCACTGCCTTAAATTTTTAAATAAAAATGACAAAACACTTTTTTATTATTTAATTTATTAAACGATAGAGACAACAATTTCATTCACATTTAAATTGAACAAGCAATTTGCTGTGTCAACACATCAACAGACAATGTGTTTGTCAAAAGGGATCATTTTAAATTTCATACCTCAATATGAAAAGTCAAAAGGTTAAACACTGCATATTAACCCTGCAAAAGTTTACCTGCACTCCCCCCACAATAGTGCAAGTTATTGGTCAAAATGAGAAACCAAGATTACATTTTGTGGTCATAATACAAGAAACAGATAGAAAAAGGAAAGAAAAGCACTTGTCAATTTAAAGAAAAATGTGTACATTACTGTAAAAGAAAATGTGATTTGTTTTCATGACAAAATGCATATTCCAAGTCATAACATTATAAAATTTAATGTGCATTCGAAAAAGTAGTGAAAGGTTCAAAACAACCAAAAGCTACTTTTAAAAAATGGAGCAGCTGTCCTTTGCAAGTTTTTGCAGAGCTTCAGTGGTGTATTTCATGCACTTGTGGTAGTGGATGTTTACTGCAGACAGGCCCTTTAGGAATCCAAATGCCTTGGGGACATGGGAGATGTCAGTGATGACATGATGTCAATAAGTGGAAAATACACCAACTAGGCTTAAAATTGTTTACATGTTATTTTCTTTATAGGTACCCTATATGATTTCTGAATGTCATCAAATGTGACAAACCAATGCAACATATGAGTTTTCTTTTTCCTCAATTCAATTTTGCCTGCTTGCTATTCAGTCTAGTCTGTCCCACCATTTTAAGCCCATTTTGTCATGACAATCCTGCATGAATATTTACAAAATTAACAAGGTCCATTTTGTTATGAAAATCCTACAAAAATAACTCCCCTTAACACAAGATGAAATATGAAGGAGCCCCGTGCCTAGGTGTAGTAGAAAAAACTCTTAACACTTTGAGTAACAAATTTGATCATCGACCGGAGAAGGCTCTCACTTCCGGTTCAGTGGCTGCGGTTCTGAATCTGTGGTGCTGCGGGTCTGCAGCTGGATATATCTCAACTCATGAGACAGTTTAGATGCACAATATTTATGTGTGTCTCTCAAAACAACGCTCATACCGAAAGCTCATTTTACACAGTTAAAAACTTTACGTTACTTCAATAAAATCGACATTATACCAAATCTCAATCAATCAATCAATATATATGTTATAATGTAATTTCAATTTAGGACAAGCCCCCATTTGTTTTCAATTTAGGACAAGCCCCCATTTGTTTTCAATTTAGGACAAGCCCACAATGGTTTTATATGTTTTATAATATTATATATTTTGCCTATAATAGACTGTTCTACTTGTAGAATTTCTTGAGTTTCTAAGTCACCAGAGGCCTACTACCAATTTTGAGGTAGCATTATCAGCTCATGTATTCATGGTTCACTCTAATGTCATTGTTGTAGACTGAGCACCCCCTAGTGGTAGGTTAAATCAAATATTTTACTTTAAACAGGAGCAGATTTCTCAGTCATTTTAACAATCGGAGCAATGGAAATTATCAATTATTTAGACACATAATCATGATAAATTTGACACGTTTTTGCTGGTTTATTGCAACGGCTCTGGTTTATATTTTATGCTGATAACGTCACATTATTTGCCTATAAATTAGTCTTCTTTTTTCTCTTTCATATGCCATTATTTTAACAAATCAGTCTTTCTTCGAAAACTCGATATAGGGGTTTGTTTTTCTGGGTTGCTGAAGCGTTTAAGATGGCCAATAGTGATTTGGCACCCTGTCTTATTCCTTCGACCGAGGGTCATTATTGCCGGACAACAGCAGAAAAGGGGATCGTGCGTGCTTCAGTGACGTGTGCCCGTCCCGTAGGTGAAAAAAACAATAGTGATGGGGCTAGAGGGGATGGGTCGCGCGCTGTGGAGGAAGGGGTGGGGAACTAAGAGATAATAGGAGTTCTCCTACTTTGAAAACACTTAAAACTAAGATTTCTTTGCCATTGTTGCACGTTACCATCCTCCAACTTTTAACATCCTCTGTCTTTGCGGGGGTGGCGGATACCCGCACTGAAAAAATGTTTCATTCATCCAAAAAAAAAAAAAAAAAAAAAATTATATATAGAATAGCCTATATATATTTAACGTAATGACCGCACCTATATGCCCTATACCAGGTTTAAGGGCATAAATAAACAGGATCATTAACTCTACAGGTGCATGCTTGTTGTGCTAAAATCAGTTTTTACTTTAGTGTTAATAGTTCCTAAATAAGGTAAGAGCCACTTTCATTTTTCAACTGAGTCAAATCCGTGTAACTGTTTCTGACAGTGAGTCACTTGTAAAGTCAAACTTTTGAACTCTGCTGCTTCTTCTCAGAGCACCAACACTATGCAGTGGAACGTGGGATTCGTTGTAGGCCTCTTTAATAGGCCAAACCCGAGACTGTGGGAAATTGCGCAGCAAAAAGCACCCATGCATTGTCATGGTAATTTCAGTGGGTGGAGGTTTGAGGGGGAGTACTTGTTAAACGAGGTTAAATGAGACTGTTTAGTTTCTAGCTTTATCAAGACTGCGCCACCGAAACCTCAACTTTTATAAACAGTCGTGGGAAAGCGAAAGGGTTTCTAAACGACCTAGAAGTGGAGAAAAATGACAGCCTCTAATAACGGCAGCGGTCCGGAGAAGAATTTCAGCGCAAAAGAAGAGCGAAAGGTAGTGACATAATATCATTTTATGTTGTTTTCATGTAATGCAACGATGGCAAAATATGCATTTATTTGTTCAATGCGGGATACATTAAGTGATAAAAAATAAATGAACGTAGGTCACAGCTTTTAGTAAATCATTCAGAACAGCTTTTGCATATTGCTGTTAGTGTAACTTATGGCTATTGACAATATCTAAACAAAAACTTAACTAAACTTCCAGAAAGAACTCTGTTACATAAATCTATTTAGTTGATTTGCTAATTTCAATATTGTTTTTCACAGTATACCTAGTATCTTAGTTTTAGATTTAGTTCCTTATGCATATTGAAAATGAGTGAAAAGAGATTGCAGTTAGTATGTTTTTTGTTGATGCCTCAACTTGTGCTCAAATCTGTTGATGTCAAGTATACTGTTGTAAATTTGTCAGTGATTAAATATCGAATCAAATATTTAAAAATACTTGACACTCGAATTAACTTTAGTCAAGGCATTACAGTTTATGTTGAATACTCACATGCGGTTTACTTATTTGGGATGTCCAATTGATATTTCACACTTCAGACATACACCTTACAAAACTGGCACATGTGCTGTAAGTCTTGTATTGTCAAATTTGTACTTATAAATCCCTTAAAGGATGTCTAATGAATATTTCATACAACCTAAAACATGCTTGTTCATCATTTTAGCTGCGGAAACCCTTGATAGAGAAGAGACGCAGAGAGAGGATTAATTCGAGCCTTGAGCAACTAAAGGGTATTATGGTGGATGCCTACAATTTGGATGTAAGTGACCTAAATAAACAATAACATATAGAAACATTCTTTATAGATCTCCTTGCACAAATATAATTCATGTAATACATTGATTTTTATTTATATTCTATTAAAATAAATAATTAAAAAATAATTGTATATTGTATTTTTTCTCTAACTTTTACTTTCCCCACAGCAATCTAAATTAGAGAAGGCAGATGTTCTGGAGATAACAGTTCAGCACATGGAGAGCCTTCAAAGAGGTTCAGGTTAGACTATGTTAAAACCATATCTTTTCACAGATATTTGAGGTTAATATTATCTAAAACATACAAACAAACCCTTCTGATCTTTAACTGTACATTTATGATTGTTTACATGAGGTCAAACACTCCCATGGTTCTATATGTGTAAATTATATATCTATATATTTTTTTAGGTGGTAGCCTCAGTCCAGGCACTGGCTTTGAGACTCGACAAAGATACAGTACTGGCTATATTCAGTGCATGCATGAGGTGCACAACCTGCTCCTGAGCTGCCCTGGGATGGACAAGACTCTGGGCGCTCGTCTGCTAAACCACTTGCTGAAATCTCTTCCCCATATCAGCACCGAAGCCGGAAGCACGAGTTCTGTTGGCACTCCCGGCCCTCTTCCTCTATCCCCGACCCAATCCCCTCTAAATTTGTCCTCTTTACATCCCCACCCTCTCCACCTGCACACCCCTCCAACTCCTTCCCCACCCTCCAGCCCTCCTCACTCTCACCCGATTAGAGAGAGACCCCATGAACAGTCCTCTCCCCCCAGGTCTCCTTCCCCTCAGTCTCCAGCACAATCAGCCCTTCCCCCTTTCTTTCCAGGAGCCGATCCCTCCATGTGGAGACCCTGGTGAATGAATCCAGCCCAGCCCCTTGCTTTTCCTTGTCCTGCCCTCTTCTACCTAATAGTTTCCATTACATTTGATCTGTTGGGAGTGCTTTCCACTCAAAGGGGTGCATCATATTGGGTTACAAAGTCTCATGGGGTTGTGTGGTATCATTTTAAGCACTGGAAGTTAATTTTTAGCTATGTTCATGTTTTGAGGGTATGATCACAAATGACACCAAAGTTGCCCTCAATGACTTTATATACTAGTATTGCTGTCTTGACCACTTGTAGGGCAGGTTTAGATGACCTTTGCTTACTTTTTTTTTTAACAATTATATTTTTTTACTAGTTTGGTTTTAGATGTGGTGTGCTGTTAGGGGATTTGTTGAAATTATGCATGTCCCTCTACCTTAAATGCAAAACGCTAATGGTGATTCAGAAAGGGTAGAACTGACAAGGTCATTTGTGAAAAATATACTCCGTCCTTGTATATTACAAGAAGAGAGGAGTCTGACTAGTACCTCATATTGAAGCAGTTAAAACTGATTTCCTTTATGAAAAATCAGAACTGTGTATTGTATTGACCTGTACTCTCAAAAAATTGATAATGATGATGATTGTGATAAAGGTAATAAAGGTTAATAAATGAAAATGACACTGATGAGTTTGCTTTTTTTTTTTTTTAACTAATATATAATCTGTCATTCATAAGAACTGGCTCTTAGCCCACTGACAAACAAATATGGTTATTTTTTATTATTATTTTTACATTCACAAGCACCACAGACACTTCTAAATGAATTTTCTCAAATTCAATATTCTGTAAATTACAATCCTATTGTATAATCAGTTACTATACCAATAATTTGAACCTGAAAATTATATTCGATACACTGTGTAAATAAAGAAAAAATTAGAAAACACTTTTTTTCAGTTTTGCTAATTTCTTGATGGATAGTTTAGCATGCCAAATAGAAAAGAGCACAGGATCAACAAAATATCAAAGAAACAAAATATCTTTTAAATTACAAGCAACTCAATTAAAGGAATAGTTTGAAATTTTAATTTGAAGACACTTATCCATTGCAGAGGATCCATTTCTCAGCAAGTGATGTAAGGCTAAGTCTGTTCAAATCAGTACCAATGAAAAAACAAGCAAGTTTGCAGGGTTAATAATTTATTATCATTATTTATTAATTTTATTATATATTTTTTTGTTAAACTGTTCCTTTCTGGTAAACAAAATGTGCACTTGTTCCATATTGTATGAAAATTGTGCCATTACATAAAACATCCACTAGATGTCAATACCTACTAGTCACATAACCAAGTCCCACAGTTATTAGTCACGTGCTAAAATAAGATAACTGCCTCTTTTTTTCTTAGAGAGTTTCTTTAAGCCCCGACAGAGTAATATTGCTGTTTTTCCATTGCGGTAAAGTTGTTTTTATATTGGATACTCCTCAGACATTCGCGGACAAACATTGGGGAATATCTCAAAAGTGCATTACTAATAAAAGATTTGTCATAAAAAAAAACGTTGAAAAAACAATGTGAAAGGATAGCCTAATTAATTTATGTGTAGCACGTGGAGTAGGCCTAGCTAGTACAAAAGTGTGATTTCAAATAAATGACGATGACATAAATGACTTATTCAGTAGTAACTATTAAATTGTTATAACATAATTTCTTTAGAAAATAGCATTGATGATGTCACAGCATGTGTAAAAGACACCTCCAACCAGGGGCGGACTGGCACCTTTAAGTTGGATGCCAGCATAGACAGTAAAAGAAAGGGACACAGCGACCCCATTGGAACTCAACTGAGACAAGTGAAGTCTGACGCGCAGACTCAAACGAAGCTTGACGACGTCAGCAACCTGTCTGACAGATGTAAATCTTCTAGTGGCTGTGCGTGCAAACTGCCATCGTTAATCTTGCAGAGACGGCGAGCTTGAGCGGGGAGTTCTTTGTCGTGAGTGAGCAGGAGTAAGTATTCTGATTAATTATTTTGTATAGTATTTTAAAATGTAACGCCAGTACGCCATATTAAGTTAATTGCCTGCAAGCTTCTCCTCCTGTCTGTATGGTAATGCGACATAGAGTCGAGTGGTTATGACGCAATCGTTAGCCTATTTTTTACAAAAACTGTTTCTATGGGGCCATTATGTAACATAAAAGGTAATGGAGCCCTTTATACATTGTCGTGTATCTTTAGAAATAAATAATGGACAAATGGAGTCTTTAAACGCCTCAGATGTAAAGTTATTTGCTGTCAAAGTGACGCCAAAATGAATGGGAGTCAATGGGAATGCTAACGCAAGTGAAGTTCTGCTACAAGATGGCAGCACGCAGCCGACTTCAACTTCCGGTCGACTTCCTTGCTGCCTGGATGCCAGCTGCACTGGCTGTGGCCCTCAAGTAAGGAGAAGAAGAAGTGGAAAAGTAGGAAGAAACCAACAGCAAAGACATTAGATAGAAGAAGCATAGAAACAAACAAACCATAACGCGGCCGCGGGTAAAAAACTGAAAGAAAGGGTGGGGGTGAGAAGGAGAGAAAAAAATTGCGGAATTTAGATACTGAAGCCACTAAATGTCGCAAACTAACTCAAATATATAGAAATATTTTCCAGCAGCAGCACCTCACAGTTAAATATTAGCAGCAGTGAAGAAGTGAACCAGACAGCTGCAGCAACATGCCACCAGTGATGATGATGATGGACAGAAAGAAGAGCTGGTTCCACAGGCAGATCCAGGGCAAGTATTTTTATTTTTCAGACTCTAAGTCGCACCTAAGTATAAGTCGCATCAGTCCAAAAATACGTCTTGACGAGGAAAAAAAACATATAAATTGCACTGGATTGTAAGTCGCATTTATTTAGAACCAAGAACCAAGAGAAAACATTACTGTCCACGAGAGGGCGCTCTATTTTTTCAGTGGTAGACTATAAAAATTAATTTTGATAAGTCGCACCTAACTATAAGTCGCAGGACCAGCCAAACTATGAAAAAAAGTGTGACTTATAGTCCGGAAAATACGCTATACCCTTTCATTTATTTATTCTGGAAAATGCATAAATTAATTAAAGATTATTGTAATAATATTAACTCCATATTCATCGGGAGGAAGGAGGCGGGAACCGGCCTCAAAACGAAACTTTAATAATTCAAAATAAACACAAAACAGCGCACCAGTCCCTCACGAACGACTGGTGCGCATAAATAAAAAGCAAACACATAAAATAAGACCCAGGCCTGGTCCTCTCTCGTCCTTCACGGTCGTCGCTCCAGTTTTATATCCTTCAATCTCCTACGTGGGACTCGAGACTCGAGGTGGTGGGTCGCAGGTGTAGCTCATCTCCAATCACTACACCTGGCCTCACTCCTCGTTCCCACGTCTCTCGGCCCCGCCCCACTCGTCACAATTATTAAGTAATAAATTAATTTTAAGACAGCATGGAATAGATTGTATAATATGCTGTTATAACAGCATATTATATAATCTATTCCATGCTATTTTGCAATA
Organism: Carassius auratus; assembly: GCF_003368295.1. NCBI lineage: Eukaryota > Metazoa > Chordata > Actinopteri > Cypriniformes > Cyprinidae > Carassius > Carassius auratus. The sequence goes on from NC_039274.1 coordinate 29,709,043, forward strand.
AAACCTTTTTTTTTTATCCATTTCATCATTTGTTTATTCAGGTTGAGCTTAGACCAAGACCAGAGAAAGACGCTCATTCCAGCTCAACTTTAAATTACTTTAAGCACCCCAAGTCAGATAGTCACATCCTAGAGTTTTTTTTTTTGTCAAACCACCCTCAGAAGAAGACAAAATACCTGACAGTACAGAGAGTGTTTAAGTTGAGCGTTTAAATAAACAGTACACAAAGATGGCACAGACAGACTATTGGTGAGTTTCCGTGCGACGATTGCTTTGGGCCGGGTTTAGTCAAAGTCCAGGGCCATTTTTTAGTCCCAGTCCGTCCCTGCCTCCATAACATATTGTCATATAAACTCTATTTAACCAACTGGTCCTATAATATCTTCACAAAGATTTCCACACATGGTACATAAAGTTGTTTCTAGGAATTCACTTTGAATTTACAGCAATTTTTAAAACATTAAATACATTTAACTTCTTAGTCATGTGACCCAGTCTTTGCACACCCTATATAATAGCTTTAAAACTTTTGTCACGCATGGTACATGCAGGCAGTTTTAACAGTTTGTCCTTGTTGATTTCTTTAAATATTTATTTTACATTATTTGTTTGTCTATTTAACTTCCCAGCGTTGCCACACCCCGATAATATCTTCATTACTCACACATGGTAGACAAAGCTGTTTCTAAAAATCTTGCTTCATTTGTTATATTTAAATCTATTTTCCTGGTCATGTGACCCAGTGTTGCCACACCCACAGCAATATCCTCACCAACATTTGTCAGGCATGGTGCATACAGCTAGTTTTGACAATTTGTCTGTGTTGATATTAATACATACATATATATATATATTTAATTTAAGTCTATTTCACTTCCTGGTCATGCGACTTCTAAATGCCACACACTGTATTTTATTTATAAACATTTGGCAAACACCTCTCATGCAGTTGTTTGGACACTGAGACAATTTTCATAATTTTGACTCGGTATACCACCAGAATATAATTAAAATGAAACAATCAAGATAAAATTGAAGTGCAGACTTTAAGCTTTAATTCAAGGGGTTGAACAAAAATATAACATAAAATGCTTAGGAATTACAACCATTTTTATACTCAAATGTAATTGGACAAATAAATATAATGATAAATAAAATGTTACTTTTTTAATATTTTGTTGAGAATCCTTTGCAGGCAATCACTGCCTCATGAACATCAAACTGGGTTTCTTCCTTTGCAATGCTTTGCCAGGCATTTACTGCAGCTGACTTCAGTTGTTGTTTGTTAGTGGGTCTTTCTGCCTTTAGTTTTGTCTTTAACAAGTGAAATGCATGCTCAATCGGGTTGAGATCAGGAGATTGACTTGGCCATTGCAGAATATTCTATTTTTCGCTTCATAGTAGAAATGGACGATGACAAAAACAAACTGCAAAAGCAATTTTGAATTGCTTTTGCACTTTGTTTTTTGTCATCGTCCATTTCTACTATGAAGCGCATCCAATCATTTTCACTTTATTTGACTGAATCTGGGCAGAGAGTATATACCTATACACTTCAGTATAATTCATAATTCATCCAGCTTCTTCTGTCTTCTGTCACGTCATCACTAAGCACCAGTAACCCAGTGCCACTCGAAGCCATGCATGCTCAGACCACACTGTTCCACCATGTTTCACAGATGATGTTGTATACTTTGGATCATGAGCTGTTCCAAGTCTTCTCCATACTTGTTTCTTCCCATCATTCTGGTACAGGTTGATCTTAATTTCATTCTTCCAAAGGATCCTTCTCCAGAAGTGGTCTGGCTTTTATAGATGTTTTTTGGCAAAGTCTAATCTTGCCTTGTTTGCACGTCGTGGTGAACCCTCTCATGGATAGTGTTCTTCACTTGGCTGGCTTGTAAATAATTATTTTATTTCAAACATTTCAGTTGACAACTTCTTCATTCCCGTTTAATACATTTCTACTGCACATAATACATAATATTGGCAATCTTATGTCAGCCATTGTAACATATAAACTCCAAATAAGTTAGTTTAAATCTCTTAATATCTCAGCAGAAGATGATGTAACAACTCCAAAAACAGCATTGCCTTTTCACTTTTCTTTTTTAATTGAAAATGTGTTTATTTGAAGTGACCATTTTGGTGAACTGTGTTTGCTTGGGTGTCACAGTGTCTGGTCTGTGTATCCCTGGGCGTCCACTAGAGGTCTCACTTCCCCTTATCGGCACTGTTCACTGTTGATCCGGCGCTCCTGTGGAATGGGTCAGAGCCACCGTCTCACCATGGCGGACGGAGAGGTGAGAAGAAGCGCATGCTCGCCATGTTGGTGCCACTGCCCATGATGGCCGCTAGATCCGCGCCAAGAGGTTCCGGAGGCTGAGGTTATGCCCGATGCCGAGGCAGTGCCCGATGCTGTTCCGGAGGCCGAGGTGGTGCCCGATGCTGTTCCGGAGGTCGAGGCGGTGCCCGATGCTGTTCCGGAGGTCGAGGCGGTGCCCGATGCTGTTCCGGAGGCCGAGGCGGTGGCCGATGCTGTTCCAGAGGCCGAGGTGGTGCCCGATGCTGTTCCGGAGGTCGAGGCGGTGCCCGATGCTGTTCCGGAGGCCGAGGCCGTGCCCGATGCTGTTCCGGAGGCCAAGATGGTGGCCGATGCCGAGGCCGTGCCCGATGCTGTTCCGGAGGCCGAGGTGGTGCCCGATGCTGTTCCGGAGGCCGAGGCCGTGCCCGTTGCTGTTCCGGAGGCCAAGATGGTGGCCGATGCCGAGGCCGTGCCCGATGCTGTTCCGGAGGTCGATGCTGTGCCCGATGCTGTGCCCGAGGCTGTTCTGGAGGCCGAGGTGGTGCCCGATGCCGAGGCGGTGCCCGATCCTGTTCCGGAGGCCGAGGTGGTGCCTGATGCTGTTCCGGAGGCCGAGGTGGTGCCCGATGCCGAGGCGGTGCCCGAGGTTGTTCCATAGATCTAGGCGGTGCCCGATGCTGTTCCAGAGGTCGAGGAGGTGCCCGATGCTGTTCCAGAGACCGAGGCGGTGCCCGAGGCCGCTCCCGATGCAGTGCCCGAGGCCGCTCCTGATGCAGTGCCCGAGGCCGCTCCTGATGCAGTGCCCGAGGCCGTTCCCGATGCAGCTCCCGATGCAGTGCCCGAGGCCGTTCCCGATGCCGTGGCCGAGGTGGTGCCCGAGGTCGCTCCCGATGCGGTGCCCGATGCTGTTCCGGAGGCCGAGAGGCGGTGACCGGTGCTGTTCCGGAGGCCGAGGCAGTGCCCGATGCTGTTCCGGAGGCCGAGGTGGTGCCCGATGCCGAGGCGGTGCCCGATGCTGTTCCAGAGGCCGTGGCGGTGTCCGATGCTGTTCCGGAGGCCGAGGTGGTGCCCGATGCCGAGGCAGTGCCCGAGGCCGTTCCCAATGCCGTGACAGAGGCGGTGCCCGAGACCGTTCCAGAGGCAGTGCCCGAAGCCTAGGCGCCTCAGGTCTCCACAGACAGTCCAGAGTCTAGTAATGTTCCCATGCACAACATGTATTTCAATGCCATAAGTGTAGACAATTACAGCCGGTTTATTTATTTAAAAGACAAGTGTTTTAATAAAACACTACTGCAATTGTATTAAAAAAAAAGAAGAAGAAGAAGCTTAATCTAATAAAAGCCAAGGTCAAGTGTTCAATTAAAGTAAAAAAATTTCACTTTAATGGATAAAAAAAAGATAATACACTAGAGCTAAACGTCTCAGCTTACGCATGTAACCATGGTTAACCAAGAGGCAACGAGATGATGCCTCCCTTATGGGACATATCGGGGAATGCAGCTAGCATGACCGTTGTCTGAGCATGTGTGAAACAAAGCCAATCCTATGGTTAACGTGGCCTGTGACATTATATGCGGGTGCCCGAAAGAATAAAAGGGCACATGCTGAATACATCACCAACTTAGCTGTCTGAAGGAGACATAAAAAGGCAGGCCGAAGTCAATGGCGAAAGGACACAGCATCTAGTTCCCTCTCGGGAACCATGGTTATATGTGCAACCTGAGATGTTCCCCTTTAAGGGAACTTCACTCTACTTCCCCTAGGGCAGCGGTCCCCAACCTTTTTTAGCAACAAGGACCGGTTTAATATCAGACAATATTTTCACGGACTAGGCTTTAAGATGTGACGGATAAAATACAGCAAATAAAATGATACGACTGGCATAAAAACTGTGGTATATTATAAATATAATAATAAACATTAACTGTGTATTAGTATGCAACTTTATTAGCAGCGTCTTAATAAAATTGTGCCAACAACACGAATAACATCCTCTCTGCCCCCTAACCCTAACATGAAGGGGTATATGCAGTCAGTATTTTTGTTGATTTTTGTTTCAAACTTTAGCATTCATGCAACTGCTTTTGTTACAGAGACATCATCCGAAGGCAGCTACCTGCAGCTTGTTGTTGCCTCAGTCAGGGTCGGCCGTGTGCTTCATCACACACATCCTCCTTGGCGACGGTAGTATGGGGTTTCTATGATTTCAAGCTGCTGTTTAGAGCAGTGGTTCTCAGCCTTTTTTTTCACTGCGCTGCACTATGTTCCAAGTGCAAGACTCACAGGCCGTACGCAAATCATTTACATATTATGTCAGCGATACAAACCAACCAGCTTTATAATAGACTATTATAGCCTATCTAATCGATTACAATCTAATTGATTACATTAATTGAAATAAATATCTAAATAATTATACTCACCATTGGTAAAACACCTGATGCTGTCGGGAGCTGACCAATTTAGTGAATTTCTGTAATTATCCGGAAAAGTCTGCATGTGTGATTGTGTGAATGGGCTTATTTACACCCGAAGTGTGTTGCTTATGTCCAGTCTACTCCATAAAAAAAATATATAATGAGCGAGTACATCATGAATAAATTTTCCAAACCATGTTTTTGTTTTATCCAGAATCACTACAGGACACCTATAATAAGTGTTTATATTTGGACTATTTTAGTCTGGTTGGGGTTGGCAATGCTGCAGAGCAGTACAGTTCCTGCGTGACTCGCAATAGTTATAAACAGAGAGATGTAGCTCCGGCTAAAATGTTCTTCTGCCAGACGCGAGCGCCAAAAGTTATAGACTACAGCTTTAATGTAAGTTGTTTATTATTTCTTGTGCGGCCCGGCACCAAATGACACATGGACCGGTAACGGTCCGCAGCCCGGCGGTTGGGGACTGCTGCAATATATAACCACCCTCAGATCCCCTCAGATCCCCAATCAATGTCAGTCCCCCAGTAGACTAGTAAAGTATGGCTGAACAATAAATCACATGTAACTGTCAATGCACATCTCGTCAGTAAAGCTAGTTATGTTATTAGTAGTAAATCTCCATCATGTGGGTTCAGATGGAGCGGCATTTAATACACAGAGCCGTAATTCGCAGACAAGCTACGCAATATCACGTTCATAATCGAATGTGATTCATCTGTGATTATGAACGCAATATGGCATATCTTGTCCGCCATATATATAATTAAATATATATATTATATATATTACTATAGTACTACTTAAATATGGTAGGCACATAATATAAAGTCAAGTGACTTGTGCCAAAGTATGCACTGAAAGTAAAAAAATAATGAACATAGCAGTCATATTTTAGACCAGACATCTGAGCAGCAGAATATGCACTGGATTACATTTGTTTTTCGAGGAAATGTGACCACGACCTAGGCCTACCACATCACATAATGCGTCTCTCTTTGAGTTAATCATTCGTCCAGCTACAAACCTCAAAAACAACACAAAAAATGGGTCACTGGACACAAAACCAAGCTTCTGCTATGGCCATTCCAGAGTGGGGTGAACTGAAGAGGAGAAGCACTCACATGGAGCTGGGAATCTAAAGGGTGTGGAGTGATTCTGGATGAAGGAATGGTCTCTGATCTCTTGTGAGGTGTTCTCTAACCTCATCAGGCATTATAGAAGAAATGTTATTTCTCATTTAGAAATGTTAAACTGTCAAATGAAGGTTTCAAAAAGTATTGAATAAAAGGGTGCCATTAATTGTGGCCAATGTGTATTAGAGAAAAACATTTATTTCATAATAATATTTCTCCCCATTTTAAATTATTATCCAATGAAAGAATTCACGAATTTTGTGATTTTTATTTTATTTTATAAAAGATCAAAAGGATTAACAATGCAGATACATTTTTACAGCCTTCTTTGATCATATTTACTAAGGGTGCTGATATTTTTGGCCATGACTGTATGATAATAAATTTTTGGGTATTATTTGATCCTATGTATGCATAGTTACCCTTTTAAATTTCTGTTTAAAGGTTGAAACAAATTTCATTCTGTATTTGGAGGAGGAGGAGAAACAACAAAGTTGATAACCTCATGTCCTGCAGTTTTGGGATAAAAATCCATCCTTCATTGTGTTGGGGTGAAATGGCACTGAAACAAGACTGTCTTTTTACAAGCAGTTGATACGTGGTTTAGACTATTTTACATTTTGAACATTGCATACCCTAAGCCTTTGTAACGCCACGCCAGCAGAGGGAGCCCTCGCCTGAGTATTGACTGGTGCCGCTCCCTCTGCTTCTACTATCACTACCTGTTTGGCAGCCATTTAACATAGACAGTAAAAGAAATGGACACAGCGACCCCATTGGAACTCAATTGAGACAAGTGAAGCCCATTTTTACCGTTTTTTAGCACTTCCGTTTCTGACGCGCAGACTCAAACGAAGCTTGACGACGTCAGCAACCTGTCTGACAGATGTAAATCTTCTAAGTGGCTGTGCGAGCAAACTGCCATCGTTAATCTTGCAGAGATTGAGTTTGAGCGGGGAGTTCTTTGTCGTGAATGAGCAGGAGTAAGTATTCTGATTAATTATTTTGTATAGTATTTTAAAATGTAACGCCACTACGCCATATTAAGTTAATTGCCTGCGAGCTTCTCCTCCTGTCTGTACGGTAATGCGACAGAGAGTCGAGTGGTTATGACGCAATCGTTAGCCTATTTTTTACAAAAACTGTTTATACGGGGCCATAATGTAACATAGAAGGTAATGGAGCCCTTTATACATTTTCGTGTATCTTTAGAAATAAATAATGGACAAACAGAGTCTTTAAACGCCTCAGATGTAAAGTTATTCGCTGTCAAAGTGACGCCAAAATGAATGGGAGTCAATGGGAATGCTAACGCAAGTGAAGTTCTGCTAAAAGATGGCAGCCCCCACCCGACTTCAACTTCCGGTCGAGTTCCTTGCCCCTTGCCATTTAAGCATGGCCAGGCCGAAACATGATTTGCGAAGTATTGCCAGTTCTACTGCCTTACCAAGCATTTTTCCATTGTCTGATTTGATTACACTGTGTTTGACTTTTTGCCTGTTTCTCTGGATTTTTGCCTTTGGATTGCCCCTTTTGCTTGTTTGCTGGTTGGATTGTTTTCTATGATTTTGACCCCTTTGCCTGTGACCTCGACTCTGATTTCTGCTTCACGGTTTGGATGGTTGAACTGTTTTTTTAAATAAACTTCTGCAAATGGATTCTAACACAGCTTCGGCTTCACCGTCATTACAGAATACTTCGCCTCCTATGAATCCAGCGGAAGTTTCCCAGCTTCAAGCTGCTTTTGCTTATCAAGGTGAAATGCTCAAGAATTACCAGGATCAACTCAACAAACTTCAGGCTGCAAATGAACACCTAACCCATTATATACGATCACTTCCCTCTCCAACACCACAGACGGTAAGACTGGCTATGCCAGAGAAGTTTGACGGTTCAGCTGAACAATGCCGGGGTTTTATTCGTCAAGTGGAGTTTTTTTTTGCTAACCAGGAAGAACAGTTTCACTCAGGTGAAAAGAAATGTGCTTTTCTAATGTCACTGCTCTCTGGTAAAGCAATCGATTGGGCTGCAGCAGTCTGGGAGACGGATCATTTGTTTCGTTCCTCCTATACCTATTTTATTCAACAATTACGAGATGTGTTTGAATATCCCGCTGGGGGCAAAGATATTTCCACACAATTGCTTCATCTATCTCAAGACAATCGCACCGCTGCAGATTATGCTATTGAGTTTAGAACCCTCGCTGCACAAAGTGGATGGAATGATGTCTCATTAAAGGCTGTGTTTCGACAAAGTCTGAACCTCGACCTACAAACTGAACTGGCCTGCAAAGGGGAAAACTGTTCTTTGAATGAATATATCACTCTTGCTATCAAGATTGATAATCTTATGAGGAATGCTCCCAAGAGGAAGATATCACCCTCCAGTGCTACAGTCACACCCCAGCTTTCCCATGTTCCCCAACCCATGTCAATGCTTAGCCAGGAGCCCATGCAACTGGGTTTTTCAAGACTCACGGAAGAGGAGAGAAATCGACGACGTCAACTCAATCTGTGCTACTACTGTGGTGAAACAGGCCACCACAGCATAACATGTCCACACAAAGCCCGGAAAAACACCAAGATAACTACCCGGTTGAGTGTTGAACAATTTTCTCTCCTTCCTACCAAATCATTGACTTTTCCAGTTCGACTATCTACTGAAAGTACTTCCATTGATTTAACAGCGCTAATCGATTCGGGAGCTGCCCTAAATCTCATCCACAAGGACATCATTAGCAAGTTCAACCTTCCCACGCAACCCTGTGTGCCATCCATCAAGATTAGTGCTGTTAACAACACCCTCATAGGAGATGGCATTAACCACCAAACACAACCACTACAACTCCATGTTGGACTTTTCCATCAAGAGGCCATCTCATTCTATGTCATTGACTCCCCAAGATATGATATTATCCTTGGATACCCCTGGTTAGCTGTTCACGACCCAGTTTTTTCCTGGCATCATGGTGAGTTAACCCATTGGTCTGAATTCTGCCAAAACCAGTGTATGCACTCCACCATAATCAAGCCCTGTTTAACGACCACTATTGAAAGCCCAAACACCACTCAAAATACTAAAATTCCATCCTGTTACAAAGAATTCTCTGAAGTTTTCAGTAAAATCAAAGCCACACAGTTACCACCTCACCGACCATGGGACTGTGCTATTGATTTGTTGCCCAATGCCATGCCTCCTAAGAGCAAGGTTTACCCTTTGTCACGTAACGAGACTCAAGCCATGGAAGAATACATTGAAGAAGCCATGAACTCTGGATTTATCCGTCCCTCCACCTCTCCAGCGGCTGCAGGGTTTTTTTTTGTAGAAAAGAAAGATGGAGGCTTACGGCCATGCATAGACTACAGAGGGCTAAATAATGTAACTATCAAGTTCCGTTACCCCCTTCCACTGGTTCCATCTGCACTGGAACAACTACGTGAAGCAAGGGTTTACACGAAGCTGGACCTCAGAAGTGCGTACAACTTGATCCGCAATCCAAGACACCCAAAGAACTACCCTCTGGCCTCCTTCAACCGTTACCCATTCCACAGCGTCCTTGGTCCCACTTGTCCATAGACTTTGTAACAGACCTGCCTCTCTCCACTGGTTTCACCACCATACTAGTAATCATTGATCGCTTCTCTAAAGCCTGCCGTCTGATCCCTCTCAAAAGTCTTCCCACTGCCATGGAAATGGCTCAAGCCCTATTTCACCATGTCTTCAGAGTTTATGGCTTACCTGAGGATATTGTGTCGGATAGAGGACCTCAGTTTACCTCTCAGGTTTGGAAAGCTTTTTGTAAACAACTTGACATCAACATAAGCCTTACATCAGGATACCATCCACAATCAAACGGCCAGGTGGAGAGGTTGAACCAGGAAATTGGCAGGTATCTCAGAACATATTGCAGCCGTGAACAGAACCGATGGGCAGAATTTCTTCCATGGGCTGAGTATGCCCAAAACTCCCTGACCCACTCTTCCACTGGCTTGACCCCTTTCCAATGCGTCTTGGGATACCAACCCCCCTTGTTTCCGTGGTCTGGTGAACCCTCAACAGTACCTGCAGTTGATGACTGGATCAGACGTAGTGAGAGGGTGTGGGACAGTGCTCATGTTCATCTACAGAGAGCCGTCAGAACCCAAGAATTCCAGGCTAACAGACGACGTCGCCCACACCCTCCCTACCAACCAGGACAACGGGTCTGGCTTTCTACGAGAGACCTCAAACTGCGGCTACCTAGCAGAAAACTCAGCCCAAGGTATGTTGGACCTTTCAAAATAATAAAACAGATTAATGAGGTCACATACCAGCTTGAACTTCCCGTTAACTACCGTATCTCCCCATCCTTCCATGTCTCGCTCCTCAAACCGGTCCATCCGGATGCTGACCCCAATGCTGAGAACCAAGAGCCACCGCCACCACTGGACATAAATGGATCACCTGCATACAAGGTGAAGGAATTGCTGGACTCAAGACGCAGAGGGGGTCAGCTCCAATACCTGGTGGACTGGGAGGGCTATGGACCTGAAGAGAGATCATGGGTAGCCGCCTCCGACATCCTGGATCCATCACTCATCGAGGATTTCCATCAAGCCAGACCCGATCGTCCAGCACCCCGACTACGGGGACGTCCCCGTCGAGCGCCAGGAGGCGCTCCTGGGGGGGGGGATCCTGTAACGCCACGCCATGCTTCTACTATCACTACCTGTTTGGCAGCCATTTAAGCATGGCCAGGCCGAAACATGATTTGCGAAGTATTGCCAGTTCTACTGCCTTACCAAGCATTTTTCCATTGTCTGATTTGATTACACTGTGTTTGACTTTTTGCCTGTTTCTCTGGATTTTTGCCTTTGGATTGCCCCTTTTGCTTGTTTGCTGGTTGGATTGTTTTCTATGATTTTGACCCCTTTGCCTGTGACCTCGACTCTGATTTCTGCTTCACGGTTTGGATGGTTGAACTGTTTTTTTAAATAAACTTCTGCAAATGGATTCTAACACAGCTTCAGCTTCACCGTCATTACAGCCTTTTTCAGCTGCAATTACACTCTCTGTACTAGCTTTATTCTGTTTGTTTGTTTATTAGTGAATTTATTTTTATTTTGTAAACTGAAACAATTGCAAATAATCTAATGTGATAAGAAAGTGATTAAAAAGACAATTTCTAGCAGTTATTTAATTTAATTGAAGTTTTTGCAGCTTTAAATGCATATAAATAAAGTGTTCTCAAAATATTTGTATGATATATTTTATTATTTATTTACATAGCAATAATTTTACTACTACTACTACTACTAATACTACTACTACCCAGATGGTGAAAGCAACATTTTGGCCCAACAAATTACTTATTTTATAACCCAACGCATTGGGTTACTAATTTACTACACAATCCATTGGGTTAAAATAACCCAACAATAGTTAGGTGCTATAGTAAAACTAGTAAAAACTATAGATTTTTTTTTTTTTTTTACCCAGCTATTTCAAGTGAGGAAGCTTTGTTTTCATTCCTGAAAATTAAAGGGTAGATAAGGATGAGTAAATTTTCCAGGCTTCCAGCTGTTCCATGTGGTTCATTAGGGCCAGTGGTGTGTTTAGACATGTCTTTGACTGGTAACTTGTAGTTAAGTGTTACCCAGTCATGTTCACCATACATCCAGGTGGCAATGGATTATTTCAACAAGACAAAACAAGTCTGTGATGGCCGACATTTATCCCTCAGTTCGTTCAGGCTGCTCAGTCTTCCTTGTGAAGAATTGTATTTTCTCTTAAGCTTGTTAAATGCATGCATACAAAAATTGGCCATCTCTGTGCTAAGCATTATTCATATACAGTCTACTGAAAAGAATAAGCGGATTGAACAAACTCATTCAGGATTCTGATGATGGAAAGCAGTGTGATCCTTGTGATCCCCAGACTCCCATTGAGGTTCATTATTCAATATCATCTGGCTGACCAAGAGCTCTGAGATGAATGGGGCTTTTGTTGGTTTGGATATTGTATGCGAGTGAAACAGATGGAGGTTGCATAATTTGGGTGTACAGTGACACATCAAACCTAGTTGTCAGTTCTTCAGTCTCATAAGAAAGCAATAGATCCCATATTCACAGACTTCACATTTATTAATTTTCCATGACAGACAAAAAGTAGGAAAATGTAAGGACAATATATATTAAATGCAAATTAGTGTGACATACTATACTTCATGTACTTCAGTTTACATCAAAATTAATAGAAAAAATCACATCACAGAGCAATTTAGTGAAAAATAATGAAGTTAAAAACGCAATTTAAAATGATTAAAAACTAGAGATAATGACCAGATACATAGCCTACACTTTCCAACATAACTTTTTTTTTTTTTTTTTTTTTTTTTTACAAAATAATATGAAATAAAAAAAAAATCGCTCGATTTTTGTAAATTATATTTTTACAATTTTATTTAATTTGCTATTTTTATTTTACATTGTTAACCTAAAAGTTGTCAACTAGGCTACATATTTATATGTGTACACACACAATGGATTAATTTAATGAACAAATTATTGTCCTTGCATAACAGTCCCTTTCATTCCGGCAGCAATAACACGAAAATGTAGCATGGGATGAAAAAACTGCAGCAAAACGGAGAAAGTTACACTCTCCCTGCGAACTGCAGAGAGCGCGCCGCGCGGGCACGTTCAGAGAGAGGACAGACGTGGATAAAGTAATGGATGGGGGTTGGGACAGACGCGAGGTACTTCTTTAAACGAGTATGAGCGTATTTATTGCACTTTAAAGGACAGTCAATAATCTCTGTGTGGTGGGCTTTTTTTTGCATTATTGCCAGTTGTGGATACGGGGAGAGTGTCACTCGAACTAACGTTTTTTAGGAAACAGCCGTAGTTTGCTTCTGAAAAACACATTTGGGTGAGTAAACCTGATAAATACAAAAATACACTCACTAACGATTGTATCAAGGGACATTTTGTAGTCCATCTGATCCGCTAACTTCACATCCCCCAGGACTCGTATTCAAATAGCTTAGTTTGACCACATAGCTACCACACAGCCTACTTTTAATATTTTCGGGATTTTTTTTCCACCTGGAAACCACATGCTCTACACTTAATTCAGTCTTATGTTTATTTTACTTGTACTTTTGTCTTGAGTAACGTTATGTGTAGTGTCAACATACGGTCTAATGATATCCAGCCTAAAGCGCTTTTCCGTTGCTATAGTCATCCCGAGTAATCACTTGGATTATTTGGCTATGTGGTGAGGATATATTAGTGAGGATAAACTCGTTTAGCAGCTGAAGTCTCAGGTGAACGGCATGTGGAACAAGGCTGGAGTTATGTCCACTCTAAGAAAAGATTTCTTTGAGGTTTTCCATAGATGCAACTTTTTGCAAAGGACCAATTATTGTGTTGCTCTGGAGTTTCACTATAGGATGTTATATATATATATTTTTAAATGCATGAATGTATGTCACATAAATGGCACATAGCAATTGTTATTAAATATAAACACAGTACTTGCTGACAATTGCATTGTAAAATTAGCACCGCATTTTGATTGTTGAGCCCATATTTGAACTTACAGTGACGTCTCACTTTAATAAAATATTTTAGAGGTCATGTGATGTTGCTAATGATGTTTGTGTATTTGCTGTAATGAAATCGCTATATGCAGTTTAAGGTTTAAAAAACACATTATTTTCCACATACTGTACATTATTGTTTCTCCTCTATTCCTCGGCTTCCTGGAATGCATAATTATTTACAAATCTCATTGGTCTGAAAAGCAAGGTGTGCTCTGATTGGCCAGATATCCAGTGAGTTGAGATTGGCCGAATACCTCAAACTTGTGATGGAAATGTTACACTCCTTAACATACTGTGAAGGCGTGTTTTGGTCAGAAAACTATGGAGCCAGAAGAGTCTCAATACAGATAAATGCACACACTACAGTCACATATGCACACACAGGATTCATAGATGCACACACATGATTCATAAATACACACACAGGATACACAAATGCACACAAAATTCACAAATGCACACACAAAATTTAAAAAGCACAGAAGATTCACAAATGCATACAAAATTCAGAAATGCACACAAAAATCAGAAATACACACACAATTCAGAAATGCAAACAACCTTTACAAATGCACTCAAGATTCACAAATGCACAGAACAAGATTCACAAATGCACAGGACAAGATTCAGAAATGTATTTCTGATGCACACACACATATATCTTGATTCACAAACTGCTTGCGGTCTGTGAACTTCACTGCATTTGTGTGTGAATTTTGAGACTCCCCTGACTTGGCTCGACACACAAATGCTTTTTTTTTAAACAGGGAATGATCAGCAACCAATCAGATATCTGCCTTCTTTTAGCCAATCACAAGAATGCACCCCACGTGGGGGGGATTGTTTACTTATAAGCCAATCACATGAACGTGTTCACACAGCAATTGTATTAAATTGTATAAAAATACAGATGTTTAGATTACAATTCAGGTTTATTTTTTATTATTTTTTACAAAATATAAATAAAAAAATGTCTCAATACATAGCCCAGTGACTGCAGAAAAAAAAGTTAACCATGGATTCATAAATTTGCAATAGGCAATTATTTCATTTTATTGAAATATTTTAATGAAAGTAAAAAAAAAAAAATGTTTAAACCTTTTTGAATATTTAAATATATCTAAATATTCTTTTGGATGCAATATAGAAGTCACTTTAATTATAATATTCAGCCCCTACATGAAGAGAGAGTCAGTGGTCCGCTGCGAGAGGAAAGTGGCTCTCTGGCTGCGAAAAGTGGGTCTGCGGCTGTCGTTCGCTTAGGAAAGTGAGTTGATCGCTGCGTGAGGAAAGTGAATCGTTCGCTCAACTTCGCTGCTTGAGGAATCGTTCGCTGAGGAAAGTGAGTCGCTCGCTGGGTGAGGAAAGTGAGTCGTTCGCTGCGTGACTCCTGAGGAAAGTGAATCGTTCGCTGAGGAAAGTGAGTCGCTCGCTGGGTGAGGAAAGTGAGTCGTTCGCTGCGTGACTCCTGAGGAAAGTGAATCGTTCGCTGAGGAAAGTGAGTCGCTCGCTGGGTGAGCAAAGTGAGTCGTTCGCTGCGTGACTCCTGAGGAAAGTGAATCGTTCGCTGAGGAAAGTGAGTCGCTCGCTGGGTGAGCAAAGTGAGTCGTTCGCTGCGTGACTCGTGAGGAAAGTGAGTCGCTCGCTGGGTGACTCGTGAGGAAAGTGAGTCGCTCGCTGGGTGAGGAAAGTGAGTCGTTCGCTGCATGACTCGTGAGGAAAGTGAGTCGCTCGCTGGCTGAGGAAAGTGAGTCGTTCGCTGCGTGACTCGTGAGGAAAGTGAGTCGTTCGCTGCGCAAAGTGGGTCGCTGGCTGCGCAAAGTGAGTCGCCGGCTGTGTGAGGTAAGTGAGTCGTTCGCTGAGGAAAGTGAGTCGTTCGCTGATTGGCTTATAAGTAAACAATCCCCCACGTGGGGTGCATTCTTGTGATTGGCTAAAACAAGGGAGATATCTGATTGGTTGCAGATCATTCCCTGTTTAAAAAAAGGCATTTGTGTGTCGAGCCAAGTCAAGGGAGTCTCAAAATTCACACACAAATGCAGTGAAGTTCACAGACCGCAAGCAGTTTGTAAATCAAGATATATGTGTGTGTGCATCAGAAATACATTTCTGAATCTTGTCCTGTGCATTTGTGAATCTTGAGTGCATTTGTAAATGTTGTTTGCATTTCTGAATTGTGTGTGTATTTCTGAATTTTGTGTGCATTTCTGAATTTTGTATGCATTTGTGAATCTTCTGTGCTTTTTAAATTTTGTGTGTGCATTTGTGAATTTTGTGTGCATTTGTGTATCCTGTGTGTGTATTTATGAATTATGTGTGTGCATGTATGGATCCTGTGTGTGCATATGTGAATGTAGTGTGTGCATTTATCTTTATTGAGATTCTTCTGGCTCCATAGAAAACCAGCGCGACAGGACAAAAACAATAAAACCCATTACATCAAGTGTGGACATAATTACGGATTATAATGACTTATACTGTGTTTTGGTACCCAACCCTACAAACGCTTCTTTCTCAAGCGCAAATCAGAACAGCTAGCATTGTATTCTACTCTCCCAGGTTCAGGAAACAGTCCTCCATAAAATGCGTTGCACGCATCTGAATATTTGGGTTGAACTGTTCTGGAACAGTGTTGTAAATACAACTTAACCACTGATTTCTAGTTGTGTCCTCTTTTGGAAGACCAAACAAAGTAGTTTCGCTTTCACAATGAAACACACAGCATCTGTATCCACAACACGGTGGCAGCCACAATGCTAAAGCGAGAATCAAAGTTATGGTTTCTTTCTTTGCATGAACATTTGGGTGGTGTTATGCAAATCTTCCCACATTGTGACATAGACTTGTGGGGGCGTGTTTAAACAAGGCATTTTAGGAGGGCATGTGTTTCAATGTGGGTAGGTTGGGAACACAAAATAGGGATGGGTATCATTAAGGTTTTAACGGTATTACTACTCTTACCAATACTGCTTAATGGTCCGGTATGTATATTATATATATATATATATATATATATATATATATATATATATATATATATATATATAAATATAAACATTTGTAAATTTTTACACGGGAATATTGATTGATAGCAACTTATTTCACTAAACATAGAAACAAAGCGATACGAAAAACCCTAATGTGTTTCCACCACTGGAACCAGGATCTAAACAATATTCTGTCTGCAGCTGTGCAGTGATTCAGTCTATTTTTGCTGTGCTGCACGTGCTGAATTAAAGTGCCAGCGCATTGTTCGATGTAAAAATGAACATGGATCAACATGGAAATTTAAGAATTTCACAGTAAATTGATACAAATAAAGTCTACCGTGTTTCACAGTCAACACGTGGCTTTTTGGCTAGGGTTACCTTGAAACAAGAAAATGTGCAATTAACATAATAGATGCACTTGTGAAGGCAGAAAATCAAGATCCGCGGGATTGCTTGTAATAAAGATTTAAATGCAAAAGGGACAAGAGATGACTATTTCTGTCAGTGGTGAGTCCCTCCTTCCGACAAGCAAATTCTGCTCCTATTGGCCAACTGACCCAGTGCATTGTGATTGGCCGAATACTGCAAGCACTCGTTGGAAATGTAACACCCATTTGCATAATCGCGAGCTTCAACTTTTTTTTATCATCAATTCAACCCCGAAAGAGGATCAGAGTGGTATGACAGACACAGTGATGAAGCTCATATGTTTTAGCAGTACACAAGCCACGGCTGATTAAGACAGCTGACTCCACTGTTCGACCATCTCTCTCTCTCTCTCTCTCTCTCTCTCTCTCTCTCTCTCTCTCACACACACACACACACACACACACACACACAATGCACGAAACTCTGGATTTGAACAGTCAATAGCAAATAAACTTAAACTAATAACAAAACAAAACAGTTTAAGCGGCATGTCACGGAATTTGTCAAATTTATTATGAATTAATCAAAAGTAGGTAATTGCACTTACATCAAATCGGGATATGGACTAATATCTGTAAATATTAAGCAGGAAATGTATATTTAAATATGAATCCTGCATGTTCGCCCAGAAGCGCGGCTTCATTTATTACACATTTAAGGTTACTGAAGTGCGCGTGACGCTCGCGGTGATTTTAGCATCTGTCATCTCCCTAAATGAGGACGTGAACACATGAACAACATCTCCAGAACTGAGAGTCGCTTCATGAGCATCTGACCGTTTGATGTGAGTAAAACTAGCATCATATCACATCATAAACTGTATCACATACACAGAACTGTAAAAGTATTCATGGCAGACCGTCAAAATAAAAGTTTAAAGTTGGTTTAGTTTAAAGACAAGTATTTGCCAGAAATCTATTACTATTGTTCAGCAGAATGTACATAGCCTCCTCCTCCTACTACCAGTGTTAATTTCGTTGACTAAATATTTTCGTCATTATTTTCGTCACGAATATATTTTTGCGGACGAAAACGAAACGAAAACTAAAATAGAAGGCACTGATGGAGACTAAAACTATGACTAAATTGATTGACATTATCGTCAACGAATAAAGGACGAGACGAAAATAGACTGTGACGAAAATCAAATCAGCAGACGGGAGAGATGCGAGGAATGAACAAAAGAACCGGCAAAACGGAACAGACTGCATGAGAGAAGAGAACCAATCCGAGCCTGACTTATTGAGACGTGAAGCGAAGGTTTTCAGTTTTTAAATGAGCTCCCGGGAAGACGGCATTCGAAGAGGTGATGTCTAAAAGAGCGACAAAATGTCCACAGCTCACTTTACGTTTGACAACGAACAAAACAAAACAAAGTGTAAAGCACGCAGAGCGCTCATTCGTGGCAAGAACACAACCAATTTGAAAAGACATTTACAGACGAGCCACCCGGACATTTTCTCAAATGTAATTTCACAACGATGTTCTTTTGTTTATTGAGCTAAGCAAAATTGGAATAGTGCAGTGCGTAGATGTTGTAGCATTAAATATTACGAACTGAAAAGTACTGTAAAATAGCCCCTTCTTCAAGTTAGATGAGAGCACAATACTAATACGTAATATCATGATAAATACATTTGATTAATACTAATGTTTAGTATATTTTATAATGTTCTACTTGTTGACAATATCACAAATATTTCTATATTAGTCATGTGAAACATGAATGTTCACATCCTATCATTATACATACAAATCTAGCAGATCTATTCAGAATCTATTGTAGTATTTAAAACATACAATATTGCTAGACAAATGAATACCTTATAAAATCTTGTTACTTTTTTTTATCCACCTAGCTGCCAACTTATTAAATATTTACTTTAAATGTATGCACTTATTGTTCAGCTCAGCTGTAAGCTTTAAGGTCCTGGACCTAACGTTATTTTTCTTTTATTGATGGTCAATTGGCAGCTAGTTATTGTTTACATTATCATGACAGTGTTTGTTGCTGCATAAAAGCTTTTGAATCTAAATAAAGACACAGTTGTGTTGAAATAAAGTTGAATTTGTGTTTTATATATTTTGGTTAAGTTTGTTTCCTATACCAGCTGTAAAAAATTGTCTAGTAAATCTGTTATTGATTTTAGTCTTATTTTAGTCGACTAAAATACCAAGCAATTTTAGTCGACTAAAATACCAAGCAATTTTAGTCGACTAAAATACCAAGCAATTTTAGTCGACTAAAATAAGACTAAAATTAAAACAAATCAGATGACTAAAACTTGACTAAAACTAAAAATAATTATAGTCAAAAGACTAAGACTAAAACTAAATTAAAATTTCGTGTCAAAATTAACACTGCCGGCAAGGCACAAACTGAGATATTCATTTATCTAATTAATCTATATGCACAAAGACAATACGACCTTTTTGTCCCTTTTTTGTTTTAAAGCTTGATGAAGATGTGGCAGATTGGTTAAATTCCCTCCCTGCATTTAAAATGACAGCTAATCAGAACCAGGTATGTGTAATATAAGGGAGTAGGCCACCTGGGATGCGTCATTGCTAGCTCCGCCCCAGTGTTAATTTCGTTGACTAAATATTTTCGTCATTATTTTCGTCACGAATATATTTTTGCCGACGAAAACGAAACGAAAACTAAAATAGAAGGCACTGATGGAGACTAAAACTATGACTAAATTGATTGACATTATCGTCAACGAATAAAGGACGAGACGAAAATAGACTGTGACGAAAATCAAATCAGCAGACGGCAGAGATGCGAGGAATGAGCAAAAGAACCTGCAAAACAGAACAGACTGCATGAGAGAAGAGAACCAATCAGAGCCTGACTTATTGAGACGTGAAGCGAAGGTTTTCAGTTTTTATGAGCTCCCGGGAAGTCGGCATTCTTTTTTTTTTTTTTTTTTGTTTTTTTTTTTTTTTTATAATGCTTTATTGACAACAACAGGTAGCATGTACAGTGCCATATCTTGTATAACAAAAATATTTTCCATGCCTCAACAAAAAAGGACAAACTAGAACACACACACACACACACACACAAAATAAAGATTTAAAAATAAATAAATGAATAAATAAATAAAGATGAGAGGGTACATAAGCATCATTTTACAAACAGATCTACATTATATATATAACAGTTCCATAGGATATTACAATGTAATTTAAGTACAGAATATATACTTTTCAGGTCAGTTCCATTCATTACATTTTATTTTTTATATTAAGTGAAAATGTTAAAGGAGGAGCATATATTAATCGTTTTAATTGCTTTACTATTTTTAGATTTAGACATTGCATCTATGTACATTTTAATCTCCTTTTCAAGCACCATAAAAAGAGGTTTGCCTTTTGTAAACTTACATTTATGGATGTGAAATTTACATACAAATAAAATAAAATTTATAATAAAACCAGCGTCCTGTAAAGAGCGATCCTTTATATAAAAACCCATAATCACATGTTTATAAGATAAAGAAAATGTTCTTAAAATATTATTAGCAATGAAACCCTCCACATTATTCCAAAAATACTGGGTAAATTGGCAATACCAGAACAAATGTGAAATTGTTTCAGTGGAGCATTCACAAAAAGAACATTTTAAATCAATATTAATTTTAAATTTTTGTAAGAATACCTTTGTGGGATAAACTCTATGAATTAATTTATATGAGATTTCTTTAACCTTGTTTGTAAGGAGGAATTTTTGAGGTAATGACCAAACCTTAGTCCAATTTACATTATTAAAGAAACTGTTCCAGTAGAAAATAACATAAGGTGTAGAGATAATCTCTCTTAAAAATAAGGATCTAATTTTATAATTGTTAGGCTTTAAGCCAGAGAAACAGATAGTGCCGACAGAGGTATGTTCAGGTCTAGGAGGACAGACAGATAGTGTGGATGTATATACACTGCTTTTGAACAGCATAAGTATACCTGCAGGTATGGCCTTAGTAATCACCTTGAACTCTTTTAATGTAATAGGTATTTTGTATCTTGAAATAAAGTCTGCAAACGAAAATAAATTCCCTTCATTATTAAATAGCTGATTCACTAACAACAATCCATTACTAAACCAATTATGAAAAAATAAAGATTTCTTTTTATTCAAAATATTAGCATTATTCCAAATAAAAAAACTATGAGGGGAGAAATTGTGTTTATAGATAAGATTCCAGGTAGCAAGTACTTGTTGATAAAATTTAGAAAGTTTGACTGGAAGTTTTTCAATTTTATAATTACACATCAAAAGAAATTCTAAACCACCCACATGAGAAAATATAAACCGAGGAATTATATTCCAAATAGATGAAGAGTTTTTAAGATATTGTCTTATCCAATTTATTTTAAAGTTACTGTTTAGAGAGCTAAAATCAATAAAATTCAACCCACCTTTATCATGTGTATTAAGTATTACTGATTTTTTAATATAGTGTATTTTGTTTTTCCACAGGAATTTTGTCAACATACTGTCAATTAATTTACATGTGTGTTTGTCAACAGAGATTGATTGAGCGGCATACGATAAACGAGAAATGCCCTCTGCTTTAGTAAGCAGAACTCTGCCTTTGAGTGATAAATCTCTTTGCAACCAATGGTTCAATACCTTACGTGTCTTTTCAATAATTGGAAGAAAATTGGAAGGGCATCTAATTTTATCATCTTTGATTATTTTAACTCCCAAATAAGTAACACTCTCTCTCACAGGAATATTACAAATTAAAGATTCCAAACAATGACCAATTGGGAGTAACTCACATTTGTTAATGTTAAGGCGAAGGCCAGAGGCTTTGGAAAAGGGCTCAAGAGTCTCTAATGCTACCGCAACCTGAGAGGCATCCTTCAAAAACAAAACGGTATCATCAGCTAATTGACTTATTACCACTTCAGTGTCATCAATAGTTACTCCTTTTAAAGGGCTTTCTCTGATATGCAAATTTAGAAGTTCGGTAGCTATCAGAAACAGATAAGGGGAGATTGGGCATCCCTGCCTGACTCCCCGATTCAGGGTAAATCTAGGTGAGGTTCCACTGCTGAGTTTGATAGAGCTATTGCAATTTGTATAGAGCATTTTAATAGATCTACAAAAGAAGTCACCAAATCCCACCTTACGAAGAGTCTGGAACAAAAATTCATGCTCCAGGGAATCAAAAGCTTTATAATAGTCTAAGAAGAGAATAAGAGTATCATTAGAGAGAAATTCAGAGTAATCTAGAATGTCTAAAACCAGACGTATATTATTAAAGATGTGTCTTTTTTGTAGAAAGCCAGATTGACATTCATCAATTAAATTATTCAAAATACATTTTAATCTTTTTGATAAAACCAAAGCAATAATTTTATAATCGTTATTTAACAACGTAATTGGCCGCCAATTATCAATTAACAAGGGATCTTTATTTGGTTTTGAAATTAAAGTTATAAGTCCTTGACACAAAGTCGGAGGAAGCAGGGCTCTTTCTATACTCTCTTTGAAAACTTCGAGCAAAAAAGGGGATAAAAGTTTGCTAAAAGCTTTATAGAACTCAGCCGTCAACCCATCTGTTCCCGGAGACTTATTATTTTTCAAAGAATTAATTGCATCAATAATTTCTTGTAAATTAAGAGGGGCTTCACATATATTGGACTCTTCATTATTAATCTGCTTCATATTATGTAAGGACTCTAAAAACTCAGAGGTAGATTGTTGACAGAAATTCGAAGCATACAAGTTACTATAAAATTCAGAACAAAAATTTGCAATAATCTTAGGGTCCTCCACAATATTATCTTTAATCCTCAATTTTTCAATATGATTATTTCTAGCTTGTTGCCTCTCAAGTCTAAAAAAATAAGCAGAACTCTTTTCGCCCTCTTCAAGCCACTTCCTGCGCGACCTAACAAACGCTCCTTCAGCCTTTTGTCTGTAAATCTCCTCTAGTTTGAGCTTCTGTTCAATAAGTTCTGCTTTATCACATTCTGATAGTTCTTCTACTCTTTTGGATAATAAAGTAGATATTTTAAATAAAATGTCATCCTCTTCAGCTTTCCTCTTTTTTGCAAACTCACTGCAGTACCTCCTAAAAAAAATTCCTACTTCAAATTTGAGAAGTTCCCAATTGCTACAATATTTTTTTTCAATTTTTGCTTTATTCCAATAAGTCAAAATAATTTTTTCTATGGCAGTGATTACTTCTTTATGTTGAAGCACTGTTTTATTTAATTTCCAGTATCCAGACTTTTGAATTAAATTTACAGAGGAACTAAAGGGGATACTTATTGAAATAGCCCTGTGATCCGAGAATGGAGATGGTAATATATCAGTAACAATATTAACTATATCCTTAGATGTAAGCCAATAATCAATCCTGGACTGACTAGATAAAGAATTATTACTCCAAGTAAAGCATTGTTGTGATGGGTGAGATTTTCTCCATGTATCAATTAAGGAAAATTTCTCCATAAATGTAATTACATATTCTGGACTTGTATTTCCAGCCTGAGGAGGCCACCTATCTAACCTGCTGTCCAGGACGACATTGAAATCACCTCCAAAGATCAGATAAGAATTTGGATATTTGGCTAACATACGAGTCACCCGATCACCTAATCTGTCAAAGAAGGCATTATTTTCTTTTTGTAAGTTGAAACCATATACATTAAGAACAATACAGGTTGAATTAAAAATTTCAAGGACAAGTAAAATGTAATGTCCAGACGTATCACACTCAGAGCTTATTATTTTCCCTTTAAAGCGATTTTTCAAGATACAAACCCCAGCAGAGTGAGTAGTTCCGTGAGCTAACCATAAATCTAGTCCCCATTGTGACCTCCAAAAATGTACATCTTGATTATCCGAATGGCACTCTTGCAAGAAACAAAAATCTGTATTAAAGCGCTTCAAATACAAAAAAATGGCTTTCCTCTTAACAATGTTACGTAACCCTCTACAATTAAGAGAAACAATAGATAACGACATAAACCAAAACTCTATAGAAAATACACAGAAAAACCCAGAAGATTCCTATAAAAAACAATTATAGCAAATCTTAGACGGTTGCAACAGGTGTATACCGGGGATGAGAACAGCAATCCCTTTTTAATGCAAAGAATGTTTTTTATTTTCTCTCTCTTTTTTGTTTTTCTTATTAAATTGCCTCTTTTTGTGTACAAATCAAAATATTTTAACTGGTGTCTAAGTCTCAATCAAGTTTTTAACCAGTATAAGGAGAAGAGTACCTCCCTATTTAAAGCAGAGAAGAAAAAAATAATAATTTTGTATTATTCCCGCATTAATAAAATTACAAAATAAAACACTTGATCTGGAGTCTCTGTCTCACTCGAGACTTTAAACAGAAAGAATGAGAGTACTTTTGCACTGAAAGAGGCCATAAACGTGTATTTTCTTCCAGTTTCATTCACCTTAGCCTAATCACAGCATCCCTCGTAGTTTAAGTGGGTGGATGAATCTCAACGCCGTCAACAAAAGCACGGCCACCGACAAAGAAAGCTCTCTTGTTTTCCTTACGTGCTTTTTCGACAGCCGGCCATAATTTCATCCTCTTTTCTCTGTCGGCAGGAGACAAATCCTCAGAGATCCTCAGGTGGTTGTTCTTCAGAAAGTCTGCATCTTTGGCAGCACGCCAGACAGCATCCCTGAAAAAACGTGATGAGAACTGAAATATAATACTTCTCGGAGTGCTGCTTCCAGGTTTGATACGACCGAGGCGATGTGCAACATCCACGACGTCCGGCAGTTTATCTTTATGCTGCGGCACGAGACACTGGCATATTTTAATGACCTCATGACGAACATCTTCTCCATTTGTCTCTTGAACCCCTTGAATTCTTAGATTCCATCTGCGGGAATAGCCCTCCAACAACGTTAGACGTCTTTCATGCTCCTCGGCACACTTTTCAGCTTGTTTCAGTCGAGGTTTCATGGCATTGACGTCTGCGCAGATAAACTCAATCGTTTCCTTTAACTCGGTGATTTGTTTTGTGTTGCCACTGACTTCTGTTTTCATTTCATTTATTACCTGTGAATTTCTTTCCACCAACTTCTCTAGAGTGTCAGACCTATCCTTCACCAGCCGAGAAAGGTCCGAGATCTGCGAGAGGATGACTGAAATATCTTTATCCACAATTTTGCGTTGTTTGGGGGCTGGCGATTTACAGGGAGTTTCGGGGAGACACGGAAATTCCTCCTCCACCAGCATAAATTCTTCTGGGTCATTACCTTGTTTAAAATAGTCGTGCAAGTTGTCTTCAATCAAGTCGCTAGAGGAGACTTTAATCGTACTTTCGGTCGCCTGCAAACTGCTGCTATTTTTACTAGCCATGTTAGCATGTGCAGTCGGTTCGGACTTTCCAGCCTTCTTTCCAGAACTCTTCCTTTTCTCTGAGCCCCCCATTGTGGTCTTTGGTGAATCACTATAATATCAGCTTGAGTTAACTTTCAAATTTTTCTTTGCAGTAACGTTATGAAGGTCCGTTTAAGTGATTAGGATTGCGAGCTCATCGAAACGCGTGCGTTCAAGGAGCCATCTTGAAAGTCCCCCCGGAAGTCGGCATTCGAAGAGGTGATAGGGACTTTAAGCAACAGCCTCTGGTGGAACGGCAACGCCATTCTGGCGTTGTATAGAGCTCGGGCGTAGACGTCATGGAATGGTGCATTGTGGGTAACGGCGGCCATTTTAGAGGTATCGCAAAGCAGGTTTGTAATAAGATAATAGCCAGTCTCCAGAAAAAGTTATAGAACGTGACAAAAAAAGTTGCCTATACCTATACGGACAAACTTAATAATGAAGTCAAACAACGCTACTTAAAAAAAAAAAAAAGAGGTTGTAGGCGGAATCGATCCCTATGAACACATGAAAGTTTACCAAGCCTCAGTTTCCCTGATAATTTATCCTACCGGGTCTGTGGAGTGAGCGCTTACACCTCCGATCAATTTAAAAATGTCACTTTCACTTTTTAAAAAGTCACTGGAGGCTCACCTGCAGATCATAAATGGATCTGCAAATTAAACGTGGAGAAAACAATATTTTTCACTAAGGAAATGTTAACATTAACCAAGCATCAGTGGTGACACACACACACACACACACACACACACTTATCAGATTCTGCGAGCTATGAAGCTTGTCTATGCGGGTTTGTTACACTTCAGGAGTAATTACTCACCTATCATAGCCTACTTGCAAAAATCCACTGTTTTCCTCCGGTAGTTCTGTAATCCGGTATAATATTGACGAACATTCACCTCAGACACAACCCACCATTCACCAAAACAAGACGCTTAACTTCCTATTTTGAAGTTCGTTCCAGTTTTTTTTTTTTTTTTAACAAGTTGTTCAAATTTGTTAAATACAGTCAGCACAAAAATATCAAAAAGCAAATTAAGTTCAGGATTGGGTCAAAAGAAAATGTTTAAACAAAAAATACAGACACTAAACTGACTCCCTTACTGGCCGAAAACGTAATGTGTTTGTGTCTGAGTTTGTGTGTGTGTATGTGAGAGAGAGAGAGAGACCATACACAACATGTCTCACCATAACTATGTATTATAATATTATCGAAGGTGATGGTTTCCCTCCGTACAGTGGCGACCCAAGCCATCTGACGCCTCTTGGTGATTTCAGACACCTTGTGTTTTTTTTCCAAGTAGGAAAATGTTGAAAACTAATATGATTCACGAGGCGTTTGCCCTGTCGATCATGAAACCGATTACAGCAGTTCACAATACAGCAATACTGAACCATTTTCCAAAAAATAATCAAAATTAATGACCAAATGACCAACGTTACCTAATGCCTACTATACAGTACATCTACTTCTGTACCGCGATTCCCACAATGCATTGCGACGTGACGCAACGATCCCGACCTCTATTGCGCCTGCGCGAATTTAACTGCTACTTTGTGACGTTCTAATTTAACGGTCTACTACGGGAGAACAGCTGATTTGCCGGAGTCGCTACAACGTGAGAGGTTAGGTAAATAAATGTTATGTTTTTAGACTTATTTACATCATACAATATTAAAAACTCCTCTTCTGACAAAAGATTGTCATTTAACGCCAAAAGCAATCCTTCTCTTGCTTTTTTAAATTATATATTTTTTTGGATCTCAATAAATGAATTAATGCTGCGTTGCGCTGTTCTGTTTTACCGTTGCTTAGTGACTTTTACGTTCTTGGCTACAGCGGTGTGACGGCAAACTTCCGGTCGCTGTAGCCGTTCCATTCGCAGCTGTTGCTTAAAGTCCCTACTGTCTAAAAGAGCGACAAAATGTCCACAGCTCACTTCACGTTTGACGACGAACAAAACAAAACAAAGTGTAAAGCACGCAGAGCGCTCATTCGTGGCAAGAACACAACCAATTTGAAAAGACATTTACAGACGAGCCACCCGGACATTTTCTCAAATGTAATTTTACAACGATGTTCTTTTGTTTATTGAGATAAGCAAAATTGGAATAGTGCAGTGCGTAGATGTTGTAGCATTAAATATTACGAACCGAAAAGTACTGTAAAATAGTCCCTTCTTCAAATTAGATGCGAGCACAATACTAATACGTAATATCATGATAAATACATTTGATTAATACTAATGTTTAGTATATTTTATAATGTTCTACTTGTTGACAATATCACAAATATTTCTATATTAGTCATGTGAAACATGAATGTTCACATCCTATCATTATACATACAAATCTAGCAATATTGTAGTATTTAAAACATACAATATTGCTAGACAAATGAATACCTTATAAAATCTTGTTACTTTTTTTATCCACCTAGCTGCCAACTTATTAAATATTTACTTTAAATGTATGAACTTATTGTTCAGCTCAGCTGTAAGCTTTAAGGTCCTGGACCTAACTTTATTTTTCTTTTATTGATGGTCAATTGGCAGCTAGTTATTGTTTACATTATCATGACAGTGTTTGTTGCTGCATAAAAGCTTTTGAATCGAAATAAAGACACAGTTGTGTTGAAATAAAGTTGAATTTGTGTTTTATATATTTTGTTTAAGTTTGTTTCCTATACCAGCTGTAAAAAAATTGTCTAGTAAATCTGTTATTGATTTTAGTCTTATTTTAGTCGACTAAAATACCAAGCAATTTTAGTCGACTAAAATACCAAGCAATTTTAGTCGACTAAAATAAGACTAAAATTAAAACAAATCAGATGACTAAAACTTGACTAAAACTAAAAAGAATTATAGTCAAAAGACTAAGACTAAAACTAAATTAAAATTTCGTGTCAAAATTAACACTGCCTACTACTACTAAAATGAAACAATTTTTTTTTTTAAGGAACAATCACACAACATTTCTTCTGTGTTTTATTTTTAAAAGTAAATCCCCTTTGTTTACCAAAAAATAAAGTTTGCTTAATTTCAATAATTAAAAGATAAATTAAATGAATGTTTTATGCCTTAATTTGACAACCAGAAAAATGTAAATGCACAACAGAATTTCAGAGAGAAAAAAAAAATACATTTCATAAGGCTTAAATTTTTTTTTTTTTTTTTTAAATAACAAATGTAGTTGATTTTATGCATTGAAATAATTACACATGCTAAAACACAGAATTAGGTAACAATAAAACATATGGTGAAGAAAAAAAATCATTTAATAGGGCCCTGTTATTTTAAATTTTAATAAATTGATGTGAAAATTTATAATTTTTATGATTTTAATTAAGTGGACATGCTTTTTGATTAATACAAATTTATTTAACTATTAAAAATGAGTTGAGACAAATTAAAACAGAAAAAACAAAATTTTGAAAAAAATTTAAACGTATTTCATAGGGCCCTACTACTGCCATGAATGCCGAAATTGATGCCAACCAAAGCTTCTAGCACCACAAACCTTTTCCACCATTTACAGAGAAGGCACAAGCTCGCATACGAGGAGTTCACCAGACTAAGTATCCCAGCCACTAAACCCACTAGCTCTGGCAACACTCCACACACTACAAACACTACACAGATAACACTCCACAAATCTTTAGCGTAGAGTGTAGAATATGAAAGAACCCATTTCTGTCATTGAACAACGTGGCTTTACACATGCTGAAAACACTTGATCCAAGATACAGTTTACCTAGTCGGCCACTAGCAGTCCTTCTGAAAGGATCTTCAGCTGCAGTGGAAATATAGTTACTTGTCAAAGGGCTGCACTTAAGCCTGACACAGTAGTCAGATTGGTATTCCTTGCTCAAAATATTAAAATGCAAAAGAGTTACACAAATTTGTTTTTTGGCTATTTGTTGATAGCTACAACATAGTTAATGCAAAGATGAGCTTGAGTTGTGTTGAGTTGTTTTCTTTTTGAATGAGTTACATTTTTATTTATGTAATCAGGTTTTTTTGAATGAGTTAAATTGTTATTTATGTAATCAGGGATTTTTTTTTTATATTAAATGTTGCAGAAGCACTTTGTTCCTATATGCACTGCCTATGTTGAGTTGAGTTGTTTTATTTTTGAATGAAAGAAGGCAATATGTATTATCGCTTCCTTTATTTTACAATTAAATTATTTTTGTATACAGGGTTTGTTTTTTTTAAATGTCGCAGAAGCACTTTGTTCCTACATGAACTTCCTACCTCTTTGCACTTCAATAAAAAAAGACTTTGTGGTATTTGGCATATTTGTTTTTGCAGTAGGTTTTGGGGGGTTATTTTTCCTCTAAAGATATCGAGATATATATATATTGTATATTGAGATATAGCTAAATATATTGAGATATATTTTTTGCTCCATATCACCCAGCCCTAGTCCTCACTCCAGGCAACACTGAACAGTGCAACCTGTTATGTCCGACTCATAAACAAATGACTCTTATGAGTTTATCAGAACAAGTTCTAAACAGATTTTCATTTAACGTATAAGTTATTGGTTTGAATTGATGTATGCTGGATTTCTCATTTAGTTTCATCTGCATAAATGCATACTCTTTTCTTACAATTGACTGCAAGCTCACATTCAGATCTGACTTCATTTAATCAACAACACTGCATTTTTGTCTTTTCAGTAATCCGTTCCATTCTGATGTTATCTCACAATACGAAGGAAAGGATCTGTCACTACTGCCTATACATTGCGACTTTAAAATTACACTACAAGGTATTATTATTATTATTATTATTATTATATTATTATTGGTTTCAGATCATTAAAACAGAAACAACATGATTTATTTTTATAAATTATTTGTAATTATTGTTTATTTATTTATTTTACATTTTGTTATGGTATGGTATTGTTTGAATAATTTGGGTCTATATAATTTTTTAAGTTATTTAGCTGACCTGGCAAGTCTTTAAAATCTTAGTCTTACAGAAGTTACAGAGACAAGTGATGTTTTCAGATCTAACTACTTTATGCCAAGTCAATTATATGCGAAATGGTAGTTTTGTCCTACAGGTCTTACAACAAAAACATTCCATGTGCGCTTCCAATAATGCAGTAAGAATGAGAAAGTTATTTTCACAATATATTTTTTAAATATGTCATTTTGATGATCAAAGATAAGTTTTAAGGGATAAAGTATTTAATTTTATATTTATTTTACCCCTTTTGTGTTGTTTTAGCCTACTACTTAGACAATTATTTAAGGTATAAAACATTGTTATTTAGCTACAATAGCTACACAGCGTGGTTTTTAATCATATTTTAAGGGGACAGCCCTCAGATAGGCGAATATGGGTAATAATAATGATTTATCTTGCTTCGCTTTCAATCACGTGTTCTTTCTGAGACTAGTGTTTTGGCAAAGAGCCGGTCTGACGTCAAGGCTTCGACTCACATAGCAGCAGACAGGTCCCTTAAACCCGCCCACACTCAAAACACGAAGCAGTCCCTTTTCTCACTTTCTCCGTGGTTTTCGAGTCTTCGACAAGCTGGGGCGAAGCACATGAGCGTCAAGCAAACTGGAAATGTAACGCATTTGACTGCAGTCGTGCAGACGTTCAGTTTCGGACCATGTACGCACGGATGGAGCGCTTCCATCACACAGACGTCGGGCAGATTTGAAAGGCATCGGCCGAGATGCACCGTGGCTGCTGTTACCAAGCGCCGATCTATAGTGATACCGGCCGGGATTTATCATGGTTTTCAGACGGTCTTCTCGGTAAGTGTATCTGGCTCAGAGCGGCGACTGGCACCGATTGCTAGGCGCAATATGTGATTTATGACAGCGGTTATCTGTTTTTGTCCGAGCAAATTCTGCAGCACCCTTTTGAGCAAGACGAGGCAACCGAATTGAAACAGGCCGGTTTTTTTCTTTTTGCAAATATTTTGTCCCTCAGCCCGTTTAGTTTTACTCTATTACATTTTTTTATGCAAGCATAATGTAGTTCGCAATAAAGCGTTGAAGATAATTTCCAGTAGCAGCAATCAAGCGTTTTGTGTGTTTACAGTGCAGACACACCTGCCTGTTTGTCTTCTATTTTCTCACACTAGTCTGTTTTCTTAATGTGACTTTTGTGTTTCCAATCATGTCTTCTCTGTTCTAGCTCTTTTGACACTTGACATGCTCACATTCTTTCCCTTTATGGTCCTGCTGTTGGTATTTTCAGATTTCATGCTCTATTAATGAGCATCTCACTCTTTCTGTGCTGCTCAGTTTCACAACTTAGGCTAACTGTCCTCCTCTTGATCATAGGAGAATGCGGTGGTTGCGATGTTATCGGATGGGGCCCATATGGAAAGCACTCCTGGTATTTGTTCTCATTGCTTTTGCCGGACAACTTCTGGGAGTCATCTTCAACAAGAGGTAGGAAAATGTAGACAATCTGGTCAAAAGATAAAAAATATATATATATATATTTCCAGTGAAATTCAGTAACTTTTAATTTTACTGAATTCAGTAATTCAGTAAAATTAAGTTAATACTATAAAATTATTTATACCATTATAATCTTGTCTGCTGAAAAAAAGATTATATATATATATATATATATATATATATATATATATATATATATATATAAAATGGGAATTGTATTGGATAGAACAACAGTAATTCCTATTGGAATAATGCCAAAAACAAAAAGGAATTTTGTAATGGTTTCATGGAAACTGTAAGAATTGTTTTTTATTTCTTTTTTTTTTTTTTAGCAGGGTAATTGTACTCATACTGTGCTGCACATTATTGACAATATTGAGCTGAAGCTTGACTTTGCAAATGTAAACTCGCAAATCCAATCGCAATATCTGTCAAAAAAAATCGCAATTCGATATTTTCCCTATAGAGCTTGGGAAACTACGTCACTGCGCATTGCATTCTGGGTAGTCGCGGCCATTTTTGGGGACACGCTTATCAGTAAAAGTTAAAGTGAAAGAGACATGACATACAGATCAAGTGTAAGATTACATATAAAGAAAAACTCAACAAGGAAGCAAAGATGCGGGATTTAGAAAAAAAATCAAGACAATCAACGAACTCAATCTGCACGAACACAAAGAGTGGTCGGATGATCTTAAAGAGCTGCCACTCGTAACCAATGTCTTTTCTAACCTTGTTTGTAGTGTCAGAGCGTACACCTCTGATCAGTTTAAAAATGATAAATCTTTTGAGTCTCACCTGCAATTTACAAATGGATGGGTGTAGAACCTACACATTTTCCACGTCAACGAGCGAGTTACACTGCCCCTTTACTTTTTAATATGCGTTATTGTAAACTGTACAAATTAACCTCAGTGCGTTATGATGCACAAATAAAGAGATACAGAATTGATCAATTTTGCCGTTTATTACTGTAACAGGTGGTATGCAATATACATAACACTGATAATGCAGGAGATGTGGTTCATGCATAGGTAACATTTAATGTAAGTCTGTCAAATCGATTAATCACATCCAAAAAAAAGTTGTTTATATAACGTACATTTCTGTATATTTATATATATATATATAAATGCACATACATACGTGTGTATATATCAGACCAAAGAGACACTCCTTCTTTTCCTTCTTACTGCTGCTAACCAAGCCATGTGACGCCGCTTTGTTAACTCGGAGACCTGAGATCAAGGTGTGGTTTTCCATGGGGAAAGCTGAAAAATCGCACTCCATTCAAATTATTTTTCCATGCCGGTCATGAGTACGAGTATGGCATTTAATTACACAACAAGGTTTTACCATTGTAACTTATTTTTTAGCTGTAGGGAGCAAACAAAACAGTCTATTATCAATACAATACAATACATACAGCAGCGTCCGTGTCCTAAAGTCCCAGAATACATTGCGTTGCTGACGTCATGGTCCCAGACTCTGTATCACACAGCCCTAGGTCATATGATGTGTTTAAAATGTTTTCTTTATCTTTGGAGTGTTACAAGCTCTTGCTGCATAATGAAGATATGTAAAGTTGCAAAGACTAAAGTCTCAAATCCAGATAGATATTCTTTATCAAAGTTAAGACTCAGCCACCCCCCCCTTAAAACAGTTCATTCAAACACGCCCCCACATGTCTACATCACTATGTGGAAATATTTTCAAAATACATTTTGGGGACTTTGTAGAAAGGGACTTTGTAGAAAACTACACATTTGAGAGAGGCGGGGCATAGAGGATCTACAGTATTTGTGTACAGTACATATTTTGTTTCACCAAATAATGATCTTTAAAAAAAAAAAAAAAACATCATATGACCCCTTTAACACCCAGCATTAAGAAATAATGTTCCTTAAATGTTTCTGGATTATTTTCAGCTGCAAAAACTGATAATGCTTTAGTAACCTGCTGTAAAAACCATCTGTTGCTGGCTTTTCTGAGAAGGAAATTCAGTTCTCACTTAATATAAAATCTGTCATCAATATACTAATTTTCATGTTGCTCTAAACCTGTAATTTTTTTTGTGGAACACAGTTTGAAAAATAAGACATACTGGGGTTACAAATTTTGTGTTAAATTATCCCTTTAAGGAATAGGATTGAACATTCCTAGAGTACAATTTATTGTTAAGGTATTCTTTTGGTGCATTATCATTTTTAATTCATAATTTGTTCTTTCTCTACTTTAGCTGGATGCAGACAGAGAGACCTCACTCCCTCTACTATCTTCCCTCTGAGAATTCCCAAGGGGAGTCTCTGGGGTCTTGTCAGCCCAGCATCCACATCATGTTCCTGAAGACTCACAAGACCGCAAGCAGCACAGTTCTCAACTTGCTCTATCGCTTTGGAGAGGAGCGGGGCCTTAAATTTGCCCTGCCCATGGGGTATCAGTTTGGCTACCCACTGCCCTTTATTGCCCTGAGGGTGAAAGGATACAGAGGATCTCACCTGGCAGAATTTGACATTATGGGAAATCATATGCGGTTCAACAAACCAGAGGTACAGCATACCATAGCTGGCATTTCCTTAGATAGGTGTTGAAAATCACACTCTGGCTGTTCAGATTTGATAAATATTTTAGGGGTCCAAGTAATAAAATTTATTTACTTCTTTTGTGTCGTTATTGTGTTTCTGCCTGCTTTGGCATCAAAAACAGTGAGTCGCAACTAGGTGGCGCTATAATGCGTACTAATAATTATATAATGATTTAATTGTAAATAATAACATAAAAAATATTCGTTTTTGTTTACATAATGAATATATATATATGTGTGTGTGTGTGTAATGTGTATGTTTATTATGTATATATAAATACACACACGTTCATTTTTATATGTAAGTAACATTTGTTTATATAAAATATTTATATATAATACAAATCATAACTGAATATAAATATATACTTGTAAATATTTTTAAAATGTATATATGTTTGTGTATTTATATATACATAATAAATATACACAGCACACACACATATATTATTTAAACAAAAACGTTTATTTTGGATGAAATTAATCGTGATTAATTGTTTGACAGCACTATTAAAAATAAATTTCAAATAATCATGCAAATTATTTTATAGTCAAATACTTCTGATTGACGCTTGTATGTTTTTTTTTTCAAACAACCTTGACTAACTAATTGAAGATTCATACTACTTTTATAACATATTTATTTTATTAACTCTCATCCAGAATATTAATAAAATCTTAAGCATAAAAACTATACAAATATCCTATGAACATTTATATAAAAAATTTGATTCAGTTACATGATTAAAGATGTCCGTTTTTGTAATGTGATTCTCTTTTTACTTCCGTTGCAGGTTGAGAAGGTCATGCCAGCTGACACCTTCTATTTCTCCATCCTCCGAGACCCTGTTGCGCTAGCCGAATCCTCCTATGCCTACTATAAAAATGTTGCCCCTGCCTTCAGGCGTGTCAAAGGACTGGGTGAATTTGCAGACAACCCCTATAAGTACTACGACCCCAGACTTCGAAACAACCATTATGCCCACAACCTGATGTGGTTTGATTTTGGTCTGGATCATACCTCCAACTTCAGCTTTGCGCTGGTCAAGCGCGGTGTGGCAGCAGTGCGTCAGAACTTCAAGCTCATCCTTATCTCAGAGTATTTCGACCAATCTATGGTGCTGCTCCGCCATGCTCTGTGCTGGCCGTTAGATGCTGTGGTTTCCTTTAGCCTGAACGCCAGGCAGCAGATGCCCCGTGGAAGATCAGGATGGGTGGGCAAGGCTGCAGCTCCAGCTCCTTTGGCATTAACAGACAAGCAAAGATCGAAATTACGTGAATGGAATGCACTAGACTGGCACCTTTACCAAGCTTTTAATCTCACTTTCTGGCAGGAAGTCGAGCGATTCGGGCGCAGTCGAATGGAGTCTGAGGTGGCCTTGCTGAGGACCAAACGGGAGGTTCTCACTCGCATCTGTTTGCGTGATGGGGGCCGCCTCGTAGAGGCCAGTCGCATCCGTGACAAGACCATCCGCCCTTTCCAGAGTGGATTAGTGAAGATCTTGGGTTACGAGTTGCAGTCGGGACTAGATAATGCCACGTGGGAAGCTTGCCTACGCATGATCAGGCCTGAGATACAATACAAAGACTTGCTGGATCTTCGGCAGTTCCCCCGAGCCCAGCAACCCCCAGCCGCTGGAGGGCTTCCAGTAAAGAGAGAGTCCTCAGTACTCAGGACTGAAGACCATGGGGGAAAGAGGTTGGTGGAAAAGGACTGGGATGGGACCATTCTGTTTCGGAATCTAACATTGGGTCAGGTTGATTCAAAAGTAAGACTTAGATAGTGAGCTAGTTGCACCTTTTTGCCTCAAGGTCAGTAGTTCTGACCCATTTTGGCTCCACAGGCCTCTGTGCTGCACTACTAGAGGAGAAGGGATATCCAAGACATACAACACACCACTTTGTCATTGACTTTTCCTTCCTCCATCTTGCCCATCTACATTCTATTTTATAGAAAACAACATTTGTTGAATGTTCAGCATTTGTTGAATGTGCAAAGTGGTTTGTGATTAGATGGCAGTGGCTAGAATGATATAATGGTACAAACATGCCAGATGATGGCTAAATGCACAAGCTCGCTGTCGGTGAGTTTGTTATTGGGAAGAAGTGAGAAAATGCTGTTTCCCTGTCTGTGAAGAGCCATGGTATAGTACAAAAAAAACATAGCCGTGCATGTAGTTGCATTGTTTCAAACATGCTGCCAAAACCCCACTTTCAAACAGATACGTTACAGGTACGTTAGTGTTCAAAAGTTTGGAGTCAATAAGATTATTTTTGAATTTAATACTTTCATTGAGCATGCATTAAATTGATCAGAAGTAACAGTAAAGGCATTCATTATGATTTAAAAAAAAATCGAATACATTTTGTTCTTTTGAACTACAAGAAACAATTATATTAAATTGTAATAATATTTCACATTACTGTATTTTTATAAAATAAATGAATCATTTGTGAACATAAGACACTTCTTTTGAAAATGTTAAAAAAGTGTTACCAACCCCCAAATTCTATGTATGCTTGAGCATCCAAGGAAATAACAATGTGGTAATGGAAGTGTATTTGAATTTGATTATAGTACACCATGGAAATCCATTCGCTACCATGATTCCACAAAAGTGCAATCACAGACGATTCATTGTCTGGATCACGAGATTCAAACAGTGGTACTTTTCAGAGTTGCTGGAATTTTATTTTAAATCCGTTTATATGGGTAATTGTTCAACAGGAATTTTTATTTCTTTCTTTTCTTTTTTAGAAGGGATGGGTTGATTTCTATGCCACACACATTTTTCAGTGACACAGTATAAGCTAATACGCTCTCATGGTTCTGTGAGAACAACATCTCCAGTTTTTAATACTGTGAAATAATATGACCTTTCATCAAGTGATTGGCCATTGCGCTTCCTGTAACAGTCTGTTTACCTATCGATAGCTACTTGCTAGAGGTTGATATTTTAGCTTTTTATTTTGATGTTTTCAATTTAAAAAAAAAATCATAGATGGTGAATGTTCACTGGCATGGTCAATGCTGTTATTTCTGAGGCCTGTCATAAACATTTTAAAGATCAGAACACCTGAAATTCCAAAACTCAATGGTTATTATGCCTTACAATTCATACCTTTGTGAAGCAGTGCTTTAATATCAAAGTTTGCTGTATTTATTATGCTTTTGTATACATTTCTCTGTGTATCTACAGCATTTATATTCTCAAACTACTACAAACTGTTTTTTTCTCTTATTGCGTGTGCTGAGAAAATGTACTGTAGAAATTTGACTTGAATGCACTGTGCAAATTGCCCCATGTTACGGACAGCCAGCTTTTTTTATGTAGATTTCAATGCACAGAGTAAGACGACATCTAACATTACCAGTGATTTTATTTCCTCTGTTTTAAGTAAGACGATATTGAAATGAAGAAAACACTAGTATGGTCACTGTTGTTTACCTATTCATGTGCATAATTTAATGTAGAGTTAGGATTTATATGCATGGATTTAGTTAGCAATCATTTCCTTGTATTATTGATAAACAACTGCATAACATGCATTTTAATACCCCATTCCATTCTAGTTTGGACTGTATTATTGCCAATTAATTAGTCTTTATCTTTGATTTATCTTTCCTTTCCCAGTAGCTTTCATGGTTGCAGCTCACATTAGTTTTTTTTTCAGTGAATATGGAGTAAAAGAACACGCATTTAACTGATTATATTTCACAAAAAAGACTCCATTTGAAAGACCGTGATTCGTTTTTATCATATATGTTTTTCTTTAGAAACGTTGGTGGAGAATTTAATGTTTCTTCCATTAAAAAGAAAAGAGTAATGCTATTACTGTGAATCATGTTTGCAGAAATCCACACTAAATTAAGTGTGATTAATTTAAGCAATGATTTTCTGTTCAGCTTGAGATGTAGAACTTTTACACTCGCTCACCTCGTTTTAGAGAAAACTGTAATGAGTCTGGCAATATTGTGCTGTAATACCTGCGTGTTATACGAATCAGTGTCTCCGTGACTCTTTAGGTAGATTAACTATGGTACTGTAATTTAAAAATAAACCAAAGAGGTACAGATGTTTCTGTGCTTGGAAACTTGATATATCAGAAATTGGCACAGTTTTTCATTACATTCATTGACCAGAAAATTGAATCAGAAGGAGTGCAAACGGGCAAATTCAGCCTAGGGTCTGTGTCAACTATCATCTCATAAGAAAAAAAAAAAAAAGAAAATTGGCTGGAGTTGAGTTTAATTGAAAATGTGCTCTCCAAATGAGAAAATGCAACATGTCTCTTGTAACACATTCTTTTAGTCAGTATCTCTCTGTTCTATTTGAGCAGTATAAGTAAACTCATTCACGTTCCTTCTCTTCTGTACTTTAAAGACTATAATGCGATTCAAATGATATTTATGTTCCGTCTTCTTTCACTAATATTATTCAAACCTGTTTACCATATTTATTGTTTTCTTTTAAGTGATTTGAATATATGGGAAAACCTCTGTAGATATTTGCGTGTGATGAGCTTGATTTGGTTTACTTGTATGTAGTAAAATAAAACAAAAATTGACATGTGACAAAAGTGTTTCTAATGTTTTTTTTTTAATAGCTAGCATTAGTGTCCTCCTCATCTCTGCACTGAATGAGATAAGATCATTGCTACAGGATGCTTATTTGATATACAAAGTTTAACACAATGAAAATAGGTGCTGGAACTGTAGCTTTGCATATGTATTTTCATGGGCTCTTCTCAAAACACACATGTGACCTTTATGTATAGCCTGCAAATAGGAACACAGTTAGCACATAAGGCCAGAAATTGGTAGTGATATTAGTAATATCTGTTGACTTTTTTTTGCCTCAGGTTTACATGCCTATTACTCAAGAAGATATCTGAATATCTTAATATTTCTGTATTAAATATTTCTCTTTAAGGAAATAAAAAATAGCAGCTGTATGCAAAATTACCCACATTTGGTTTTTGGCCAATGAAAATGTGTACAATTTACAAGTTCGAAAAATAAGATTTGCAAGCTTGCAAAATGTAAAAAAAATATATATATATGTCTGCAAACATTATGTTGTTTTTGAGATTTCCTTCTTCAGAACTGCAAAAAAAAAATTACGATGTTGTGCAAAGACTTTTTCTGAGTTTCAAATTTGTCAGTGTTCTCCCAGTGTATTAGATTGTTTTCCAGGTTTGAAACCTTGTAAATGGTGATCTGAAAACTGGTGTGCGAATGTGTGAAAAAAAGTTTTGAAACTCTGAAAACAGAGCTTTGCAGGCTTGCAAAGTGGTAAAAAATGTTAAATCTCTTCAAACATAATTTTGTTTTAGAGTTTTCCCTCTTCAGAAGTGCAACACTCTTTTTAATGGTGTTGTGCAATAATTTTTTCAGGGTTTCGAATTTGTCACTGTTCTCCCAGTGTATAGTTTGTTTTCAAGATTTGAAACTTTGTAAATAGTGATCTGAAAACTGGTGTGTAAATAGGTGAAAAAAAGTTTTGAAACTCTGAAAACTGAGGTTCGAAAGGGCAAAACTTATTACATTACATTACATTTACACTCCTATGCAGACTATTTTTTCAGAGCCGAGTTTACAACACCCACTTTGCAGAGATACGCCCACACAGTTGCGAGCTTGCAATTCACGTAGCTCTGCTCTGAAACTCTGAAACTCAGACTGAGCGAAAATGAAGCTTCGCAACCTCGCAAATAAAAATAAAAAAAGCCTGGAGGGAGGGCCTTCTGCTCTTGGCCAATGCTTTGCTGTCTGTCGACGTACAGTCCAATCACAAGTCGTATTTACCTGAAAGGTGGGATTAAACGACTGCTCCGCCAATGACAAAAGCGCACAGGATACGCAAAATAAACGTTCCTAAAATGTAAAAAAGGTTACCGACTTGTCGCTGGAATTCACCATACAATTGCCAGCAGCCACTGAGTTTACCACTGATAGGCCGGCGGTGCATCAGTATACACACTCACCTCACGCAGCGAACGACTCACTTTCCTCAGGCAGTGGACCACTGACTCTCTCTTCATGTAGTGACCGAATATTACAATTAAAGTGATAAAGTGACTTCTATTGTGCATCCAAAAGAATATTTAGATATTATATTTAAATATTCAGAAAGGTGTACAGTGTATGTTTTACTTTTATTAAAATATTTCAGTAAAATTATAAATAATTGCCTATTTTGCGTATCCTGTGCGCTTTTGTCATTGGCAGAGCATTCGGTCAATACCACCTTTCAGGTAAATACGACTTGATTGGACTGTATGTCAATAGACAGCAAAGCATTGGCCAAGAGCAGAAGACCCTCCCTCCAGGCTTTTTTTTTTTTATTTGCGAGGTTGCAAAGCTTCATTTTTGCTCAGTCTGAGTTTCAGAGTTTCAGAGCAGAGCTGCGTGACAACACTGCCACAAATCACGTGAGTGATTTGAACAGCCCTGTGACTGCAGTAGAGTCATTCAGGTTCCTGGGCACCACTATCTCTCAGGACCTGAAGTGGGACATTCACATTGACTCCGTCGTAAAAAAGGCCCAGCAGAGGTTGTACTTCCTTCGCCAGCTGAGGAAGTTTAACCTGCCACAGGAGCTGCTGAAACAGTTCTACTCCACCATCATTGAATCCATCCTCTGCACTTCAGTAACTTTCTGGTTCAGCTCAGCTTCTAAATCTGACCTCAGAAGACTACAGAGGGTAGTCCAGACTGCTGAGCAAATCATCGGTACAACCCTCCCTTCTATTCAAGAACTGTACTTATCCAGAGTGAGAAAAAGGGCTGTCAAAATCACTTTGGACCCCTCACATCCAGCACACTCCCTCTTTGAACTGTTGCCATCTGGTCGACGCTACAGAGCACTGAGCACTAGAACGACCAGACACAGGACCAGTTTCTTCCCTCAGGCAATCCATCTTATGAACAGCTGATAATAACGGCGAACACACTACACTTTATATTTATATACACATACACTTTATTTATCTAACACACATACTTAGTATACACTTAAATTTTGCACATAATTTATAAAGTACATACATAACTGCATTTTGTAATATACCTGCCTACAATTGTCATTTGTATATTGTCATTCACTATCTACTTATTTGTATTTTTTATTCTTTTATTATGTGTATTATGTTCTGTCTCTGTCATTCTGTTGTACTGCGGAGCTTCTGTCACGAAAACAAATTCCTCGTATGTGTAAATATACCTGCCAATAAAGCTCATTCTGATTCTGATTCTGAGTTGCAAGCTCGCAACTGTGTGGGCGTATCTCCGCAAAGTTGGTGTTGTAAACTCGGATCTGAAAAAAATAGTCTGCATAGGAGTGCAAATGTAATGTAATGTAATAAGTTTTGCCCTTTCGAACCTCAGTTTTCAGAGTTTCAAAACTTTTTTTCACCTATTTGCACACCAGTTTTCAGATCACTATTTACAAAATTTAAAATCTTGAAAACAAACTATACACTGGGAGAACAGTGACAAATTCGAAACCCTGAAAAAAAGATTGCACAACACCATTAAAAAGAGTGTTGCACTTCTGAAGAGGGAAAACTCAAAAACAAAATTATGTTTGAAGAGATTTAAAAAATTTTACCACTTTGCAAGCCTGCAAAGCTCTGTTTTCAGAGTTTCAAAACTTTTTTTCACACATTCGCACACCAGTTTTCAGATCACCATTTACAAGGTTTCAAACCTGGAAAACAATCTAATACAGTGGGAGAACACTGACAAATTTGAAACTCTGAAAAATTATTTGTGCAACATCGTAAAAAAACAATTTTTGCAGACATATTTTTATTTTCTTTACATTTTGCAAGCTTGCAAATCTTATTTTTCGAACTTGCAAAACTTTTTTTTGTAAGATTTTGAGTTTTCGAACACTTAGTTTCAACCTTTCAGAACTGTATTTTCAGTTTTGAATCATGGCAGGATTTAAATCCCATATTTACCAGTTTACTCATGGAGCCACATTAAGATCTCCACATCTCTGGGAATGGACCGGGGCCTTTAAATGAAGATACCAAAGTTTTTTTAAGGATATTAAGTAATGTTTAATACTTCTTGAGTTACAGACATACAAACCTGAGGCAAAAAAATTGCTTTTTGCCATTTTTTAACTGTCACCATTTGCATAAAATGAAACAAAGATTGCTAAAATCAACCACCCCTTCAAAATAAAGGATTAATCAGTAAATCTACACCTGTGAAATTTAATATTTCAGCATATGTTCGTCTCTGTACAGAAAAAAATATTAACAAAATCCCAAATTTGAGCCATGGAAACTCCCCCAATTTATTTATTTTATTTTATTTATTTATTTTTTTATATGAGTTGCCTTTAATGAAATAAGCTAAAATACATTCATTCTGAAGCATTTACTGAAATGTAAAGAAACATGGCAAGGGGCAACATGTATAACTATAAATAGTGAATTTTATGAAGGGTTGTATGTTGGTATGTTAGTGTTTTTTTTTTTTTTTTTTTTTTTTTTTTACATTTAAATGTAGACATTAGATACAAAGCAGCTAATTTCCCATGCATAAATTGTCAAATATATCATTATTAATTATTAAAACGTTATTTTGTTGGAAATAATAATATAATACATTTCAGTCGAACATCATCACAGACAAAGTAGTGAAATATAACAGTTATAATAATGAATCGCAGAATTAAACAAAACTGTGGCGGTTCTCACATCTATACCATTGTTTACCTTTATCGACAAGCGACTATTCTTGCCTAGCTGTTATGCCGCTCTGCATCGATAAGCGTGCCTGTCATACAGCGCACTTGAATGCGTGCGATACGTTACTGGTAGCCAACAGAAATGGGACAAAATAGGATGAATGTTATTTTTGTTCAGTATGGGAAACCGTGATATTATGCGAGGTGAAAGGTTAAACGGGCTCGTTTAATTTAGAGATTATTTATTGAATGGGAGTGTTATTTGCAGGCTGCTCGGGCTAACCGGATACCTTCGCTGTCTGATTGCAGCGCGCGCTGTGATGGTCATGGTGTTAATGATGGAATCGCAATGCGAGTACTTTATGTATTTTCCGGCCGTCCCCATCTCAGACCTGTCGGACCCGGCCAAATACCGCACGCTCCCGCGTCGCAGTCACCTTTATCTCGGGGAAACCGTGCGCTTTCTGCTGGTTTTGCGCTCTCAGAGCGTCGCCTCGGTGTCCGGGTCGACCTGCACTGCGGCAGCGGATGGCAGCGGCTCGGAGCATCACAGCAGTCGCTCTTGGAGGGAGCTTGCCGGCTC
This sequence comes from Carassius auratus, assembly GCF_003368295.1. Classification (NCBI taxonomy): domain Eukaryota; kingdom Metazoa; phylum Chordata; class Actinopteri; order Cypriniformes; family Cyprinidae; genus Carassius; species Carassius auratus. Next base: position 29,752,609 of record NC_039274.1, read on the forward strand.
TCTCTGCGCCGTGGCCAGCGTTAGCCCTGGTGACAACCGACAGCGGACACAGCCTCTGTATCACGACTACCACAGCAGCGGGGACGAGTGTGTGGAGGACACGGACGATGATGATGCTGCGGAGGTGGGCTGCGCAGGTAACGTTAGAGGGGGCCCGAGGTACCGGGGCTTCAGGGAATGCAAGCCGCTCCTCATTCACAACAACCCCGGCAACGGCGTGAGGGAATTCCGCAAGGCTCCTGTACAGGTGCTTAAACAAACACTCAAGTCTATTGCAGAATAGCTGTTTACTGTACAGTTAACTTTCACTGCTAAGCATACAAATATATCTGACGATCTACATAAAACACGGAAGTGTTGACATTTCCTGTTGTACTGTTTGAGAGAGAGATGTGTTTGCCTTTTCTTATGGCTGGCAACCCTACAGAACACAGTCTTTTTTTATTTATAATAGAGGATAGTCATAGTACCGCAAAGTACTTCCTCATTTTAGTTTTCTGGCCAGAATGCTCTCATGCAGTATATTTCTACAGTTCCTTACTTGAACCCTTGCAGGTGCACTCAGTTATGTTTTAACTAAAAAACATTTTATACCAAAAGAAGTGGACAGCAATTTTGAGAAATATCATCGAATAATATGATAGTCACACAAGATGAAGACTCCAAACATCTTCTAGGAAAAAGCTATTTGATTTCACAAGAGGCATTTATCTATGAGGTGTTGCCATATGTGAACATCAAATATTGATATGTGTAGTATTAGATGGAGAAGGACACACAAAACTAGAACAAGACCGAAGATAAACAGCCAGCTTCAGTGTGACACAATCCAATGTTAGTCAGCAAGCTTCATGAATCCACACAGATAAGCTAAAGTAAAAACTCAACACTACTTCTGAAACAAATAAGGGCTGAGTAAATTTTAAAAGGGCATGAAGATTAAATTAATTTCTGTATATAATTTCAGACTTTAGAAGGAAAGTGCAACACTCATTCCACAAACATAGGCTTGACTTTAATTCTTTAAAAACAGTGACATTTTGGACAAATTTAAAGCTTCAGTAATCATCAGATTGTTGAACTTTTCTTCTGAAGTGGAAAATATGGATTCAGCTTTTTATGTATGCTTTTGTAATTTTATCATTTACGTTGACAATGAAAGTTATGTGTAAAGAAAAAAAAGAAACATTTACCTTGAGGACTTCTCATAGCATTCTGCTCTTTTTAGATTAAAACAATTTTGATACCAAGAGAGGTTATATCCTAAGTCATTTGACCAGAGTATTTTTAGGGACTCCTTTTCAGTGTTTCTTCTCAGAAGTTGGACCTGTTTGCTCCCCCTAGCCTCTGTATACCCCAGCCCAGCATACAGAAGACATTTAAGAGATAAATAACATATGCAGATTGTAAAAAGCATCTGGAGAATGAAATACAGTCATGCCCACAAATATTGGCACACTTGGCAAATATGATCAAATAAGGCTGTGAAAATTAATCTGCATTGTTAATCCTTTTGATGTTTTATTTGAAAAATTCACAAAAATATATCCTTAAATTGGATAATAAGAATTTAAAATTGGGGGAAATATCATTATGAAATGTTTTTCTCTAATACACATTGGCCACAATTAAGGACACCCTTTTATTGAATTATTTTTTAAACCTCCATTTGCCAGTTTAACAGCTCAAAACTGTCTCCTATAATGCCTGATGAGGTTAGAGAACACCTCACAAGAGATCAGAGACCATTCCTTCATCCAGAATCACTCCAGACCCTTCAGATTCCCAGCTTCTCCTCTTCACTTCACTCCTCTTATTTTCTGTAGGGTTCAGGTCAGAGGACTGGCTATAGCAGAAGCTTGGTTTTGAGCTCACTGACCCATTTCGGTGTTGTTTTTGAGGTTTGTGTTTGGATTATTGTACGGTTGAATGATCCAAACATGGCCCTTTATAAGATTTCTAACAGAGTCAGTCACTTACTGATTTTTTATCTGTTGGTATTTGATAGAATCCATGATGCCATGTGTCTAAACAAAATGTCCAGGACCTCCAGCTGAAATATAGGCCCACAACATCAAAAATACAGCTGTATATTTCATTGTACACATGGGGTACTTTATATCCCTGTTTTCACCAAACCCATCTTGAGTGTTTACTGCTAAAAAGCTCATTTTTAGTTTAATTTGATCATAGAAGCCCGTCCCATTTGAAGTTCAGTCGTGTCTGATAACTGAATATGCTTTAGTTTGTTTTTGGGTGAGCTAGGAGAATTTTTCTAGAAACCCTCCCAAACAACATGTGTTGATGTAGGTTCTGTTTGACAATTTTTTAAAAAGGTTTTCTGAACCAGAAACTCAACTATTTTCTGCAATTCTCCAGCTGTGATCCTTGGAGAGTCTTTAGCCACTCAAACTGACCTCCTCACCGTGCATTAGGACGATATAGACACACGTCCTCTTCCAGGCAGTTTTCTAACATTTTCTGTTGATTGGAAATTCTTAATTATTGTCCTGATGGTGGAAATGGGAATTGTCACTGCTCTAGCTCTTTTCTTAAAGCCACTTCACCAATTTGTGAAGCTCAATCATCTTTTGCTGCACATCAGAAATATATTCTTTGGTTTTTCTGATTGTGATGGATGATTAAGGGCATTTGGGCTTTGTTTTCCCTCCACTTTATATTTCTGTGAAACAGGAAGCAATGGCTGGATAATTTCATGTTTATAATCATGCTGGAGTGCTCAAAATTGTGAATATGAATAGGAATATACTTCAGAGATATTTTACTCATAAGAATTTCTAGGGGTGCCAATAATTGTGTCCAACGAGTATTTGAGAAAAACATTAATTTCATAATGATATTTCCCTTCCGTTTTAAATTCTTATTATCCAATGAAAGGATACATTCTTGTGAATTTTTTAAATAAAAAATCAAAAGGATTAACAATGCAGATGAATTTTCACAGCCTTATTTGATTATATTTGCCAAGGGTGCCAATATTTGTGGGCATGACTGTATGGTCATTGTAATGTTTAAGTCAAGTCTGTTTAAATCAAGAATTTAGCACAGAATGTTCACATCTAACAAAAGTTTGACAGTCCACCAAAGTGCAGTGCTTCTGTGTTTTTTCCTATTGGAAATTCTCATAAGAAGCAAAGCAAGGCAATACATTTTTCAAACAGAGGTAGAACCCACCTTGTGAAATGAGAGCTTAGTCTACTATTTGCACTGCTTTCTTTGCCAGTCACACACCCAGAAGTGCAAATCTTTTAAAATGCACCAATCCAGTTTTAGGAGTCAGTCATTACAGAGCTATAATACTCAAACTGTAAGCCAAGGTTGTATGACTTTGTTTTTGTCTCTGAGTTACAAGAACAAGCAGAAACCCTACACCAGGCTGGACTCCTTAGACGTAATTTATTTACTTGAAGTACCCCCTGTCATTTGAAGTTAATTTTTCAATAAAGACACGTCACATATTCTCTGATGTCGATTGATGGTCACATGACATGCAACTAAACAGATCAAATCAAGTCACCTTTGTTTATATAGCACTTTATACAATATATAGATTGTCTAGAAACTGCTTCACAGTATTAAACGGCAAATAACAGAATCAATAATGCAAACTACTTAAAATATGAGACGAATTCTGCTGTAAAGCAACAGGAAATTTTTTTTACTTGTGAAAGGGGTAGATGATGATGATGATGTATTAACTCTAATTACACAAATGAAGACAGAAATATATTACAAATTACAAATAAACTGAAAAATATTTAATAATAATTGTTTTTTAAAAAGGTATCATATCAGATTTGAATTTCTTATTGATTTAAGTCAATTGCATTGTGTTTTTGTGGCATTGGCCATGTCGCTCACACAATAACTAGGTTTTGAAGCATGAATTAAATGTTTTTACAGAGTTGTGATGTTCCAGGACACAGTTGTGATAATTGCACTTACAGTGCTGAGAAAAACTGTGAACTATCAGCTCATGCAGAGATGGAGTTTGCTGCATTTACTGTGAAACGAGAAACTTTTAGATGCTGAATACACCGGATCACAAGCTGCTCACATGAACACAGTGCAAAGTGCTTTGAAAACTCACAAATTACAATCCACTTGAAGTTTCCTTCAAGGACCCCCAGGGGTTTGGGAACCCCTGTTTGGGAAACCCTGCTCTACACATACAGAAAAAATAGCATCTTCCCTTGTCCCATGTGTCACCTTGAAGTATTTTACTTTGTTTCTTTAGTCTCCTGTGGATGAGCCAGTTGTTTTAAGCGATGAGGTCATCTTCCCCCTGACTGTGTCACTGGATAAGCTCCCTGTCAACACTCTCAAAGTGAAGGTATGACTAATATGTGTGTGGGTTTGTGTGTGTGTTCGGTTCTTGCATTTATGCATATGGCTGTGTATTTTCAGATACTGGTATTGTGGTATTGGTATAAATAGAACAGGAACTAATGCATTTCTTTACACATGGTTGTATTGCTGATTAGTTTTGCATGCTTGTGCAAGGTTCTAATGCAAAGCAGTGTGAGTTTGTGTGTGCAAGAAATGTAGATAAAATCAAAAAACCTATGCTCATGATATGTCATGTTGCATGTGTTGCTGACTGCACCTCTGATTTATGTGCTTGTGTGTTACCAGATAATTGTAACTGTGTGGAAGCAAGAAGAGGAGAAAGCTGAGATCCAGGAGCATGGCTACCTCAGCATCCTCCAACAAAAGAGCCCCTGCCAAACATTTCGCCAGGATCTAAACACCTTCAAAGCACAGGGTGAGCTCTTGGATCCTTCATCCCAATTTTGCATGATCTCATTATTGATGTGGGACCTCAGGGATCTGCCTTTTACGCTCGTCTTTAATCGCCATTGCTTTCCTTTCATTATCTCTCCTCTCTGTTTCTTTATCTGCCGAGTGTCAATGTTAGTTTTTTTTCTCTCTGTGCCACATATAGGGCTGGGTGATAAAACGAAAACAGTAATTATTGCGATTTGCGATATAATTTTGCCTCGATAAAAAAAGCTATATAAAGAGTTCGATATGTTTATTTATAATGTTTTTGCCTAAAGCAAAGGAATCAGCACTACTCATTTGAAGCCTGCCACAAGGAACATTTTTCTGCTCGACTCAAACAGCAACGCATCATGAGCTCACTAGACTAGAGCAGATGCATTCACTCGCTGATGAGTCTCGGTCACATGACACTCAACAGCACTGTGAGATCCGATGAGATGCGCTGGACTTCAGAGAAGGACACAAATGAATTTGTGATTTTAAAGTAGCTTAGAGCCAGATTACACAGTGCCGAGAAACCGGAGCAACGAAACAGTCAGAAGGCTTTAAATCTACAAATCGCCATCATTTACCATGGATTTACTGTAGTAACACTATGTATTGTGGCATAAATGAGGGATATTCATACGGAATTGTATTATATTATTAATAGATTATGTATTAAAGAAGTAATGGAATATAGTTAATTACAATATTTTTTTGTGGTTATGCTATAGCATTTTTGCATTTATACTAAACGTATTTTTCATATAAATACCTAGAAACCATAATTACATAGTTAAATGTTTACTGTGGTATTGAGGTGCTGTATGTGTTGTTTTAAGTGTGGTTATCATGATCTACATGTATGCTACTCTGGAAGACGAATGGTTAAATTTAATAAATCTCAGTCCGGATAATTAAATTTCACCATTTAAAAATGAGGTGGTTACAGTTTTTACAGATGTTGCTGTTAATAAAAGTTGACATCAACATAATTGATAGTGAACATAAATTAACATCTGCATCCAATCTCAAGCTACTACTGTCATCTATACTCAAGCTACTGTCAAATGTGCGTTTGTAAAAGACGAAAAATTTAACATTATCAACTGTGCTGAAGATAACACTTCATCAAAGTCAGGCAACACAAACCTGTTTCATGATTTAAAACAATATCACATGCAGATATTAAGAAATACATTTTTCTATATTGATATTTATTTTGTTAAGGATGAATTCCTAAAAAAATGTTTAAAGAATTCAAAACCATTTACTGTTTGTCATGTTCTGACAAAAAGAGTCATTTAAAACAACAATTAACTGTCTGATTTCTACAGCTTTCACTTAGGAGCAAAAATCTGCCTTTAAACTTGAAAGGAATAAAGATTTGAAATGTATTCTGATAATTATTGATATCGACTAATATGAAAAATCTTACCATGACAGTTATTTGGGCCGTATTGCCCAGCACTAGTCACCTACATTATTGAAATGTCAGGTATTTCAGAACTGTAGCTAACATATATTAACTTTACTGTTAAACGTTTTTTGATACATGTGCTGTTTAGGAAATTGCTTTAAATTGGTGTTGTTTTCTCTTGCTTGCCAACAGTCAGCACCACACTTAGTGTCCTGCCCCCTCCGACTGTAAAGTGTCAACAGATGACAGTCTCAGGGAGACACTTGACTGTCCTCAAAGGTAACGTCAGCCCTATTTCTACCTCTTTGCACATTTTATAAGCACACACGATAAATATACAATACCGCTGAAAAGGTTGGGGTCATTAAGTTTTTTTTTTTTTTAGAAATAATACTTTTTTAAGCAAGGATTATTTAAAATCCAAATGACAGTACAGACATTTATAATGAGGTGGTGAGGGGGGGGGGGCTGGTTGTATCATGGTTTCCAGAAAAATATGGAGCTGATAATAATATTCAATGTAATTTGATATGCATGTCTTATGATATAATAGGTCGTTAGTGGTCCTGATGTAAGGGAGTTAAGAAAGACATTCATACCTCATTATAAAAGTAACCCTGTATCTATCTGGTGAGAAAAGTCTCAATTTTTGTCTCCACTGCTATATTATACAGAATTTGTGCTAGAAATAGGCAGTAGTTCTGTAGTGCTGTGGTGTATGCACTACGTCTCTTTTATTTTTGTGGTTTCCTGTATCTTTATGTGATAGACGCCTGTTTATGTATGGTTGAACATCTGACTGTTTCAGTGTTAAATGCAAGTTCTCAAGAGGAAGTGTGTGTACGTGACATCAAGATCTTTCCCAACTTCAATTCTTCGTACTTACCAATGATGCCAGATGGCTCTGTACTGCTGGTGGACAATGTTTGGTAAGAAAAAAAAACACTGGGTACAACCGTGTACACCAAACGTTCTGATTAGGGGTTGTTATAAAATTCCTGTCCTTGAATAATAAACAGCTGCTATTTTTTCAGCCCGAACCACTTCAGTGTTTAAATATTGTTTTGCAGATAACACAAGATGGATTGGTTTAGTTATTGACAGTTTATACATTTTATATAATGTTGAACATTTAAAAAGTAACTTTATATACAAATTTATTTACACTGAACAAAATTATAAATTGTGTGGTTGAGTGGTTTGATGATGTCAGTGTTGTGGATCGAGTGGCCCATGGTGGCGGTGGGGTTATGGTATAGGCAGGTGTATGTTATGCACAACAGACACAGGTGTATTTTATTGATGGCATTTTGAATGCACAGAGATACAGTGATGAGATCCTGAGGCACATTGTTGTGCCATTCATCCACGACCATCACCTCATGTTGCAGCATGATAACGCACGTCCACATGTTGGAAGGAGGTGTACACAATTCCTGAAAACTGAAAACATCCCAGTTCTTGCATGGCCAGCATACTCACCGGACAGGTCCCCCATTGAGCATGTCTGGGTATGGAGCCAGAAGAGTCTCAATAAAGATAAATGCACACACTACAGTCACATATGCACACATAGGATTCATACATGCACACACATAATTCATAAATACACACACAGGATACACAAATGCACACAAAATTCACAAATGCACACACAAAATTTAAAAAGCACAGAAGATTCACAAATGCATACAAAATTCAGAAATGCACACAAAATTCAGAAATACACAAACAGTTTAGAAATGCAAACAACATTTACAAATGCACTCAAGATTCACAAATGCACAGGACAAGATTCAGAAATGTATTTCTGATGCACACACACATATATCTTGATTTACAAACTGCTTGCGGTCTGTGAACTTCACTGCATTTGTGTGTGAATTTTGAGACTCCCTTGACTTGGCTCGACACACAAATGCCTTTTTTTAAACAGGGAATGATCTGCAACCAATCAGATATCTCTCTTGTTTTAGCCAATCACAAGAATGCACCCCACGTGGGGGATTGTTTACTTATAAGCCAATCAGCGAACGACTCACTTTCCTCACGCAGCGAACGACTCACTTACCTCACGCAGCCGGCGATTCACTTTTCGCAGCCAGCGACCCACTTTGCCCAGCGAACGACTCACTTTCCTCACGAGTCACGCAGCGAACGACTCACTTTCCTCACCCAGCGATCAACTCGCTTTCCTCAGCGAACGATTCACTTTCCACACGCAGCGATCAACTCACTTTCCTAAGCGAATGACAGCCGGAGACCCACTTTTCGCAGCCAGAGAGTCACTTTCCTCTTGCAGCGGACCACTGACTCTCTCTTCATGTAGGGACTGAATATTATAATTAAAGTGACTTCTATATTGCATCCAAAAGAATATTTAGATATATTTAAATATTCAAAAAGGTTTAAACAATTTTTTTTTTTTTTTACTTTCAATAAAATGAAATAATTGCCTATTGCAAATTTATGAATCCATGGTTAACTTTTTTTCTGCAGTCACTGGGCTATATGTATTGAGACATTTTTAAATTTATATTTTGAAAAAAAAAAAAAAAAAAAACCTGAATTGTAATCTAAACATCTGTATTTTCATACAATTTAATACAATTGCTGTGTGAACATGTTCATCTGATTGGCTTATAAGTAAACAATCCCCCCACGTGGGGTGCATTCTTCTGATTGGCTAAAACAAGAGAGATATCTGATTGGTTGCAGATCATTCCCTGTTTAAAAAAAAGCATTTGTGTGTCGAGCCAAGTCAGGGGAGTCTCAAAATTCACACACAAATGCAGTGAAGTTCACAGACCGCAAGCAGTTTGTGAATCAAGATATATGTGTGTGTGCATCAGAAATACATTTCTGAATCTTGTTCTGTGCATTTGTGAATCTTGTTCTGTGCATTTGTGAATCTTGAGTGCATTTGTAAATGTTGTTTGCATTTCTGAATTGTGTGTGTATTTCTGATTTTTGTGTGCATTTCTGAATGTTGTATGCATTTGTGAATCTTCTGTGCTTTTTAAATTTTGTGTGTGCATTTGTGAATTTTGTGCGCATTTGTGCATCTTGTGTGTGTATTTATGAATCATGTGTGTGCATCTATGAATCCTGTGTGTGCATATGTGAATGTAGTGTGTGCATTTATCTTTATTGAGACTCTTCTGGCTCCATATCTGGGATGCTCTGGATCGGCTTATATGACAGCATGTTCCAGTTCCTCCCAATATTCAGCAACTTCGCACAGCCATTGAAGAGAAGTGGACCAACATTCCACAGGCCACAATCAACAACCTGATCTATTCTATGTGAAGGAGATGTGTCGCACTGCATGAGGCAAATGGTGGTCACACCGGATACTGACTAGTTTTTGGACCCTCCGAACCCCCCATTACTGTAAAACTGCACATTTTAGAGTGGCCTTTTATTGTGGGCAACCTAAGGCACACCTGTGCAATAATCATGCTGTCTAATCAGCATCCTGATATGCCACACCTTTGAGGTGGATGGATTATCTTGGCAAAGCAGAAGTGTTCTCTAACACAGATTTAGACAGATTTGTGAACAATATTTGAGAGAAATAGGCCTTTTGTGTGCATAGAAAAAGTCTTAGATCTTTGAGCTCAACTCATGAAAAATGGGTGCAAAAACAAAAGCGTTTATAATTTTGTTCAGTGCATATATATATATATAAAATACAGAACCAAAGCCCAAAAACAAACATTTTGTAAAACACTTTGAAATAGCACTATTTCCTTGAGGAATGCTAATGTAATTATTCTTGATGGCTCACAGGTGACAGTATGTAATATAATATACGACTTTGTGTGTGTGTGTGTGTGTGTGTGTGTGTTTCTCTGTGTATGACTGTCCATTCTGTTACATACTGTCAACACTGTCACTCTACCTTGGTAACAGAATTGACTCTTAATTCACAAAACAAGAAATCCTAATTTTTAGCCATACAAGACACCTTTTACATCAAATATTGTATTGCTATGGCCTGTGAAATCATGTGATCCATGACCATGAGTAACAAATTATTAAAATAACTAAAAATATTAATAAATAAAAAAGGACACCAAATGTACCTGCAATCATAGATTCACCCAGATGCATCTGAGAGAGTTTGTGTTAATGTGTAATTGTTTTGTGCTTCAGTCATCAGTCAGGAGAAGTTGCCATGGCATCATTTTACAGAATGGACAGTGAGTCCAGTCACCTTCCCAGCATGCTCAGTGCTCTAGAGGAGCAAAACTTTCTCTTCCAGCTGCAGCTCAATAACCAGCCACAAGATGAATCAACTGAGGTGGGCCATCAGGATATTTTGAGTGATAACAGGCTACAAATATGTATCCAACAGCCAATTATCTTCTTTGCGATTATTTAAAACCTTGATGATATAAATGTATTAATTAAATAAATAGTATTAATAAAATGTCATGTTTCTTTTTGCTGCAGGGACTAGAGGTGCCATTAGTTGCAGTCTTACAGTGGTCCACTTCTAAATTGCCCTTCACCAACTCTATCTACACTCACTATAGTCTCCCTAGTGTGAGACTGGACCGGCCGCGCTTCATTATGACAGCTAGCTGCCCCAGTGCGGTCAAGGCTCACGAACATTTCCGGGTGAGATATACCCTCCTCAACAACTTGCAGGACTTTCTGGCAGTCCGTCTAGTCTGGACTCCTGAAGGTGAGGATGGGTAAAATAGTAAAAACCATTTTAAGAACATATAGCTGCATGGCGATTGAATTGATTAGTGTGACTGCTTTGATATATTAACATGTGACACCCGAGAATCATTTTCTCTGATAATATATCAGAAAGTGTTCTCTATCTGCTGTGTGATGCCAGATCATAAATTAGTCATTCTTCTGATCTAATAGATCAAACAGGTTTGCTGAAAGGCCTGAAACTGTTTGTGATTGGGTTTTATTCATATGGACAGTACACTCAAGCACTGAAACATCTGTAGCTGTTTTTTACAGTGTAATGGGATATTATTTTATAAGTTAGAAAACAAAAAGGAGACACCCGAAGAGGTGGATTATTACCTATGATCTATTTTCGAATCCACTGAGTTTATTTTTTAATATTTATTTTGCATTTATTTAACCTTTACTTCAATTAATATAGAAGGAATGTTTTAATAGTTTTTGTTTTAGTAAACATTAACAACACTAGTTTGAAGAGGGAGGAGAGAAACTTTGTGTATCATGTTAAAAAAAAAGTGCTAAGAAGAGTGTTAGGCTAAAGTGGGGAAATGTAGCAGAGAAAGTGAGAAGGTATTAAGCAACGTGTGACTGACAGTCAATTGTTGTTTGCAAAGTTGATAAAAAATATTGCAACCATGGAAAAAGTGTCGCCACTATCAGAGACAGGCCTGATAAAAGCAAAGTAGAGAGCAAAGGCAAAAGTTGCTAAATTTTATTTGCTCATAAAGGTTGTGGTTCATGCTTGTAGCTGTAGATAACGCAGAGTCTGAGGCTGTAGCTGTGTATGTGACTATTTGTAATGTAATGCCAGATGAGCTAATGTCAGGCCTAGCTCATCAAACACAAATGAGTAGAAGAATCCAGACTGCACATTAACTGCATAGCAGATGGACAATAAACCTTAAAGACTCATTCATATTTGATTCGATTTTTTAAATGTCTTTAGGAATGGAAGGTTTAATGTTATTGTAGTTTTCAGCTTATTTTGTGCTTGTTTGTTTTTGTAGGCTATTTTACTGATAAGGATTGTGCAGAGAAAACAGCACATCTCAATGTGTCTGGTGTGTGTGTCTGGTGTGTGTGTGTGTGTGTGTGTCAACTGCTTGATCATGACTAAAATATTGCCTTCTACTGTATGTCCCGATGTTTTTTGACCCTCTCTTCTTCTCAGGTCGTGGACAGAAAGAGGATCCTGCAGTCAATGCAGTGGTGTGTCATTCTCCTCTCAGTAACCTGGGTTACTGTCGAAAAGGCAGTACCCTTTCCGTCAGTGTAGCTTTCCAGATACTCCAAGCAGGTCTTTTTGAGGTAAAGAGTCAAATGTGTGTGACCTGAGCAATTCAGTATTCTGTTTTACTTCCTTCAACAAAACCAATGAGTTACATTACTGGATCTGCACACCTCAATATCTGCTATTCTGTCTTGTCTGACTTTAGTTGAGTCAGCACATGAAACTGAAGTTACAGTTCACAGCGTCCGTGTCCAACCCTCCCCCTGATGCCCGTCCGTTGTCCCGCAAGAACAGTCCGTCCAGTCCAGCGGTTAGAGATATTCTGGACCGACATCAGGCCAGTCTCAGTCTGGGCCGCTCTCAGTCCTTTTCTCACCAGCAGCCATCCAAGTTTCACCTCACAAGGTATAGCGTTGAACGTGCGCACACACACACACACACACACACACATATGATCTTTATTTATTTCACTTGATGTAAATACAGTTCAATCTTACAGGTTCTCTCTCACACATACAATGTACACACTATATATGAATTTAATATGTTTAACATAGCAATAAATAACATAGCAATAAATTGACAGCCTTTTTAATAAGTAATTTTGATTTATTTATTTGAATTCATTCGAAAAATCCATTTGAAAGGTTTGATATTACTTCATCTTTGTTACACAGTGGGTGAACAAAGATGCACTGCCAATCAAAAATGTTTAAATTAATAAGTTACATTTAATTATTTTATTTTTGCAGTGACAATAAACACTAAAAGGTCAAAAGGTTGTGTTGAACAATATTGTTTTTAAGAGAAATAAGAATAATAATAATATTTATTAAATATTAAGCACGACAACTGTTTTTAACATTGATAATAATAAGAAACATTTATTATTATTATTATTTTCACAAGGATCATGTGAAAATTCAGCTTTGTCATCACAGCAATAAATTACATTTTAAACAATAATGCAAGAGATCTCGTGTTTTAAGTAGCAGTAATATTTCACATTATTACTAATCAATTAAATGCATCTTGGTAAATCTAAGTGACCCCAAACGTTTGATCACACACAGTATTAATGGGTCTATACATGAATGTATTTAGCTGTCTTTACAAGTTAGTAATATTTGTGCAAAACACTATAATTCCAACTGCAATGGAAGATCTCAGTTGACTGATTTAGGACTGTCTTCATAGGCAGGAACTAGGATATAGGATCTAGCCTATGGTAGACTGATACATCCTCTTACAATTATCTCACTTCTCAATGTTTTCTTTGTCAAATCATGATTGTGTCATTTATGCAGCACAGATCATTGTCTATGTTTATGTTTGTTTGTGTCTTACAGGACAGGCAGTGTTATGGAGCGCAGGGCCATCACCCCTCCTGTGGGCTCTCCTGTTGGACGGCCGCTGTACCTCCCTCCAGACAGGAACATCTTGTCACTTGACAAAATTGCCAAGCGTGAGTGCAAGGTGCTGGTACTGGATTCACACACCTAAATGCACACACACAAACACAGACACACACACACACACACACACACACACACACACACACACACACAGTGGAGAGGAAGTAAGAATATTTTTGAACTTTGAGAAAGAGCCACGTGTCATCGAAGCAGTGTAAAGTGGTCTGTAAGTTTCAGTTCAATATGTGTTTTTCTTTTCGTTTTATCAGCATTCATTGTATAAATGCTGTACAGTTATGATTATTTGAAAATAATTTCAATGCAGTTTACATGCAGCTACTGTTTTGACAATTTCGACAGAAGGAATGAAAAGAAAGCATAAACACAGGGATTTATTGTTTATTCATTTGACTGGAGTCGTGAAGTTCTGAAACTTGTGTTACATACAAGTTAAAATATTGTTCTGATGGCTGTTTAAAGGGAAGATGGATGGTTATGGTTGGTCATAACCCAGACCCACATGGAATCTGTGTGCTCAGAAATCTTTCTGAAGAAACTGATCCTCCATAGGACATGCATGCTTGTTTATTTAATCGTTTTGCCAATGTTTTCAGACACAAATAACTCTAGCACTTTATTAAACACATTGTGTTTGCTTAAATCTATTCTGTAGATTTTTCTTCCAAAATCAGTGCAAAGAATGGAGAATTCATCAGATTTCCATCTGGGCCTGGTCATATCCACTGTAAAAGCACGTCACATACAAATTCATGTTTTTCTTTGTTTACTACTTAATATTAGATATATTTTTTAAAATGTCTTTACATTTTTTTGGTCAGTACTGCCAACATTTCCCTGCCCATATTTAATTCCTCTTTTTAAAAGTGCTTTTATTGTTTTCCTTAATTACTTGAAAGATGGTTTGCAATGTTGTGTTTGTGAAGGCTTCTTTATTTTTCGGTCCTGTACACTGGAATGGTTTTGGTCTGGGATTTATTGCACCCTTCAGTGTAACTGTAGTGCCGCCCTCCATATCGCTGATATTTCTTACGCAATAGTTATGTTTGTTGTTAAATTTGTATTTATTTTATTCATCAGATTTTTTCACAGTTGTAATGTTAACAGTACACTCCAGTTAATCAAGTTTAATCAATGTGGTTACACACAACCTATTAATATCAAATCAATCACTTCTGGTTCCTGAAGGTGGAGCTTGTGTTATTGGCAGATGCCATTTGATTTCTGCTCTCCCTTCATGGTTTTGGAAATATGTGCACATCCCCTCAGACTGTAGTGATAATCAATAATCAACTAGCATGAAGCTTCAACCCATTGTGCCATTTAATGGGGTGTACGATTGATTTCTTTTATGAATGTTTACATTTCTGTGCACATGTGAGGACTACTGATTAATCCTTGGGACTGAAGGTTTTATATTGTACCCAATTATAGGAATCTTGAATGTTTCATTTTTTCAGACTGAAATATTTAGACAGACTTCTTATTCTGCGGAAATATAACAATTATCCAAAACTGCTTTGTGGGTGTACATAATATGTTTTAATAGAAACACTGTGATTTATTTCAATTTTACAATTGAATTGAAATTTCCATATTTGCATCTTGGCCAGTTTTCTTGTTTTGGACTATTTAAGAATTATTTTACATTGACAACTTGTGGAAAAAAAGTTGCTTGGCATGATTAGATAATTTATGAACACAAAGATTTGGATCATGTTTATTTTTATTTATCTTTTCTTTATTTAAAATTTTAAACCTGTTTTTTGAAGGAGGAAGGAATGTTCAAAGGACTGGTGGCTGGATCTGATGTTTTCCTGAACAGCTTGTATCTTCAAAAACATTTGGATTCTTTATTTTATTTTTTTTCCTCTTGACAAGGCAAATCACAGAACAATGGATAATTGGCCAGTCTAACCACTGGATTTACTCCGTCTTTATAAATAGCTTGAGGTTAGAAGTTATACAAGAGGTATCGGAGCTGAGGCAATATATGTTGAGTATTGCTATTGTGTTGTTTGTTTGAACTTTTAAACATTTCTGAATTGCCAATACTCACCAAGAAGCTCTTCTGGAGGACAGTCCTTGTGGAACTCAATCATTTGGAAAGCTGGTCAAGCAAGACCATTTTTACTTTTCTCTTCTATGAGCTGCTGCTATTGGATTGTTGCACTTGAACAAGTTCAATAAAAGCAGCTAGGGCATAACTTGTTTTGTTAATTTATTTAAAATAATAAAAAAATAATAATAAAGCACAAAATATTTTCAGAAGAAAATATCATTTATTTCACATTAGATATTTATAGACATTTGATAATTGCACTCATTCCCCAAATCACAACATAGCTAAGACCAAAAATTACAATAAAGTTTATAAATATGTTACTGGATACATTTTAAAAAGTAAAATATAAACAGGTTTTGCAACTTAGTTCACATATTTCACAAAGACATTTAAAGTGAATAAATATAAACAAAATCTTGTCAGCAAATCATTGTCAAAAAAATGGTTTTGCTTCAAAATGTTGTGGCATTCACCACCCTGTTGTCTGTTTCCTCCCTCTTATCCTCATCTAGAGTTTCATAGGGTTGATCTGTGGACAAATTTAGAAATGCTCAAATTACAACTCTGTTGTTTTCTTTTTAGAAAGAAGAAAGTATAATCCTTTACCACATACCTGTATTTTTGTTCAACTCAAGTTGACTTGATTCTTCACTCATCTTTTTGCCGCTGTGTAAAAAGGGATTAACAATCATTAATTTACTTTAGAAAACCAGTGTTTGAAACTATTTCAAGTCAGTGCTAGGCTTGGAAAGTTTTTAACTTTATTGCAAGAAGAGGGTCTTTAGATCTGCCTTATTCTTTAAATGGGCTTTACCTGCACTTCTTGTAAATGCACACAATCGCTGTGACTATGAGGATGACGCCAAGGGGCACGAGGACTCCAATCAAGATAATAGATGTTTTATCTATAAAACAGCAAGCAGGAAAAACTTTAATTGCACGTGGCCGGCATATATGTTTTCACATTTAGGCACGCAAATACTAGTTAGGTTAAAGAATAAATACAGTCTGTTCCCATTCACTTACCCAGGCCTCCCGCAGAGGGGGTTTTAAAGACCTCACAGTTTGTGCCCTCAAAACCTTCAGAGCAAGTGCAGGTGTAACCAGGACCATCTGCTTTTTCCACACAGGTCCCGTCATTCTGACAGGGCGAGCTCAAACATGGACTCGCTGAGAGACAGAGGGCAAAAGAAGTTAAAAATAAGTGCATTATTTAATAATGCACAGCATCTGTAGTATATGAAAGCTTGTTTTCGCACAATTTATCTTACAATGCTGTCTTTTTTTCTCTAAAACTGAATTGTGAGATGTAAACTCCCAAAAAAAAGGAAAATGAAAGTCTGAATTTTTTTTATATATCTCACAGTTCTAATGAATTACATACAAATTCACAATTATTTTTTATTGCATGGCAAAAATAAGCTTCCATAGTAAATAATAATGTAGCTACATGATATCCAATGCTGTATCGTTTCCAGACTAAAAAACATATTTTGAGAACATCCTGTGATAATATAAAGAGTGTAATAGCTCACATTTATAACAGTCACGTTTGGTGTCGTACACAGTGCAGAGCTCATTGTCTCCACAGCCCTTAGTTTGACACACAGCACCGGTGGAAGTACATTCACACCTCTGAGAACAATCTTCTGTCACAAATGTCTCCTTCAGCTGCGTGTGGAAGTGTACAGAGAAACATGATCATCAAGACTTGTGCAGTTCATTCGATATCACAACCTTTAACCTGTAGAATTTTACATGCATCAAAAGGCTCACCAGATAATAGCGATCGAGGTAAGTGCATCCACACTCGCTGTAAGGAACACAGTCTTGGTCGCTCAGGACAAAGCCAGGGGCGCAGTTACATCCCTCCACACACAGTGTTTGCTCACACTCGGAGGGAGCCGCCAGGTCTGCGCAGGACGCTGGGCAAGGAGTCATACAGTCTGTGTAGTTGCTATTGGGCCCACACTGCAGACCTAAATCACCAACACACACAATAAGGAAAGAACACACAAAAGAAGGAACATCTATCTATCTATTTATAAATTCTCCACTGCAATATGCATACATCACAATGACTGGATCATAAGAGTACATTCTCAAGAATATAACCTTGAGAAAAGCTCATAAAACTGAAGATGTTGATGTGTACTCTCCAGCCACGGCAGCCAATCACCTCTCTAAATTAATGCATTAACGTCACTTTTCATGACATTGGTTAAACTTTGCTTTTTGAAACAGATGAACAAAATGGCTCCAATAAATAAATAAATAATAACAACAACTAAAATTTCCCTTAATAATAGACATAATGAGTTCTACTGTAGTTTTCACTAATGAGCAACATGTTAAAATCTAAAAACAAAAATGTCCACAACAAGGCTGCATTTATGTGTTCACAAATACAATAAAAAAGTAATGTTCTGCAGTATTACAATTTTAAATCAAATTTATATTTTAATATATTTTGAAATGTTTTATTTTTCAGTGATGGCAATGCTGAAGGTTCAGTGTCACATGATCCTAGAGAAATCAATCCAGTATGCTGATTTTTTGCTAAAGAAACATTTCTTATTATTATCAATGTTGAAAGTGCAAACTGCTATATATTTTTTTTGGAATCCATGATTTTCGACAGGGTTTTTATTTTATTTTTTTATGAAACATGTTGTGTGTTTATATTGCTATAGCATGCATAAAGTCTACATTGTGTAAATTATTTAATTTTTCATACCGCAATTCAGTTCTTTTCTCCACGGCCCTATTTTGACACCCTGATCTTGGCAAGCCCGAGCGTAGACCGCGTAATTTTCACAGCGCAGTACTTCACTGCCCTGCTCAGCACACAGGTCAAACACACAATTCCTGCAATGCAAACACACACACGGTCAGGAAGGACTGTGCATCCGCAGCAACATCGGCATATCACAAGTTTATCTCAGTCAAACGCACACACATACATAAGCATACATAAGCTTGTGCAACACACACCCACTTTGCATTACTTGTACACTCCCTCAAACACATGCACACATTACTTACTCCTGGAAGACATTCGGAGGATTCACAGCATGACAGGCAGCAAAAGGCCCATTAGGGTCACTGATAGCCCCACACATTTTATTCCCATTCAGCTCATTCAGCAGAGCATCTGTGCAGCCCGTCGTCTCAAACCCTGAATCTGGATCGGCCTGCACTTCACGCCTAATAGTAAAGAAGACAGGATTTTTATATTATGATTAGAGTGAAGTGCATGAGAAATTCCCAGTTGATTTATAATGCACAGCTTTCTTCCGTACTTGTGTAGGTGCACCATCTTTGGTAGGGATGTGGTACGAAGACCCGCCTGTCTGTCAGTTACTCTCCAGCTGTCTCCAAACTCATTGAGGTTGCGGGTTAATGTGCCATCTGGTTTTGTGTACTCATTACCGTTCTGCCCATCATAATTACCGCAAAGACCGAGAACACGAGATCTGTATACACTAGGCAGAGTTACCACTTTAGGGAAAAAGAGAGAGAGAGATAGTTTTTGTTATTATATACTTTAAAAAAAATTGTGCATAAAAAATCCCTGACAAATTGACGATTTTAAGTTTTGATCTACCTGCTTGAGCATTTCCATCAAAGCGCACAGAAAGGCCAAAGTCAGTTGTGAGCATAACAAAGCGAGACTTGGTTTTTATGTTCACTCCACGTACAGGACTGAATGGTAGACCAACTTTCTCATCATTGACCTGATGGAGAAAAAAATGCAAAGACATACATGATATTGTAATGTTACTATATTGCCTGGTCAGTAGTAGTTTGAATGTGTGTTAGATACAACTATTAGGATTGACTACATGTCCCATGAATCTCTCACCAGCACTTTCTTATTCTGCTGCATGCGAACAGTAATGCCGTACACATCCACATAGACCTCGCGCAGCAGTGACACCCGGCCGATGCCTCCCTGCCGCTGGTTTTTGCCACGGACTGTGAAAGGGGTGAGGGAGCTCGGTAGATTGTTGCTCTGAGTTAATACATAGGTATACGCTCCCTGGTAGTGGTGATTGTATTTGTCAAAGGTACGATAGTGAGGGTCCCCGGCAATACTGCAGTCATCGAATTCTATGAAGTGTAAAAGAAGTTTGAGTTAGTTCATTCCTGAGATGGACTTTACGACTGACTTTGAACCTGCTTCAAGGGTTAAACATTTACATTACTTTAGATGTCATTAAACCCCAAAAACGTCAAGACGGGAAACAAGACGGGAAACAAGATAAAAATGTGTAAAAGAAAATGCCAATTTTTTTGTTCATTTATCTATATCAAATACAAAATTTTGTAAATTGACTTTATTTACAGTAAAACTGTCCTAAACTCACTCTCAGGTTTGCAGTAACGGTCTCCATTGCTGTTGAGATCACAGATCGAGTTCTCATTGCATTCAAAGGACGTGCAGGACAGCACTCCTCCAAGACTGCAGCTGCACCTCTGTTCACAGTGGTCCGTTATCCACGAATCTCCCACCTAAAATTGATACCAGGCAGTATTGTAACATTTTGTGACAAAAAATTAAAGCACGGCCATCTTTGCAGCACCTTTTTCTAATACTGTATCATGTTTTTGCCATAATTCATGAAGGTAGAAAGAACAGAAAAGTTAGGGGTCAGTGAGATTTTTAAATCTTAGAAGTCTCTTATATTCTCCAAGGCTGCGTTTATTTAATCAAAAAAGTAAAAGCTGTAATCCTATGAAATATTATAACAATTTACAATAACTTCTATTTTAGCATATTTCAAAATGTGATCAATTCTTGTGAAAGCGAAGCTAAATATTTCAGCAGCCATTACTCCAGTTTTCATTGTCACATGATTGTTGAGAAATCATTCTGAAACATTTCTTATTATTACCAAAGAAAATAATTGTGCTGCTCAATACTTGTTTCCATTACACTTTTTTTTTTCAGGATTCTTCTATCAATATGAAAAAAAAAAACAGCATTAATTTGAAATAATAGAAATAATAGATTATAAATGTGTTACTATCATTTTGTAACCTTTTAGTTGTTCTTAGCTGAATAAAAGTATCTTAAATTTCTTAAAAAAAATAAAAAAAAACTTTCAATATTCAGTCATGTGTCACAGAAATCGAGCAACTTTACTCACATCATGATACTCTCCACTGCTGTCAACACATCCACAGCTTGAGAGGGGAATACACTTGCCGTCACTTAGCACAAAACCTCCATTGCACTGGCAGCCCTCTACACAGCTGTTGGGTGGTAATGGGCAGAATATGGGGAAGAGATCGGCACAAGTAGGAGGACATGGTGCTGTGCACTCAGAATAGTGACTGTTTGGTGGACACGGGAGAGCTGGAAAGAAAAAACACAAAGGAAAGAATTTTTAGGCATCGGATTTGAACAACAATGATTCTCTGACATACTCACAGAACATTTCTTCCTTCAAAATATGTATAGAAATTAATTAATATTTATGCATAGCCTAGAGGTCATCAGTGAAGAATCTCATAAATGCTTAATTTATTCAGCATCAAAGTCCTTCTCTTTTTATCGTTGCAAATAAAAAGGCAAATGATTCTTTCTCCATTCTCAGCACATCTCTTCATCTTTCCTATCCTCTTTCCTCTTTCACTTACGACAGAAGGTGCTGTTTCTCCAGCTGATCGTGACTCCAGCGCTATGACAGGCCTGAGCGTAAGCATCAATGTTATCGCACAGAGTCGACTGCATGCCATTATACTCGCACATGTCATAGACGCAGTTCTCCAGGAAAGATTCTGGAGGAATGAGAGCGTGACAGGGCTTGAAGTGATCGGACAGGATAGAAGCCGCACACTGGGACTTGTAGATTTCTTCCTCATTCTTGTTGCAGTTGGGTTTGTCATCCGGCCGTGGATCAGGTTGACATCTGCAGACAGAGGAACGAGGCACGGATGAACACAAGAGAAGAAACTGTACTGATTTTTCACCATGATTGGCTCAAATTCATAAGCACCAAAGGTCTATCAAGGTTTGTTTATAGTTGTAGATTGTTTAGAGTAACCAAATAATTGAACACTCACCCAGGATCACTGTCTCCCTCAGCCTTCCAGCTGTCACCAAGTTCAATGGCATCTTTGGCTGGTTTGCCATCAGGCTTCAAGTTGTCATCAGAGGAATCTCCGTTGTAGTTACCACACATTCCACACACCTATAAAAAGAAAGTTAAGTTACAGGAAAAAAAATAAGTTTCAGTGAGTGACGTGTAAAATCTGCTTGGGGAAATTCTTTCACTTTTTTTATTGCAATTCAGACAAAAAAAAAAAAAATCTGGTTTACTAATAAACATTTGTATCGAAATACTACATTCACAATAAATATCAGGTAGGATTCTGTTCTAGCTATGTTTTTGTATAGTTTCACACCTTGTTGAAATAGTCTCCAGGGACTGTGATTTCGACATGGTGCACTCCATCAAACTTCACAATCAGGCCAAAGTCAGTGTCGAGGACGGTGTTTACTCCACTGGTGAACACCCTTGCCTTGGCTGAACTGATGTCGTAGGGGGTTTTTATCCTGCGTTCATCCAGCTAGTCAGCGGAGAGGACAGATACGTGTACAAACCAGAGAATTAACACAATCATATCACCGAATAACTACTGTTTAGAATCTCATCTATTATATTATGCAATATGTCACTGTAATATGTCTATTCATGATGATTAATCAGAAGAAGACATGCAAATGCGGCCTAGTCAAAACCACTACTGCATCTGTTCTTCCTTCCTTCTCGGGCTCTCACCAGTACTCTTCCACTCTTGCTGATGGTGATGTTGGCAGTGGGCAGGTAGACGGTCACAGAGCGAACATACGAGGCTTCTGGTTGGCCGCGCTCTTCGTTCTTGGCCACGATGGTGAAGGGTGTCACCATAGAGGTGTCGCATATCGCCACCAGCGTGTAAGTGCAGGTACCCATGTAGGTGTGCATGATGCCGTCAAAAGTGTAGTAGTGAGGATCACCAGCAATGTGGCAAATGCCCACTCCTGCAAAGAAGGTCAATTAGCATGTGTCAGACAGAGAGACACATAAAAACATACACAGACACATAAAAAGACATAGATGGATAGTGATATAGATAGACAGAAGACATATAAAGAGCATGTACCTGTGTTCACACAGCCCAGTTCACCCTCGTTGACCTTACATTCCTGAGCAGGACCACATTGCCATGCCTCGCACGTCACCGTATTGAAAGGTGAACAAACACAGCGCTCTGTGCAATCATCTTTTGTGAACCAGCTGTCTCCAACCTGAAAACCACACAGATACACATTAATAATTAAAAGGCAAAAAGGCACATTGCCTAAACTAGAAATTAAAACGTGCATAATTAAACTACACCTCTATTCGTACTGCGAACTGAAATTTGTTTAACTTCATTCAATCTTCTGAAGAACTCACAGGTCTGTAGTTGTTGTCTCTGTCGGTGCAACCACACTCGCTGAATGGCACACACTTGTCCCCACTTAGGACAAAACCAGGGTCACACACACATCCCTCAACGCAGGGCTCAGAACAGGTGCTTTCAGATCCAGGGTCCTGACAGCTGGCTGGACAGGCTGAACCGCACGGCTCATAGTGACTGCCAACCAGACATTTAATAGCTGGAAGAAATGGAAATAAATGGGTGCAATGTGTCAGAAGAGAAATTCGGTTATAGAAAAACAAACGAAAAAATGAAAATAGTTGGAAAAAAGAGAAAGATGGATGAGAAACTATGGGCAGAAACAGAGAAACATAAAAGTAGAACTGTTTTAGCACAGCTAATTTAGAAACACAAAAATACAAACGGCATTCACTGATCACTCCCTAATTGAGGCATGCACAATACAAAGGCTGAGTCTTGGAAAGGTTACCAGGATAGAGTTAATTGCAGGTTTTAAGGACACAGGGCTCAAACACTTACGACAGAAGGTGTTATTCCTCCAGTTAATTGGCACCCCGGCTTGAGCGCA